>NW_015542361.1:392681-427681 GCF_001515605.1 Sinocyclocheilus anshuiensis | reverse complement strand
GACTGAAAGTTTACAAACCAGTGACTTCTCGTTCATTTAATTGGGGGTAAAACTTTCTTTTCCCTGACTCTGCTCTTTGCACCTGCCTCACCGGCAGGGCTTTCAAGAGTGCGCCGAGCATTAATATGGACACCTCCTTTGTTCCTGGCAGCCTGCTCTCTGCCGTACATTCATTTCCCCTCTTTCATCATCTTTCAGTGGTCTGTCTGCAAAGGGCCTACCTGATTTTACAGCAGGGCTGAGGTTTCACTCTGCCACCCATGTTCCCGGGAGAGTGAGCGTGCATGCATCTGTATTTACATTGGAGGTCTACAAAGTCTAAACGAGGTGAGATGACCAAAAAATCTGAAAGTTGCATGCACCTGTGCAACTATTTACGATCTACAATATACCATCACAAAGCAAGAGATCAAATGAACAATCAAACTCCAATTCTTCATTTAATGAAATCTGGCTGAGGTTAAGCAGGAGAGAGAAGTAGTAAGAAAGTGCGAGAGAGAGGAAAAAAGAATACAGAGAAGGGCACAATATGTTCTGTTACATTATACTTTCTTAGCTGGGAGAGAGGCAAAAGGGCAGTGAAAAGGAATACTTGCTATTTAATTACTGTGAGCTGAACGAGCTGTGCTCTGTGCTGTTCTCCTCAGCCCCTCCCTGATGTAAAAATTCTTATTCACTTAGTATGTAGGTCACATTACAGTGGTGTCTGGTTATTGGACATGGGCTTAGATAACTGTGTGTTGAGTATTAAATGCTTTTGCTGCCTCAGCACCATTTCAAACTGGTATTTTTCACACAGCTGTGCTACTGAAAAGAGGCAACACTGCTGCAAAAATCACGCCGCTGTCCCAACAGCCCTCTGCGAACGCCGAGCCACCTGTATAGGGGTCTTTAAAAGAGGTGCCGTCTGTGTAAAGTGTTTAACTTTGTGTTTATAAGGGAAGAGAGAGGAGTTTACATTTAAGAGCGTATGATAAAGGAGCGTAGCTGCATAGCAGAAATGTGCAAAAAAAAGGAAAACAAATTGTTAGAGGAGTCACACAAAAAATCTGTGGTAAACCCGATGACCCCCATGTCGCAAGGTGTTAGTCCGGCAGACGAATTGCTGCTTTCTTTCTGCTAATCTGTGTTTGCTTTGTGTGACCTTGCTTGCGGCTAATGTGCGTTGTTCTCACAATGCCCAATAGGGGGATTGCCACATTGCCACAACGTTGCCGCAACATTGCCACAATGTTGCGCCTCTCAGCTGGTCCTTTCCGTTTCTTTTTTCCTCCATTTTTTTCTTTCTTTCTTGTCTCATTCTCTCTCTCCCTCCCTCTAGTCTGGGAAGAGAAGAGCCCAGATGGTGATTGATTTTTCGAGTGCTGACATCTCTGCTTGAGAAGCCTTGTGCTCCTCTTTCTTTGTGCATAGCAAGTCAGGCACACTAACATCATGATGCGATCAGCGGTTCCATACCGCCACAACTGACTAGAGCCATTGATTGACAGATCACGCACTCCACACACCGTCACACACAACAGAACGAAGCAAGTACTTAAAAAAAGCCAGAAGACAGAGACGAGTAGAAAGTAGTAAGAAGTGGAGTAGAAGTGGAGTAGAAAGTCACTTGGGAGACATCTGAGACCTTAAAGCAAATCTGTGTGGTAAATCTCAAGACACGACCAACAGGATCACATTGATCTGGAGAGACACCACGCTGCTCCTTCTCCATAACGGCGATGGATAGACATTTGCCACTGTGCAAATTTGCTACGGGTCCATTGAGTCGACTCCAAAGCTCAAATGATGTCATTGGCTAACTAGCCATTCTCAGGCTATTGCCTCGGTTTGCGTGACTAAATACATACAATTAAGGGCTCGGCACTTCTCAGTCTCTATGAACTCATTGTTAGCCTGGGTTCAAGTGCACTGATAATGGGGGCCGGGGGAAAACAGGCATATCATCGTGGTACCGCACACACACACACAGGGCTGGTGGGTAAAAGAAATGTCTCATTATCTGACGCATTCCCGTTCGCCCAACAACTCTCTCACTTTCTCTCTCTCTCTGATTTGTTCTTTTGTTTTCCTTAGGCACTCCATTTTCATTGAGGTATGACGTTGCGTTAATACATGCCTCTCTCTCTCTCTCTTGCCATCTCTCTCTCTCTCTCACTCTCTCACTCTCTCCACTCTGCTGCTAATTCTCCAGTTAAATGCATCATTAGTCATTTAGGGTGGTGTGAAAGTGGCTGGACAGTGGACAAGAAGACCCAAATTTGCCACTTGATGAGGAAAAATAAAAGGCTGATAGATCTATGAAATGAAAGTAATCAGCCCTGAATATGGACGCAAAATGAAACGGTCCAGAGCTAATTCTGCTCTCATTATATTCCGAGTAGATAGGGCCGAAGTGCCTGCGTAGATGGAATCATGGTATTCCTCTCTTTCTGGAAAGTAGCTCAAACCAGAGTCTGCAGTATTGAGAACTCACAGAGACCTTTATCACAATCTTACGTGGGGGGAACAGTGCACTCGGGCCATCTGCAGATTGTTCGAGTAACAGTTTTTGTGCCCCACACTTTCCCTCAGTTTTCTTTATCTCACCTAACATAGATAACCTGGCAGCGGAGACCATCTGAGACATGGGGTGGGGGTTGGTGGTGAAGGGGGATGTCTTAACCTCCAGAGAGGGGTGTGCTTGCAGCTGGAACGGAAGGCTGAAGGTAAATGGATCTTATTTTGAGGAGTGTCAACATGTGTAAGGGTGCCCACGGCTCATTGCACGGCCCTGATCCCTCCGCAGATACGCTGATGGATGAGGGGCAGGGGCCCCCAACAAGGCCTGCTCTGCGCTTCTCTCTCCCTTCTCCTTCCATCTATATTCATCTCTCTCTTTTGCCTAACAATACCTCCTTTCCCTTTTTCTTAATCTCTTTGTTTTTCCATCCTACACAAATGTCTTTTTTCCGTCATGCCTCGCTTTCCATATATCTCTTTTGCCCATTCTTCCTCTTTCTCACTGAATTCTTCATTTGTCACGGGAAGTCTCCTCTTTATCTGTCTCTCTTTCTCTTTCTGTCTCTTTTTTTTCTGCAGTCGGCACATTTGCATGCATTTTAAAAGTATGATTTAGGTTGTACTAAAGCAAAAATTTATCTTTTTATAATGTCATGTAAATATTGTAGTCCAACCGGACATCAGTAATTTGAGCAGATCATACATTTATTCAAATGAGCAGCAAAGAGGCTTCGTTATCTGTTCTTCTTTGTCCTGCTCATTCTGTTTCTATTTTTTTGAACAAGTACACCAGTGTGCACTTTAAAGTTGCAATGTAACGGAAGTTGTGACAAATCTTTTCTTCTGATCTGTAAAGCACGTCCAAGTGAAAATGCAGCTTATCGTAAGAAAGGGGTGTGTTTAAGTGTACTAAATGACTGAAGAAGTCTGTAATACATCACCAAAGAGAAGTCAAGTTTTCATATTTTGTTTAAGAATGACGAGGTCCGATTTCTGTGCGATTAATACAATAGTCCGTGTTTTTGTGAAGGCTAACAGATCTAGATCATGTGATTTGTAGCTCAACTTTGTCCAGCATTCAACTACAAATGGCCTTGGCTTGTATTAAATCCTTCACATATTCACATTTGAAATGTGTCATGTATACACAGATAGACTGAAGACTGTATCTTGACTACACAAAAACCCACTGTAGCTCCATTATAGCTGTGCATGTAAACGCACTGAATGCTTCAGACACTGGTGAACTCTAAAAAGCTTGTCTGCTCCAGGTCTGGCAGTCATTACTGAGGGACCACACCAGGAGGCCCATAAACGACAGCCGATGCCTTTGTAACCAGGTTCTGTGGTTTAAAATAATCTAGACCCAAATCAAATCCCACGTCCCGGTTCTTTCCACCTGCTGCCGTTTCCCCGTCACCACCGTCCTACCTCACTCCACTTAATTCTTCCTGTTCAGCAACCAGCACTGGCAGTCAAATGGCTAATTAGTTACAGATTGCTCTTTAACCCCAGGGTTATGCATCCCTAGCAGGCTGTAAAAGTCTTAAGGGAGATGGAGTGCAGTTTACAATGTGGTACAAGTTAAGAGGTCACTAGAGTTGGAACACATGTGTGCGACTGGACCGCGTTCATGTTTGCCACAATGGCCAGGCCGCTTTGGGAACTCCGTAAAACCCCAAATCCATCGCCTGTGGTCTCGACCATAATATTTCCCACTGCTGCAAACAGTCACCCATCCTCTTACAAGCCTCTTAGAAAGAGAAACGCCATTGATGGGGTTGCACTCCAGCAATCTGTCATCCAAGGCATCTGGTATGCTTTTCTTTTTCTTTCTTATGTCTCCTCTGTCTCTCATTTTTTCATGTTCCAGTTCTTCCAGCACTTCTTCCAGCATGTCATTACGAACATGCTCGATTGGATGCACAACAGTCGATACAACAGCCCCTCTAACAGGGGCTTCCTTTAATTCGCCAATCCCAACATGTGCACCTGGGAAACCTACTTTACCAGTTAACCTCTGCTGTCCTCTCAGCGACAGGACAGGCTGACTGATCAAAAATAAAAAATTAAAGGCTATAAGAAGATAAGGAGAGAGGAGAGGCATGACATATTGTCGTGCACACTTCCATGCACACAAGTCCCATGATGCTTTCTTGTCATGGCGCATCACACCCTCACTTTCTCTCTCTTTTTCTCTCCATCACCTCCTTGCCCCTGCATGTGTCTCTGGTGTTGGATGTCAAGCTAATAGTTCCGTAATGCATCCTTCCAAATGTTACTCACATGACCTCGTGAAGCAGTAACTCTGAAATCTAAGAGACAAAAACCATCTTCCCCTAAACTAAGCCGGTATTTACAGTCATTTAATTTTTCTTCCCATCAGAAAAGCTCTCTCTCTCTCTCTCTCTCTCTCTCTCGCAGTGTGGGTATATTTATGTGTGCATGTCTTCTGATGCAGAAGAAGAGGTGTCATTATTGATACAATGAGAACCATTCAAAAACCTGACCAAGAAGAAACTCACACAACCTTGTAAGAGCTGTCATTAAGAGCTTTACCTGAAAGAATAAAAATACCACATAAGCTGTCAACACACATTAGTACCAAACAAGAGTCATTCAGTGTTCCTTTCCTTTTTGCGCTCACCCGATTTGAAATGTTTCACTGACATTTTCTTGATATCTCTCAAAGTTTTAAGAAAATTGATCATGTGATTTTCTGCAACTCCACAAAAATAGCGCATAATTACGATATTTGCACGTGTGTTAATATTAACCATTTGCATCAGTGAGCAGAATGTTGTCCTTGCGGAGTCCTCTCATAACTTCTGTCTCATATATTTGATGAACATGCCTCATTGAATGACTCATATTTTCCATAACCATTTAAACACTTTGTTTTGAGCATGTGTGTATGAGACAGGGCCATAAATTACCAGTTTGGGTCTTAACGCAATTCGTGGTTCTATGTTAATTAATCATGCGGTCACACAGGAGCACTACCTAGTAAATAACAACACGGGAAACAGTAACAAATTCTGCGTGCTGTGAGCTTAGCCTCACAAACAATGCTAATTGATTGCATTTCCAAATCCATTTCGGGAAAATGGAAAAAAAAATGTTTTATATGTGAGCACATGTGTGTTTTGTTGACAGCTAATATCAGGCCATGGTTTTGCAGGTCCCTTGTTTTAGTGCTCTTGGACAGGGAGACGATGCGATTGGCTTTGTTCAGTCTTGCTGGCAGTCAACACATGCTGACATCTGTTCCCTCCCAGCCAGTCAAACCAATCTCAATCAGGAGATATACACACACTCGATCACACGCGCACACGCTTATGCATGATGAAATATTCAGTTGGTTTTCCCAATGCATGCGCACACACAGCATCACGTCAACACCTTCAATCATATAGAGAGACATGATGATGCTTAGTCTCGAAGAATAGCACACAATGATATACAAACACACACACACAGAAGTGGTAATTATATTGGACAACTGTTCGATAGGCCAGTTGCTTCCTTAAAGTGCGTCCTTAAAGGTTCTTGATTTGCACACAGCTGCAACATTGGCACAGCTCTCCGCATTTATCTGCGACGTGTGGAATGTGAAGCCGGAGTGGTATGAGGCAACCCGGACAGGATATAAGCGCTTGTCGGCTGTCTCTCCCGGGCAAATAACCTGCCGCAATCCCTCCAGAAAAGAACGAGAGTCCACTGAAAAGACCTGTTTCAAATTAAACGCTGCCGGGCCGAGAGAAATGAATGTGACGCGGCCAGATTTGTAATTTTTGTTACAATTACCCCAAACTCCAAATTAATTATTTGCAGACGCAGAGCAATGGTGAGCAGGTGGTTGCCATATTTGCGCGGGACAGTCTCAACTGCAGCTCATGCCTCGCTTGATAAAGGCCTCTCACTCTGAAGCTCATATGACACACTGTCCCCTTTCCCAAGAGCCTCTGCCACACTTCCTACAGTCCACCTCCCTCTTTCCTTCTGCTTTATTCTTTTCTCCATCCATCGCTCTCTCTCCTCTCTTGTCCCTCTTCTCTATACTAATGCGATATGACTTCATTTATCCTCATGCATACATATTCAGCACTCGCTCATGAGTAATCATGTACATTGGAGTAGCACCCACTCCAGCAAACCGCCTCCCTTCAAAGTGACTCCGTATCATTTCAATAGTTCCACCTTGAGGGGATTCAAAGAGGGGGAACAGGCGCTGGAGAGTTGAAGTGATCTAATGTTATTAACTGATCAAACTGACTGAAAGAGGAAATGGAAACTCCGTAAGCCAAGAGAACATTTGCAACTCGGGTAACAGACACAGAGATTTTATTGGTCTTAACACACTGTGGTTTTCTTACCTACGGAGCCATCAGATTTTTTACTTTAATCCAGACACGTGGATTTTATCAACACCTACAGTACCAAAGGTTGTGTTTATATAACCAAACATTCGTTTCTTCACAAACAATACACTTTCAATTAGAATGCAATTTCAAATAGAAATACTTATATTGAGCTCAGTTTTTTTCATCCCCTTTCTTTCTTTCTTTTTTGCACCCTCAGATTCCAGATTTTCAAATAGTTGTATCTCAGCCAAATGTTGACCTATCCCAACAAACCATACATCAATGGAAAGCTCATTCATTCAGCTTTCGGATGATGTATCTCAATTTCGAAAATTTGACACTTAAGACTGGTTTTGTGCTACAGGGTCACACACACACACACACACACACACACACACATATATATATATATATATATATATAATTGTAAATTCACACAGTCCATGGGTCTGGATGTTTGTGTGGAATCTCAGAGCATCTGCTTGTAAAGGAGGGGGTGGGGGACATTGAGGAGCATGACAGTAATATTGTGTGGCAGACACAACTATTTCACTGGGGCTTAGAGGCCTTCCCGGATGATGTAGTCTGTCAGCGCTACACAGATCCAATCTGAACTCCGCCACCACTCCTCAATATTCACTTGGATTATGTCTCGGAATATGACTGAGCACTCTGCAGACATGGAGAAGGAGAGGAGGAGAGAGGTAGATGGAAAAGGAGAAGCAGATGAGTAATCCTCATGTGACTTTATAATGCTGTAGATGAAGTGTAGAGAGAAGGCGTACCGTGGGACGGTTTGTGGTTGACACACACGTATGCACAAACATGCTTTACATTCTCTGCTTGTCATTTGCACCTGCTTATATGGATTTAACACTTGATTTAATGTCCTAAAGCTACAGCACCACAAAAATTCAGAAACTCATACAGATGAAAGAAATTAAGAATGATGGTGAGAGGAAGAAAAATCATAACAACGGATAATTATTCAGCCTGCTGAGGAAAAATGGGAGCAAGGGGCGCAGGCATTCTGAGGGAGGACAGTGACATTCTGTTCTACTGAGCAATTTGATGATAAAACGACAAATAGGCACACAGACCATTGGATCAGACGGGCTAAATAACTGATTAGAATATATCAGCACACCTCTACTCAGCAAGCCAGCAGCTCGGAAAACATAGTCTTAGGGCATAACGTCAAGCAGAGTGAGAAGGGCTTTTGTGTGAGTGTGTTAGTGAGAGATTTACTCTTTTTAATCCATTATTCTTGGCCTTAGATGGTCTGCACTATTAATTTCTGATAGTAGGGTAGATATTATAAACAGTGGCTTGTCATTCTTCTTAACTGCTTATAATTAACAGATCAACAGTTCAATTACGCTGGACTCGATTGTTTATCTGTGTAATTGTTTTTATTCAGAGGACAGAAGCTATTAAAAAAAGTAAACATTTGTTCAGACATTATATTTTTTTTCTCTCACTCTGTGAGTTTGAATATGATACTAGTGTAGCTTTTAGCAAGTCTTTATTTATCATTATGTGGGTTTTTTTAGTGGGTGGGGAGAATAGAGCTTTGTCCTGTGCAAATAAGTAAAGCAAGTTGCTGTCAGAATTCTGTGTGCACCAATCAGACTCTGTGAGTTTGATGTGAAAAATTAGCTTAATGTATATCAGATGTATATTATTATATAATAATGTATATTAAGGCGTGCTTACATTAAGAAAATATTCTGTGAAATTTTCCTGGCAAAAAAGGTCCATTGTCAATAGTGTAACAATGTGTGAAGCACAGCTCACATAAAAGTTACTTTCAAATCAAGCAGTTTTCTCTTGGTCATTGTGGAGATTTTGCTTGACCAACTTGACCAACCAGTTGTGAAATCTGTGTAGGCAAAATCTTTCGCCCTCTTGTGCAAATTCCCAATTGTGTCAATTCCTGAAGATTTCATTTTTGTAAATTTGTCAATGTGAATGCACCATTAATGGTGGAGAATTTAATTCATCCCAGTGAATCAAAACATTTTGAAATTGTTCATTGATTCCCTTGTTGAGAGTTTCTGAATGAATGATACAGCCATAGAGAACTAAACGTTCACATATTAGTTCACAAACAAAACACAATTACTAAGTGGGAAAACTAAAATATGAGGATGCTTAGTTTGTCAAATATTATTTAAAGTGTTCTAATTATGGATACACTATTCAGACTAAAGCTATCAGCCAAAAGGAGGAAAAAACTCAGGATATTCCCAGCATTCCTTTCTTTTCAAATGTATTTCCTTGACTGTAAACAACATTACAGTGTTTAATAGCTGTGAGCTACACAAACTGTGGCTCTCACAGCCGCTTCATCCCAGCCTGCTCCTCAGCTCTTTCACAGCCAACAGCTGGACTCCTATTCCAGCCTTCAGACCCCCTCTATGGCTAATGTGTTCGTTCATGGTGCTAGTGTTACTGAGAGGGTGAGTAAGTGAGTGAGTGACAGAGAGATAAAAAGATAGAGAATTTACAATTTGTAAGTTAAACCCATTCCAGCCTTGCCCCAGTTTAAATTACACTGTTTTTCTTTTTTGATTTCCATTTTGCGCATAATGCTCTCTCTCAGCATGTTTTAAGTTATATTATTAGCGGGCCTCTGGAGAGTTTCCCCCCTTGTTTTTGGGGTGGGATTCTAGGCTCTGGATGCATTAGCTCTCTGTAATTGGGGAATGATCATGGGATGGAGTGACACACACACACACACACACTCGGCTCGGCGGTGTACGGCCGCGATACTGGAAGTCAGCGAGGGCCCTATCAGTCAAAGCCTGATGCTCGGCCCTAATACACTTTAATAGCTTCCTCCGCTGTCTCTGATCCCGCTTCAACATTGATCTAAAATCATCTTTCTTATTCTTTTTTCGGGGGGCTCCGCAGACTTTCGTGGCATTTATTGCTGTCACCTGTCTCGTGTACTCAGATTAATACGGACCGATAGGGGTAGGTTGGGGAAGGAAGCCATTTATTAGCGTTCGGATGTGTGTTCGGCAAAAGGCTAGAGACTTGGCTGAGCCGACGCAGCGTTTGAAGAGTGGGCCCGTTTGAGCCCAGGATCCGTCACATGAATGTGTAAAATACCCGACGCCCATGCAGGCTGTCACACAAAGGGCTATCACCCTATTATTCAAGAGCAGCTTGCGCGTTTGTGTTTGTCCCTGGTCTGGGGAGCTGGATTTAAGCTCTGAAATGACAGAGTTCAAGGCTGATACTCCTGTTGGCAGTGAGGCATGGTAGACGATTTCTCGAGGGGGTTTGCCTCCACATTGTGAGCTCAACAAAAGATAGTATTTGATAAAGGTCCCCCTCCCCAAAAGCCCCCATAAATAATGAAAAGTTAATGAAGAGGTAACTTAATGTTGTAATGAATATGGCAGCACAAGGTCAAACAGAACTGTCTTGGGTTGGGTGGGCATGTGAAGTGCGTACTCGTCTGTGTGTTTGCGAGTGTGTGTGTGTGTGTGCATTTTTAATGAATGTTTTGTCATAGGAAGCGCGATAATGTTTAATTAGTTTCATGTGTGTGCGGCATGTTATATGATTCTTAGATGGCCTACTCTCATAAACCGTTTGTGTGTGTGTGAGTTGTTGGTCGCTCAACAGAAGAAAGATGAGAAAGCGAGCAGTTTGAGGGAGTGTTTCTCACAAGTGTACACCTGTGTGTGTTTATGCAAGGAAGAGGGCTTATGAAACCCTTCTGTTTTGGACAGTTTGTTTGGGAGTGTTCTGTATGTGTGCTGGTCTAGTGGTAGGATGGAGTCTGGGCTGGTGATTAAATATTGAGAATGTTTGAATAATATGTTGGGTCCAGGTGCAATCGACAGGGCACACAAGCAAGTGACTCACAGACTGGCTTACACACTGGTCTGTCGCTTAGTCTGACCTGGACATGCGCCTTTTTTCCCTTTCACCAGCTGATACTTTGCTA
The DNA here is from genome assembly GCF_001515605.1 of Sinocyclocheilus anshuiensis. NCBI lineage: Eukaryota > Metazoa > Chordata > Actinopteri > Cypriniformes > Cyprinidae > Sinocyclocheilus > Sinocyclocheilus anshuiensis. The sequence goes on along the minus strand of NW_015542361.1, from coordinate 416,851 downwards.
TTTGTTATTAGAAAAGCAACAATCAGTGTGTGAACTCAACACCACTGAGTTTTCTTGTTGAGGTGGTTCTGGTTTCAGTATGTTGTCCTGGTGTGTAAAGTGCCTAGTCGGCAGCAGGCAGGTAAGCACTTCGATCTGTTTCTCCTGGACTGAGGTGAGGGACTGTCATGTCGGTGGTCTCAGCTTCAGCTCTGACACCTGGCTCGATCCCTTAGATAATAGAGGGAGTGTGGGGTAAAATAGTAGTGAGATGCCAGTTGGCCTAGTGATTGGCATATATACATTGAACTGACGTGTGCATGCAAGCAGCATGAGTTTGAATTCGGCTTGTGACATTTCCTGTTCCCCTGCTCTGTTTCCTCTCTCCAGTTGTATAACTGGCAACGGGATGAAAACAAAATTTTATTCAGCAAGGATTGATCAAAAGTGACAGTAAAGACATTTATAATGTCTTTTATAATGAAGTATAAAAAATATTTCTATTTCAAATAAATGCTGTTTTTTTTTACTTTATATTCATCAAAGAATTCTGAAAAAATGTATCAGTTTCCACAAAAATACGAAGCAGCACAGCTGTTTTCATCACTGATAATAATAATAAAATATTTCTTGGGTACCAAATTATCATATTAGAATAATTTCTGAAGGATCATGTGACACTGAAGACTGGAGTAATGGCTGCTGAAAATTCAACGTTGGCATCACAAGAATACATTACATTGTGAAATATTGTAAAAAAAAATTATATATATATATATATATATATATTGTAATAATATTTCACAGTTGTATAACATTTCATTAGTCCACCCCACTTGTAATATCAGCACAAGTGTAGCAAAAATGGCAAGAATAAGAGTGATACTATGGTGTTGGAGATTAGTCATTTGAAATTTTATGATTAATATTGTGGTTATGATGAATATTTTTCATACTATGTAATGGAAACCAATCCACTGATATCTGTGATAAAATCCTCATATTATGTAGATGTTATTGGTAAGTATTAGATCACAGCTCAGACAGCAGATGCTTGGCCGGCACTTTCATATGCAGTCAGAGAAATCAAAGTCTCGAAGCATGACCGGACTCACACAGGGACCCTAGCGATGGGTCAGTGAGTTTTTTTTTTTTTAAATCTATGTGTCCTGAAACATTTACAGTTCCCCGACAGCTCTAGCGCTGGCCAGACGTGATTTGTAGTTCATGTGCAGATGTGTTGCTGAGAGGCGTTTTAATGTGAAGGGCGAGACGCTTCTCAGTCTGTCTCTGCGGGTTTATGGAGGAGCTCCATGTCTGCGTCTCAATCTCTGAGACCTCCCCCCGTGCTCCCAGACTCCCCATCTCTTCACTTAACAAGCCTGAGGTCATGAAGAAATGGCACAGTGCCCCACTTAACCCAAGGTCAGGTCCCTGAGCTGATTCGCCGTGCGCCTGACAATAAAAGCAGGGATGGATTCGCTCGCTCTCATGTTAACCTGAATTGGTTTGCTTGCTTTTTTTACTGTATGTCTCCTGACAGCTATAGGCGGACAGGTAACAATCATCCTAAAATTTAACTGTATATAGTGTAGGGGAAAGAATTACAGCATGTGGACTGAATGAGAGTGTCAGAGAGTCTATGCTGTGGCCGTGGTGGCTATGAGGAATGTCTTTAAAGTGAGATAATTTCCTTTTCTTAATCAAAAGATGACAGACCTCTCAAGTCCCATCTGCACGCCACTGCACAGCCTGGCAAGGCGATGGAGCGATATCATGCTTTGAGGTTATGGGTTGGGGTTTTCAGGGCTTCTCTTGAGGTAATTCCCACTGGTAGAATCTCAAATCTCATTGGAAAGGGAAAAATGTTAAGTGTAAAAAAAATAAAATATCATTATACTAGTTTAATAGCGTACGCCAGTATTAGTCTTGCCGCTGATACGTGCAATGCTCTCATGTTTCATTGGGGAAACAGAGCAGCCAGTTTGATGGACAGATTAAGGGAGGCCTGTGGACCTTTACCATATGTCGAAGTGTGGTTAGCTCACAGATTGTCACGTCCATCTCAGCCTTCCCACCTCATCACCCTGGAGGCTTGAGCATGAGGTTTATTAAGTGTGAATGGTGTGGTCGGGGTGGCGCGTGCCTCTGGTGCTCTGTTGTCTCGTGCGCTCTGAGAAAGCACCTGTGTAACAATGAAAGTCTTAAAATGTTTGTGGTGGCACAGGGCACATCATTGAGGAGAAGGCATTGTTAAAACACATCTGCTCTGCCATCTGATCTGTCTCAGTGTCGTGTCTTCAAGGCCATATTTAATTTCTCTCTTTAACAATGTAGAGCCCACCAGGGGTATTTGTACCCCAGGGGGTTCTTAATCAGATTCCAGTGGGGTACTTGAAAAGATTTTTAGACTTTTTGTTATACGCCTGCACGGTTGGTACTGGTTTTAACCTGTTATAAAAAAAATTGTATTTAAAATCCATCATAAAATGAGTGCAGGTAACATTTTTGTTACTTTTGTTAGACGTCCCATCTGAATTTAATTTATAAATAAATTTGGTTTGTAATTTATAAATCAATCTTTTTTTTAAGATGGGTTGAATTGTCAAAACGTAAAAGAAAAACAAGCTCAGGAGTCTTATTAAAAAGTGAGGATGCTGGTTCTCTTTTTTCTCCCACAGTATTTTAGTTTAAAAGCAAATGATCATTATAATGTCCACTTCAATTAATAATAATAATAATAATAATAATAATAAACATTATTATTATTATTATTATTACAGTTATATTTTAGTATGCAGTAGTAATGGCCTAATAATAAATACCTTTGTAATGGCTTATTTATAATAATAATAATAATAATAATAATAATAAGCAATATAATATGAGTTAAAAGAAGCCCATTTTGGTAACAGAGGGCTGTAGGGATGCATGAGAAAAAGAAAAAAAAAACTTTATTAATACATCAAACTACATATGTGACCCTGGACCACAGAACCAGTCATAAGGGTCAATTTTCTGAATTTGAGATTTATACATCATCTGAAAGCTGACTAAATAAGCTTTCCATTGATGTATGGTTTGTTAGAATAGGACATATTTGGCCGAGATACAACTATTTGAAAATCTGGAATCTGAGGGTGCAAAAAAAAATCTAAATATTGAGAAAATCACATTTAAAACTGTCCAGATTAAGTTCTTAGCAATGCATATTACTAATCAAAAAATGTTTTCTAATATATTTACGGTAGGAAATTGACAAAATATCTTCATGTAACATGATCTTTGCTTTGATTTTTGGCATAAAAGAAAAATCAATAATTTTGACCCATACAATGTATTTTTGGCTATTGCTACAAATATACCCCAGCGACTTAAGACTTTAAGTTGCTTTTCACATTTTCTCCATGCTTATTCACATGTGCTATTGCAGTAAATATATTGGACAGTCTAACGTGTGTACTTCCAAATAACAAAGTGAAGGCCTCAAAAAGAGAAATTAAACAACTCAGACTGCTTGCACATAAATAGTTTAATCTTTGCTTCATAAATCAGGTGGTGAGTGTTCATTTGGCTTGAGTGAGGCCTTCAGGTTCACACTTGGCCCTGTGTAAACATGTTTTCTAGTCAGTCCGTGATTCATCCACAGAGCCGTAATCAAAAACAATAACGATCGGAAAGTGTAAACGTTTCAGAGCGTCGCTGAGAAGTATGAAATAATAATCTGTGTGTGGCCTGGCGAATGCTGAGAATGCAAACATTTCACAATAAAGTTGTTTAAACAGAGACCTTGGCATCGATGACTAAGAGATAGGACATGCTGCGTTAATTACACCTGCTCATAAAAATAAACCACCGGTTTAAAATATGACTCCATACTACAGGATTTAACCTATTAAATGGCAGTGAGGTGTGTTGCTCAGATGTGAAGGAAGGGTGTATTGTTTAGAGTAAAAACACAACAAGCTCAGAAGGAGATAAAGAGAGAGAGAAAGAAAAAAGGCAAAATAGCTGTACAATCAACAAAGGAACGGAGTGTTTACTCTGAACTTAAAGACTTTTGAATTATTCCCCACCATTGTGTGGCATTAGGACAAGAAAACAGCTCGGCTAAGTGCACGTTTATTATTTTTAAACCATGTGAAAAGTAATATGCTTTAAGGAGCCAGCAGATGTATTGGTAGAGCTATAGAGGGCCCACACATAAAGTTTGAAGTGAGTTAAGTTTCATCAGGGGATGGCGAGAAATTGATTATTTTCCTTGAGCATGGACTTAAGTTTTAAAGTTCACTGCCGGGTGGCCCACTCCTATTATCCAAGTTAACATAAGAATAGAGGACAGGAAGGAGGCAGGGCTAGAAAGAGAGACACAGAATAAGAGTCAAAGAGACTGAGTTTGTGGGGGTTCCTGGTTTAAATTAACTTCTGCATAGCAGGAGCTGTTGTTATCCACTTAGAATTTCACACTTTCACTTTTACTTCTCACTTTAACTAATAAAGTCCAAGGTTTTCAGGTAATGGCATATCAGGGATATCAGAGCAGTCTTGGCACTCCTCAGGGTCTGAGCCCAACCAGCTTTTGTGGGCCACACAACAAGCACACGTTCCCAGCTTAGACGCCTGGCTAGAGAACAAGGAACCCGGTCACAGAAGCGGCGCGCTCCGGCTAATCACGTTACACTGTTTCTGCTTCACATTACACTTAGTTTACTCCTGAAACAGAGTCTAAGGAACCATGACAACTCTTCAGTCTGAGAAGAGGCATGCCGTTATGAATAAATGTTTGTATACATTTTTTGTGGATCTTGGAGTGTGCACATGGTGAATGGACTGCGCTTAAAGACATCTGGATGCGATGAAATAGAATTTGTTTAAACAAAATGAAGCCCATCTCTCTCCACCTGGAAAGCCACCCAGAGCGCACGCTGCTCATCACTACATACTTGTGCAGTGATTTTAATAGGACTGTATTATTGACAGATAATTCACTACAAGTCAAGTCAAGTCAAGTCTGCTTTATTGTCAATTCTTCCACATGTACAGCACATACACACAGAGAATTGAAATTGCGTTACTCTCAGACCCTTGGTGCATACAGATAACACTAACAGTAGAACATAAATACAGATATACAGATTAAGTATAAAATACAACTATACAAATATACAAATAAGGTAAAATGTAAAAAAATATATAAAAAAATATATATAAAGCAGCACACGGCACATGGCAGATAGAGTGCAAACCAGTGAAGTAAACAACAGTGCAGATATAATGATTTGTAGTGCAAAAAGAGCTTATTTACACTGATTAAAGTGACTGTGTGTGTGTATTTGGGAGGGGGGAGTGGGAGAGTCCGTCAGAGGGTCAGAGTTCAACAGTATGAAGGCTTTTGAAAATGCATGATGACTTTCACAGCTTTTGCTGAAAGAGTCAACATGAATACCGTGACTTTACACATGCCGGAATTGAGGGAGGAAATGGTGGTGTACTTATTCCACTGGGCTTTAACAAATTCAATACAGGATATGCTGTAATTATGAATGTGGTTGTTGTAACAAATACATAAGCTACATGTTATGTCTTTCCTAAAATATTTAATTAATTAATAATATAAATTATTAATGATAATCTTCCTCATTATTGTTAGTATTATTCTTGAACACAAGTACATAAGCTACATAGTTTGATGCATTTCTTAAAATATTATATAAATTAATAAAATAAATGAATAATAATTATCTTCTTCATTATTATTATTATTATTATTATTATTGAACACGAGGACATAAGCTACATAGTTTGATGCATTTCTTAAAATATTAAATAAATTAATTATAATTATCTTCCTCATTATTATTATTATTATTATTATTATTATTATTATGTAATACTTATTTATTTGAATTTTTTAAATTCAAATATTTAAAATTCTAGAGCTATTAGCATATGCAAAATAATATAATATTCTCAATGAAAAGCTTACAATGGAAGAAAGAAAGAAAATATGTAAGCTATATTTACGGCTAACGGAACTATAATGAAGCATTTTTATTTTTGCACTTAATGCTGTTTCTTTCGGCTGCCTCAGCCGGACTTAACATGTATATAATAAACCATCTGAATGTAAAATACTCCTCTGCGATCTATGGCATATTAATCAGCATATTTAATGAGCGACTGCTAATAAAGGGGCTGGACAAAAGGAAAGTGTGCAAAAAGCTATGTGCATATGAGAGACACCTATGGATTGATCAGCCTCTTAATTCTATTTTAACAAATAGTCCAGGAGTCTTGGACGGCGACGCGGGAACATGACTAGGATAATAAGCGTCATGGAAGCTAATCAGATTTCTAAGAGGAATTGATTGTTGGTTTTGCAGAAAGAGCAGAAGAAGGCTTGACAATAAGCTGAAATTTAAGTGTTAATTTTTATGCTAATCTTCCAGCAATCTCCACGTGATGCAATTTGCTCCCCTGCTCCGCAGATATGAAATTGTCCTGCTCACAGAGAAAATGTCAGCTTGCCAGACCCTGAAAGCTTGTTATTTATTAGGTATGTTTCTATTAGTATGTGTCACACTTGTTAGCCAGCCTTTCTCTCTCATGCACACTTGTGCACATGCAAACTCCCATACTCAGACTAGCGCTCCATGTGTGTACTGCTCAGCCTTAAAGAGCGTCTCAGCTCAATGGCTGTAGCACCAGGGCATTAATGTATTATCATATATCGGGTGGTCCTTGCCCTGCGGACAAAAGGCTGTTTAATACAATTTAATGACATTCCCTAGCAGGAGGGAGAAAGGGGGGAAAGAAAGGACAAACCCCAGATTAAATTAGCATTTGTGGTTCTTATAGTTCACCCATGCAAAACTTAGCAAAAGAAGCGCTATGACTCCACCCCCTACAACCCCCATTTCTTTTTCCCCCCCGTTGTCTCTAGATGAAAAAGACCGGCAGCATAGTATGGAAGTTAAAGTAAGAGTTGAGGAGGATGAACTGAAGACAACACAGGTTGCAGCTCATAACCTGTCAGCGACGCTCATGTTCCCCAAAGGCCACAGCGTGATTGATTTTCTGTGTGGCGCAGTGATGTCATCCATAAGAGTCGCGAGGAGCTGACAGCCGATGCGTTTAGGCATCTCTGAGGCTGTGCTGTTTACCGACACGGGTTTCTTTGTCTTCATCTGTCTCTGCCTCACTTTACTCATCTCTATCTCTCTTCTTTCCATCCTCTCTCTGTCAAGCACACACCCTCCCCTCATTTCCTCCCTGTTTGTGTTGTTTAAGGAAGCCAGTGCCGGGCATCTAGTGTTACACTCAGCATACCCCGTGTAGAAGGTTTGGATGCAATTCACATATAGGTCAATTAAATGCGCCAACATCTGCTCTCTTCTAACCATTTGCATACAGTATTCATATGTTAATGATGTCCCTTGTTTTCTGTGGGTATGTTTGTGTGTGTTTTTCACTTCCTCCCCTCCTCCCGCTGAAAGCAGAAACTCCTTTACTGCGAGCGGCGGGCTTGTTCAGCTGCCATTGGCCCTGATTTGAACAAGAATCCTTCCACTGTAGCTGCAAAGGAAGTCCTTGCCTTTGGAAAGCAGCTTAATGCCTTATAAATCAGTGATGAGGCAGATGGACCAGCGATGATCTATTTAGAATGCCTCACAGCAAATATTGCCGTACAGATGATTAGAGATTGAGCTATTTTAACTCGGCCTTCTCCGCCCTCTCAGCAAATCTTCTGCTTCTGTGAATGATTTAAATTGGAGAGTTTCTTCTTTTCCCCCTGCCTTTCCTCCCTAAATATATCTGTGTTTTCGAAGCGCTCGCACGGGGGAAATAAAGTGGTGAAGTGTACGTGTTTTATGCTGCCATTTTCTTGGCAGGCTTCAATGGCGTGCCATGGAACAAAGAGAGCAGGGAGATGGGCCCAAGCCAACAGGCTAATGACAAAACGCACACTTCTTAACCCAATATTAGTAGGAGGACGCGGCAGTATGTGAGGGCTGAAGCCGCATCGGAGGCCCCCCGTTTTGCTTTGCTGGTCGATAGGTCCCGATTTAGCACAAGGCCACAGAAGACGGGCTGGACGATGAATGGATAGAGAGAGAGAGAGAAGGAGGGAGGGCAGAGTGCGAAAATGAAGTGGAGGTTGTCAGATGTGGCAGCTGCTTGGAATCCTGATAAATATAAGTCCTTATTGATCGGCTGAAAATGAAAGATCCCAGAGTGGCGTGCAGTATTTAGCTTCTTGTCTGCCGAGCGCGTCAGCGGTGGCCTTGCCTCGCTGGGATAGATTTTCAGCGGCGCTCTGAGACACGGCTTTGATTTCATCTTTAACCTTTTTCGGCTGCTTTTCCTTGACCTCTGCGCCACTGCTGTGATTCAGTGAATTTGTTACATTTGGCCTGACATCCTCTCTCCCTCTCTCTCTTTCTTTTTTTGCTGACAGAGTAAAGACTCATCGCCGCTGTCATCGCTTGTTACCGTACAGACTCAGTGGCGGGGTGAGTCACGGACTCTTCAACCTGACGGGCCCCGGACCAGTATGCAGTTAGAGTGATCAGGTAAGTGAACATTCACCTCACGGCCCTTCCTTCGGTAGTTGTAATGCGACACCGCTCCTGGACCAGACATACATTTAGCCCGCTGATCCCAGATCTGTGCGCTTGACTGGTCCTTATATAAGACGTGAAGCATGCTCACTTACCCACTGGTCTCAAATCATCAGTGTCAGGATGAGATTAACTGATCCCAGAGTCTGATCCCTAACAGACAGTCCATTTGAAGTGGCATGTTTTGTGCTGAACAGTTGTAATCTTCTCCTGCGATGTGTCTTTAAGCCGAACACCTAAATGACATATAAAAGCCAAATTTAGAGCAATTGCTTCTCCAATGTGCTCTTCTATCTGGTTCAAGCCTTTTCAGTGATATGTTTCATATGTGGCTATCATGAATGTTCTTTTAGATCTCAATACATATAAAATATATTCAATAGGTAGAGGAGACTAGAACTAGTAACTAGAAGATTTTGAGATAAAAGTCTGGTTACATGTATGTTTTCTCTAGCAGTGGTTTGTATGTCAGTTTCATTAAATCTAATTATTTTTTTATAAATTTTATTATCAAAATTTACAAAATTATAATATTACAAAATTACAGTAACAATTAGTGGTCGACCGATATATCGGCCGATATTTGGCATTTTTCAAATATCGGCATCGGCCGATAAGTTTTTCTGTTTGGCGATGTGTTCGAGGCGGGTTCGAAAATGTGTTTTTTATTTTGACGGCTCTGAGAACGGTAGCCGCAGCGCCAGAGCGCACACCGCTCACATTCTCCCTCTTGTTCGCTGTCGTCGTTATTTTGACGGCACGACGGACATTTATTTTGACAGCGCTGAGAGCGGCAGCGCCTGAGCAAACAGTGCTCACATTCTCCCTCTTGATCGCTGTCGTCGTTAACGGTTCTGTCTAATATGGATAGAAGTCTATCTAATAATCAGATAGAACTGTTAAACAAAGGAGTTAAAATGTATACAAAAAAGTATTATGATTGCTTTAATATTATTAGTAATAAAAAGGCAAACATTATAATACTTTCTCATTTGCCGTCAGCATTCAGCAAACACGCATTTATATCATTTAAACAAATCTTTGAATGACTAATGAACATTTAATTTAACAAACCTTGCAGACTTATTCTAATCTAGTTGAGATCTTGTGAAGTGTGCATTTGTATCCTGCATGATCGCGTGTTCTCTGGGTGATGGTCGATCCGTGGAAATTGAATGCTGACAGGAGGAGAGTTCAGCTTCACTGGAGATGCGCGATCGACAAACTTTAAATTAGTGATTTCAAATTATGCTGCGCTTTATGCATTTGCCCACTGTCATATTCATGTCATTTTCATTGCGTGCTGTATGTAAAATGAGTGTTACCTTGGCTTTATTTGAAAAAAAAACAAAAAAACGATTCACACAAACTTCCTAGAATACTGAGTGCCCTGTTGTTGTTTTTTTTTATTAGATTTGTATTAAATATTTATTTATTTGTGAAAAATGCTTTGTCTTCTAAAGTATAAGTATGTTTATTTTACACAATTATTTTTAATCAATTTTCAAATGATTTCAAATTTCTTAAATATAAATTAAAATAAATACAATTATATCGGCTTTATATCGGCAATCGGCCCACCCTGCTTTTCAAGATATCGGCATCGGCTGTCAAAAAACCCATATCGGTCGACCACTAGTAATAATATGACATAGGACCTACACTAATTTTCAAGTAAGGTGGGTTTTTTTTCATAATATTTGTACTTTTATTCAGGACACATTAAATTTGATAAAAAGTGACAGTGAAGACAAAATATTTCACATAAATGCGTTCGAACTTTCTATTCATCAAATAATCCTGGAAAAGTGTATTACAGTTTCCACAAAAATAATAAGCAGCACAAGGGCCCCATATTAGAATGATTTCTGAAGGATTATGATTTCTGAAATGATTTCTTAAAGACTGGAGTAATGGCTGCTGAAAATTCAGCTTTGCCATCACAGGAATAAATTACATTTCAAAATGTATTAAAATAGAAAACAGTTATTTTTAAATTGTAAAAACATTTCACTATAATACTGTTTTTACTGTATTTATATTTAAATAACTTATTTAAATAAGAGACTTCTTTCAAAGACATCAAAAACAATCTTAACTAATCTTAAACTTTTGAACGGTAGTGTATATTAAGTGTTCTCAGTATAATTTTTCCCCATATTTGTCAGGTCAGGGTAAGTTTGTAATGTTTTAAATGTTGTAAATCTATTCTGTTTATTAATTAAAATATTTGTATATTTTTAATTATAATAAATTGTTTTACTGTGTTTCTTTGCTTAATTAATGGCAGATTTTATTGGGACAGCTTACCTCATATACTGTGATGAAAAGCCTGTTTTTTAGGAAAAATGAATACATAAACTGACTTTAAATAATATAACCAGCTTGAGAAATAATCACTTGGGTGAAAATTGTGATTAAAATCTTCATGCATTTTATTGCATTTTGCATATTTGGGTTTAAAAAAAGTGTGATCTTTAAATCAAAATCAAGAATGAAAAGATGCAGTAATGATTTACATTTTTCACATTTTTTAAGGGGAAATAAGGGGTAAAAGCAGCCTAAGAATAAAAAGTCTCCTCCTCCTCCTCCTGAACAATGCTCCAGCACAATTTTAGATAGATTATAAATCCCCCTATGAGAGAGCCTGCAACAGCTGTTGGCAGACATACTAGATATGAGAATAGCAGCCTAGGATGAACGAGCATTAAAAATTAATATGCTATTTAGCCTAGGTGTATTTTAGGTATTTGACATTTTCATGTCCGGGACAGACTAAATTTATTAATAGTACAGAAAATAAAAATAAAAATAGAAAAAAAAGACTGTGAAGGAGTGTTAGAGAGCTGTAAGCGTAGGTCGCCTTTTTTTAATATATTTTTTTATGGTCACCCTTTCATTCAGTAATGATAGGTGTTAAGACATTGTCTATAGAGGAGACTGGAACCCATTATGGGCACGGTAATAATTAGCACATAGCACAAAGGGAACCGTTTGCCTCGTAAGCCTCTGCTTAATGCTTATTTGTTGTATTGTTTTGCGATTTTTATTTCTATTTCTATTGTTTTTTTGGTGTTTTTTCCTTCTCTTTTGTGTTTTGATGAATGGTTAAAGGAACATTTGTGTGTGTGTGTGTGTGTGTGTGTGTGTGTTTGTGTGTTTGTAGATGAGACAGTGAAAGTGGAAATCCCAGCTTCAGTAGTGATTAATTACTAATACTCCCTCAGAACATCTCTCTATCCCTGACTATTTAATCACACTGAAATCTAAGACATGTCCTGAGAGGAGAAGAGACGACAGGACTACATGGACCATCTTTCTCTCTTCATTGTAACTTTATCAATCTTACTATCTTTCTTCATTTTACTTAAAGGAACAGTTCACCCCAAAATGAATCATTTACTCCCCCTCTTGGTTTTTTTTTTTTTTTTTTTTAACACATATGACTTTCTTTCTTCTGTAGAGCACACAGGGAGTTATTTATATCAGAATGTTCCATAGATTCCATACATTGACCACAGCTGTCAAGCAAGATTTTCAGTGAATAGTGAATTTCAGTACAATCAGTACATTTCAGTCTGTTCTTCACACAAAGCTATTTTATAGAATGCAGCATTTGGGTTCCGGAATTTAAAATCCCATTAATTTTGTTTTTAACGATAACTTAAACGATAACCTTTGAGGACAGGCCTATTGTGAGCTAGGAGTTTCTTAATCAATAGTATATGGTTTTGATGAAGACATCAACTTTATTTTTAAATAACCATTAGCATAATAATTATTATAATTATTAGCATAATTCCTGGTGAAAAACAGCATAACCCATGATTTTGAAAAAAAAAAAGTCCACCAATCACAGAATCGCAACAAGCAAATTCCGCCAAAATACCCGCCCACTCCCATGAAACACTGCAAATGATGTAATAGTGATTTTTCTTATGCTTGGTATCAAATATTCAATTTGTGTTTATATATATGCACATTTAAATATATTATTATGTGTATTTTGTTATGTGTGGGTGTGTATTGATTGATTAATTGATTGATTGATCGATCTTTCCCAAAGCTTCACGGGATTGTAGTACACATTCTTCAGTCTTTCAGTCTTTTTGTGTGATTTTTAAATCCTTTTATTGTTCCTCAAATCAAATCAAATCAAATCAAATCACTGTTGCTCTCTATAGCTTCAGAAGACTTGAAGTAGACCACATTAGCCATAAGGACCACATTTATGGAGCATTAATTATACATTTTAATTATTTTTTCTCCTTTTTGGAGCTTGACAGTTCCAGTCCCCATCCACTTTCATTGTATGGAAAAGAGCAGCTCAGACATTCTGCTACATTTCCCCTTTTGCATTCCACAGCACGTGGTTGAGTAGAAGTTGCATAACTGTATTTTCAGATGAACTATTACTTTAACCACCCTTCTTTTGTTCACTTTCTCTTCATTCTCTCCATCCTTCTGTAACATTTTTCAGTCAGTCCATGTCTCGCCTGTATTTTTGTAACATGCTGCACTCCCCCTCATTTCTCCCTCTCTCTTTCTCTCCTTCTCTCAGGTGTTATATATATACATACACTGTTACTCCCTGAGGTAATATTTAGCAATAGCATGTTTAACACCACAACCCTCCAGTCACAGATTCTCACATCATGCTTAAAAAACAGAGACGGGTGACGTTTCTGAATCTGCTGCTTTTCTATCTCTGAAGAAAACATAGCTTTTATTTAACAGTTTTAGCTATTACAGGATCACAAAAAAAAAAAAATCTGAAGGCAGGGATAATTTCCATAGATATCTCTCACTACAAAGAAAGCTGAAAATCAAAGCATCGCTGTCATTTAAAGAAAGAGAGACTTTTCGAATGACACTCTTCATTTTTTTTCAGCTGGTGAAGTATTTGCATAGCTGAAGTTAGCAGTCTCTCTTGACAGGCTGGGGAGAACAAACAAAACCACTCTCTCTAGAGATTCTCTTCGCCACGTAGGGTGATGCAAGCTTACATATATTAACAGCACGTTGTATGATCGCTAACTATCAGAGTGAGCCGTCTACCCAAAGTCCTCAGTTTCTTCTGTTTCTGAGCAGAGAAGTTGGCAGCCTGGTGTCACAGTTGTCAAGAGTTGCATGAAAGTAGCCATGTTTGATGTGGACATGTGTGATGGAGTCCTCGGCCCCTTCAGGTCAGCGTTTGTGCGAGTGCGTGTTTCCCCTTGTGGCGGGAGGGTTGGACTGTCAGAGTGGATGTGCCTTTGAGGCCGTGGAGCAGCAGATTAGCCTCTTTTCTTATCATTGAAATCGAGCCTCCGCTCCCTTTGAAAAACATATTGTACACATCCCCTCCCTGCCCCCGTCACCCCTGACGACAATCTGCGGCCATGATGGCTGCCTCCGAGGAGCTTCCCTGAGCTGGTGGCGGAGCGCGAGCGAGGGAGACAGGAAAAAAGGCAGAGAGAGAGAGAGAGAGAGAGAGAGAGAGAGATCATCAGGGGACGGCGGAGGGAGAGGTCCGTCCCTCTCCCTCTCCCACATCATCAGAGTGTGATCGCAGCTGGGTAATTGATATATGGCTGTGGCTGTCTCTTCTCCTCACCCTTGTTAAGGTGAACTTATGTACTATTTCTCCACTCCCATTATATTCCCCCGCAGATATTGACTGACTGGTGCGGCCTGTCCTCCTGAAAATATGAATTGAGGATGAAACAAGTGAGCGCTCGTGCACGCGACGTAGAGGAAGGGGTTGGCTGCCTTTATTCCGGTGCCTAACCCTTGCCTGTTATCAAAGTAACTTCCAGCTTATTAGTAACAAAAGGCTTTTTTCTCCTGCTCTCATCCCTCCCCCTCCTCCTTCCTCCTTTGTGCGGGCCGTGTTCGCTAGCGCTTCCCGAATTAAACTGCTGGCTTCCTGTTCTTTTATATGCATGGCCACATCTGGGGGAGCTTGCTCGCAGCCCCGCTGCTTAATAACAATCACCTTCCCTTTCAGTCGCCCCTGATTGTTTCTAATTCACTCTGACAGATAGTGGCTGACAAGCCGCCCGCGCCTCCTCCCTCCGTGACCCCGGCTCACTCACCATACTTATACCGCCTGTCATTTTTAATATTTGATTTCGCTTTTAAAGTTATGTGTTTTAGTCCAGTGATGAAATCAGTGTTTAACCGAAACACAAAATGGATCTCTCTCCCACTGTCTCAAGGCTTCTTTTTTGGCAGCGGCTCAATAATAATAATAATTAACAGGAAACAACTACAAACAAGAGGATTATTTATTTATTTATTTATTAAATTTTATCTTATATTCTGACATTTACATAAGCAATCTACAAAATTTTTGTTTTTTTGAAGACAGTTAACGTGTGTTGTTCAGTTTTTGTTTATAAGATTAAATCTCAAAATGATACTCATATAAGGGTACATTTCACATTAAAAGGGCCTTGAAGGTGAAAAAAATATATCAAAGCCAAAAAGAAAGTGTGTAAGGAGGAGAAAAATAATCTGCTGAGAAACATCTTCCTGCATCTTGACATCTTTTTGTCTAGCAATTTACCTTAAACTATGGTGCTTAACCGTTTCAGAGCAATTTAAATCAAACACTTCCAGCCTCACTTACTTGCATCATTATTTTTTAAAAAGCACCATGTATAGTTCTTTAATCAGTCAATCACGGAGTCTGTGCCATCATAATGCACCCCTCATGCTTCCTGTTGTTCAACACTATCACAGTTGAAATCAATAGAATTGTATTTTTAACTCACTTCAATCAAAACGCCCACACTGTTTGTGTACTCTGCTCTCTCCATCAATAGTGTTAAGACCAAAAACTAAACTATTGCGTTGATGTTCAACCTACCGAACACACAGGCGTCACTATGTTCTGGGAAGCGACAGTGCCTTGGGCGTGCCCAAGTCCAGTTTTTTTTTTTTTTGAATGACAAAAACAGAACTAATTGGAGAACCACTGCATGTTTTCACTAAAGGCACAATTTAATTACATTTGAACCGAGAATGAGTATTTTGGGAATGTGATATATTCGTTCAAACAAATGGAGCGAGAGAAATGCAATATTTGTTTTGCTTTGATTAGCAGATTGGCAGGGATTTTGTTGTTGTTGTTGTTTTTCAGAAAGGAACCAAACATCTTTTCTCAAATCAAAACTTTTGGGTTCCTGATTTACCTAAAAGTGCAAGACTTCAGGTTCAACCACCTCAATCGCATCCTAAAGTGATAATACCACCATTCAGATCATAATAATCCTTATCCTGAGGGTCTGTGATTGTGGGCTATGTACATTAGCCTATTTGTAGCCTTCTCTGTCCTGTAGTGGCACCGATGATAAATACTTTATTAATAACTTTTTAAATAATGTAAAGTGTATTGTTGTCTCTGAGGTTGTATTAATAAACATGAAGGAATTTATTTGTCTTTAACAAAGCATGATTGATGCACATTAGCGTGTGGATTCCTAATTCTTGCAGTCTACTCTTCCCCGCCCAATGAAAAAAAGAAGGAAAAAAAAACACCCATCAGCATTAAATATTAATGGCATATAGTATTAATGGTTTTGTAAAGGAAATAACAAGTTATAAATCCTCTGATTAACAACTGATTAACCTTTTTATTAAACACGTGATCCGTGCTTTGTGGATTCAGGATGTGTCGCTCAAGTGTGCTGCGGAATAATTATTTTTGTGTCTTTTTTAATTTAATAGTGCCCTTTTTTCTTTTCAAACATGCACAGATAGAGACGGATACGGTGTTGCCGACACAATATTTTGTCGACGTGAAGCGACCCCAGAGCATCCTACAAAAAACATGGACTAAATATAGCAGGACATATCTGCGGACAATGAGGTTTAATTCTCGCATCCGTTTACTCCTGTGTTATTGGCATGTGTGGGGAAATAGAATGCACGCATTGCTAAAGGACAAGCGGCCCTCTTTCTCTCTGTCTGTCTCTGCTCATCTCACTGCCATTGTGTGTATTTTTCGCTCTCGTCTGAGTCAGTTCAAGCACAATTATGCTTATGTTTCACACATGCCAAGTGTGACTTCATCTAACGGAGAGGAAATGGGAGAAAAAAGAAGGCTGCATGGGCAGTTTTGCAAATGAAATTAAACTATATAATTTATAGCATTTCACATTATCACGATTTCCTGCTGCTTCTCAGCTTCCTGATACACAGACAGACAGAGAAAGTGCATGTAAAGTTATGAAGGACAGCCTGCAGGTCCCTCCTCCCTTGACTCCTTGGGAATGCAACACCCTCCTCAGGTGATTAATATAAAAGTGGGGCCTGGGCTGTTTTACAAACATCAAAAAAAATAAAAAAATAATAATAATTCATAATGCGTTTTATACCCTGACCCCTGTCATCTATTGCAGAATCCATCAAAGGCCATAGTGTTGTGAAAACCGACAACAATAGCAGTCTTTGTGTGGAGATGTGTGTGGGGATAAGGGTGTTGGGACACTTGTTGTTTTTTTATGCCTGGTCTTATGATGGATTGGTGCTTGTTCGGTAGGGTGTCTTTGTTAACTTTCTCTCACGCTCTCTTTTTAATATTTAATTTTTTTTTCCCCCAAATGGACTGATATTACCTTCAGTGACTTTCCTTCACCCCCTCGCTCAGTTTAAGTTCTCGCTTTTTCTTTCTGTCCTGCTGTTGAGTGTTTCTTCCTTCCTCTTAACCTTTTTTTCTGCATAGTCCTTCATCTTTGCTTTCTTTTATCATAGTCTTTCCTTCTCTCTCTCTCTCTTTCAATCTTCAAGCAAGCAAACTGGCCACCCTGGGAATCCTGGCAGTCAGTCACACGCCCCTCCAAAAACAATTATCTTTGAACTTGCTTTTAGTGCTGTTTGTCCTAATTACAGATCATTTTCCCTGTCACATTTCTACTTTTATTGCAGTTTTGCCCTGAATGTTGATCCTATTGAGGTTCAACCTTATTTTACTCGCTGGAACACCCCTAAGACCTGGATTCATCTAATATTCCCCTGTGCCTTTTGCTCTCTCTTTTCAAATTTGATTTTCTTTCTGCTTCTTTTCTTCCATTTCTTTCTTTTTTAATGTATAATTTTTTGTAGCATTATCTTATTGAATTAGACTGAGATCCCAAAATACACAGTAAGGATGTATTGCCTGTTTTATTTCTGGTGTTAAGGTTTAGGTTGTGCTGTGTGTGTGTGTGTGTGTGTGTGTGTGTGTGTGTGTGTGTGTGTGTGTTTGAGGTACGAGCAGCCGTAAGGCATGCTAACTTCAGTCCCACAGGAAAACCCTGCATGTATTTTTAGCTCTCTGCTACAGAGGTGGACATTGCTGTAATTAAAACCAAGTAAAGGTGGTTAATTCCTTCCTTTGCCTGGCTGTTTCAAATATCAGTCTACTCTGTTTTAAACGTATCGCACATAGGCGCACGCACCCACACGCATGCTTAGCATAACACTCTCACACAGACATGCACACGAGCGCGTAAGCCTCTTACAGATCCGATTCCGCATGCAGACACAACATGCGCTGGAGTTGCAAGGAGAGGTTTAGACATGGTGCAGGGCCTTTTTCAATTAGAGGCGTATCGTGCGCTGCCCGATAGGATCGTATTGTAGTGGGTCCGGGTCACTGATGTGGGATTAGAACCACGTAGTGGTACTGGCAGTGCAGAAAAACTGAAAACATCACAGCAGACAGACAGACATCTTCCTCCTATCTGCAAGTCACACACTAGAGAGATAATGGAGATGTCTTAGTGAATTTCACAGAGTGCCAGCATCTCTCTCTCTCTCTCTCTCTCTCTCGCTCTCTCTCTCTCTTTCTCTGTATAAGTGTATGGGACTGAGAATTACAGCTAATCACATACTTTCATGTTAAAGGGATAATATACTCAAAAATAAAGATTCTGTCATCATTTACTCACTCTCTTGTTGTTCCAAACCTATATGACTTTATTTCTTCTGTGGAATATGAAAGAAAATATTATTTATTTATTTAGTTAGTTTGTTTGTTAGTTACCAAAACTTTTACTATCACTTTTCAAAATACCATCTTTTGTATTACACAGAAGAAAGTAAGTCATAGAGGTCTGGAACAGGTGAGCAAATAATGACAGGTAATAATGACACAATTTTCCTTTTTTGTATGAACTTTGAAAAAGATAATGTTATTTATAAAGGTTTCGAGTTGTGCCCTAGTGGCTCACACATGTGCGCTAAAATTGAGCTCATATGGAAAATTTGAGTTTAGATCTGGCTCGCAGCACTTTCTGTTCACTATTATGTGCATAAAAACAGAATAAAGGACCATGAATAAAAAAAAAAATCCCACCTTATTTTAAGATATCATGATATAAAAGCTTTTTTATAATATAAAAAAAAAACGTTCCTACAGATTGATGTATTTTCCATCAAGTCATTCCCCAGGGTTTTGTATGGCAGTGGTTCTCAACTGATTTAGGTCTAGATATCAAGTGGATGTCAAGTACTTTAGATATGAAGTGGTGACCCAACACATTACCAGAATTGATTATAGTATAGAATTATTTCATGCATGTCAGCATTTCTTTCTTTCTTTCTTTCTTTCTTTCTTTCTTTCTTTCTTTCTTTCTTTCTTTCTTTCTTTCTTTCTTTCTTTCTTTCTTTCTTTCTTTCTTTCTTTCTTTCTTTCTTTCTTTCTTTCTTTCTTTCTTTCTTTCTTTCTTTCTTTCTTTCTTTTATTTTGAGGATAAGAGCATGTCAAGCAACCTATTTATGTTGACATGAGCCTAATTTGTTAGGGTCTACCCAATGACAGATGCATTTTCACCAAAATACTGTAGAGTTTGATTGGATGCATGACCTTTGGCAACAACCAAAGATATGTGAATTGTTTTCTTCTACCCTTTTAAAGGTTGGTAAGCCTGTTTATTAACATTATTCGTTCGAAATATGCACAATTATACAATTAGTTCCACTTTATTCTTTATTATTTTTCATTATATTATCAAAACATAATTTCCGCCCCACCCTTTTTGGCCATGACCCACCAGTTGAGAAGTACTGCTGTATACCTTCTCTCCCCTGATAATCTCAAACCTGTATGTCAAATCACCTTTGTAATCCAGCCACTGAAACTCAAAAGGAAAGAGTGAGAGAATACCCACTTAACCAGTCTCTTATCTTCATTTACTCTTCTCCTTTTTTATGTTTGCTGTTTTTTTTCATAGAGTATTGCTGCTTTTCAAAAGAGAGAAAGCAGACCATTTGGAGCACAGAGAACGTTGATAGTGTTGTGAAGTGCCCCCTCGAGGAGGTGCACGCGCACACACACACACACACACACACACACACACACACACACACAGACACACACACATTGGAGAGTTGTTCATTTATTCCTTGCTCTGATGAGAGCAGTACTTCGTGCCTTCAGTGTTTTGTGGCTCATACACACAACGCTCATGCATATATATAGACACACAGACGCATATTCTTCCTGTATTCACAGTCCTGCACATACATATGAAAGCACAAGAAACATAATTGATTTAGTGCTTGTTTAAAGAGAACATAGCTTTCTTAGCCCTACAACAACAAGATATTTAAAGTCCCCAATGCTCATCTTTCCAACTTGACACTAATGTAGACTGAAATACACACTGTCAAAAGTGTGTGTGACACTTTTGGTGCGCATATTGTTTCTTTCTTTCTTCAAATGCTAGAATATACAGTGACAGACCTTGATAGGTGTTTTGTTGGTATATCGCCCTCCTGGTTTAATGAGCTTGTTTTCTATTCCGACCCAATTGTCAGTTCGCCTCTACGTTTCCTCTGTCATTCTCTGCCTCTAATGCATTGACAAAGAGAGTATTTTTTTCCTCCTTCAAATCAACCGTTCCCTGAATCAAAGCGTGAGAACTTCAGCTGTATGCCAAAGCAGCCCTCTTCTGCCACACTTCCTCTGTCTCCCTGCCTGTAGCTTGGCGGCTTCCTCCTCAGCAGGGGGAAAGGTAAATCATGTGAGGAGAAGGACTGGGGAAGGGTAGCTGACTGTGACACGTACCTGTCAGCAGGTACTCAAAATAATTGGTAAATGACTGTAGAGGGATGGAGAGGGCTCTCTCTTCTCCTCCTCCATTTGATAAATATTTGAAGTTGCCAGGCGGTCGTAGAGCGCAGCGCAGAGAGTGGGAATATCACAGACGTTGGGTTCGGAAAGCAGACGTTACGGAGACGGCGTATTGTGCAGGGATAGCAAGAGAGATAAACTAGTTTATAGTAATACATCTCTAAAGTTAAAAGCTAATCTGCTGGGACTCGATTTTATAACCTAGCGAAGCAGACCTGCATTTATACCTGCATTAATTCAATTACATAGAGTGTAGGCTTATATTAGATTGGCTATACACACACACTCGCACAGGCTTCAGTTGGCAGCTCTCTGCCACTCACACACATTAAATGTGAAAAATGCATAATTCTTCCTAATTTTGAAACAATGCCATGAAAAGTTCAGTTCGATAATTACTCGGTGGACAAATGTGCTTTAACATTGGGAAATCTTCACTCCCTGCCAATTTTAGGAGCGCCATTGGGCTCTGTTTGTCTGATAATGAACAGTATTAATTTTCATCATGTTCCTTCACCCCTCCTCAACTCCCTTTACACCATAGTCAATTAAAGCCCTCAGGGCCCTTCTGTGCATAAAGAGATATATAACTCTTTTGACATTTGGCTGCGGACATATTAGGCACACCCAGAGCACATTTAAAGCGAATAGCCTTTATAGCACGTTTAAAAGGCCCGTTCCAGCTACAGTCAAAGAGGGCGACTGAGGATTGGTCAGAGAGCCTGCCTTCGTTTTACGAGGAAAGGTGAGGACGTTGCACCAGCATGTCCAGTCGGAGGCGTTTGGAAGAATAAATGGGGAATTGGATCAGGTAAATGTTTTTTGTAGCTTCATTGGTTCAATATTTTGGTGTCCCTCTCATCTGAGGCCAAGGCTTTTTGGTTATGACAAGCACAAAGGTTTATAAGATGGTGTTTCAAAACAGATGGGTAACGGCAGCATTGAGACAACATACATGAACACCGATCCTGGCCAACGGACTTTGGATGGTAAAGCACCCCTTGGTGTAGAGGAAGCGCACTAGGCTAAAACTAAGGAGTGTGTATATGTGACCACGGAGGCACGTCCGTAGCCTTTTCCGCTCTGCCGATGG
Organism: Sinocyclocheilus anshuiensis; assembly: GCF_001515605.1. Taxonomy (NCBI): domain Eukaryota; kingdom Metazoa; phylum Chordata; class Actinopteri; order Cypriniformes; family Cyprinidae; genus Sinocyclocheilus; species Sinocyclocheilus anshuiensis. The sequence continues at coordinate 395,055 of NW_015542361.1, read as the reverse complement.
TGACTGGGGGACTTAGATAGGACATTTGGGTAATGAGGCGTTAGGAGCACGTCCTATCCTCACACGCCTAGCGAGTGCTCCTCCAGGGCTGTCTGGAGCAGACTTGCAGGGTCATGCATGGCGCTTGTTGGCATAAAACAGCTAGAGGTGTGAAACTCATCCCCTGGGCCCTTAGCCTCTTCGCCCTATAATGCTGAGTCAACTGAGCGACAGGGCAGCCTGCTCCGATCTGTGGCACTAGGACAGAATCATTGGTCTAGCGTAGGGAAGTCTTCCAAGAACAGACACCAATGGTTACGGAGTAGTCGTGCGGTGCTTTTGAGTTGATTGGCTTGAGTTACAACATGTTAAGATGTTTTACTACCTTCTTAGACATTTAACAATACACCCGTCCTTTTATGTGGTAGACAAAGACCTGTGGCTGTAAAGTAAACTCACTTGTTTAACTTTGTTGAAGCTCAGAAATCATCCCTGTTCGCCCAAATTCAGAATTCTGGTGTCATCAGAAATAGCCCAGTCTTTCAATATTCGCCTCTGCCATCTTCTGTAATAAATAAATGTCCTGATACAGCAGCTCTCCTCGGGACATTTCCATTGACATACGAGAATCGAGGAGAAATTTTTGCATCGCTTGCATTCCAAATGAGCCACAGTAAGTGTTTTATGTGGACATTATCATCCCGATATGGCTCTCAATGCATGTAAAAAGGAATGACCCCACCGTTGTGATTTATTCATTCCTGTCTAGGATATATGCACAGGCTCAGAAAATCCTCGATTCTGCTCAGAATGAAGGCAGATATGTAATTCATGAAAGCTAATGCATTGTTTCTGTTGCTTCTTCTCGTGGCTCTTTCCCCCCCCCCTCTCTGCCAGCCTATTCTCTGGCAAAAGGTTGGCAATAATATCAGTATTGAAATTAGAAGTTTGAAAGACGCACCGCTTCCTTTTTATATGTGTGTAAACTGATTTGAATCACACATTGGGGGCTTACTGAGCAGAGCTTTAAATGTTAAATGGGGGTTGAAGTCTGCCTGAACTAATTTGTAGAGCTTTGCACCATGTTGACATTTAAATGTGATAAGAATAGAAAACTGTATGCCGACCTATTTTGAAGATGCTTTCGGAATACATTCACATCAGCCGCGGTCTATAATTAATAAAAAAAGACAGGATATGCCCTCCTCCTCCAACCTTTTTTTGCACCAGATTTGATTATAATACAACCCTTACAAGGTACAGAATGACAGAAAAAATAAAGAGGGACTAAAATATGAGCATGGAGGGAATTAAGAGGGAAGTGGATAGCACACACCTGGGTTTGGAGGAGGGGTAGAGATTGCATCGGCTGGCTGCTGTGCTATCGCATTACCGCAATCCAGCCCCTGTGTTTGTGAGAGCGAGCGGGGAGGAGAGGGACCTTGCCAAATCAGCATGCAAATAACGCCACATTGTTAACTTAATCAGATGCAGGAGAGAAAATATGGAGAGGGAAGAGGAAGGGAGGAGGGATGGAGGGAAGGCAAGATCGAGGGGAGGGGGCTGCACAAACAAGAGTCAGGGTCTTCTGAAATGGCGGAGAGTGAAAGATTAAACCTCTCAACCGATGGGGATGATGTTTGCGGGGTGCTGGTGTCAGGTCCCGTAGGGGTTAAGGGTGCGTGTGTGTGTATTTCTGTTTGTGTGTGTGTGTGTTAAGCAGAAGACAGAGATGATAGAGGCCTCTTCTCAGAGATATATGAAGTGTTTCAGACAGGCAGAGCTCAGTGATTGGCTTCATCACAGCCAATCAAGTGACAGAGACCTGATGATCTACATCCGTGTTAGGCAACCCAGTGTAACAGGTGTCACAATGGTTACTAGGGCTGTTTATCGCTACATTTGTTTCCAGATTAATTCAATTCTGATTCAAAAGCGTTCAATTTAATTCAGTTCCTTTTTTATAATTAGGTTTTATTCTATTTGATTTATTTTGGTATAATTCAGTTACAGTGTCCATTTTACTTACAAATGAAATAAATTATGTCTCAGCTGTTGATGTAAATTATGCAGGGAAACTTCTGATACTTTTATGAAAATATACTTTTATATTTTAAAAATTAACAACAGTACCCAAACATGCAGTAGTTCAGTTGCCATTTATTTAACACTAGAACCGCCAGAGGTCACTGTATACCTAAAGCGCCAGCGGGTAAATTTTACCCACGCACATGACAGCTGTATTTATATGGATAAAGAACATATTATTTCACTGTATTATGCTACTGTCTTCACAAAGAAGTGTCTAGAGTCATGAAATGATTATGTCTAGTCATCAACTATATTTTTATCCTGTTGTTTTATGTTCAAGACTTTTTAATGCAGGCTACACTAA
>NW_015542361.1:391869-392579 GCF_001515605.1 Sinocyclocheilus anshuiensis | reverse complement strand
AATAGCCTGCACTAACAACGGAAATTAGAAGGGAGTAGCCTAAATATTTGGGTGATGTAATATTATAATACAATGTCATTAATCAATATATTAAGATAACCCATGCTATTTAGATTACTAAAACATCCTATAGACAATAATGAGCAATAATAATTCACCACACTGCATTTCAGGAAACGGCCAGACTAGAATAGCAACACAGTAGCGAACAATAAACGATATGGCAAGACAAAAATGAAATAATCAAACCAAAGTTTGACCAATTAGAGTAACTTGAGGCTAAAACATGTAAATATGATATCTGGATCACTGTCAGATGAGCCGTCAGATGCTGAGCCAACCCAGGACACATAACTTACCATCAGACACTCCATCACTCATGGCATTTAGTGTTTTTAATACCTACCTTCCATAGATCGCCTTTTTTTGTCATTTTGACTTTATTTATGAAACTGATAACCGCTAAATCAGTGAGTGAAAGGTGTTGCCTAGAAATGTACAATGTTAAAATATAAGCGGCAAGAAACTGACAGTGCAAAAATACATGCATTATATAGGTGGGTTAATTTGACCCGCTGGCGCTTATAGGTATAAATGCCCCGTTTTTTGATCTGGTTTTATCTAAATAATTTTTAACAACATTGGATTATAAATTACATAATTTTATTAAAAGTCAATGACTGGGAGACTTGAATGTTTTATTTTAAATC
>NW_015542361.1:386391-389353 GCF_001515605.1 Sinocyclocheilus anshuiensis | reverse complement strand
CTAAAATAGCCTATAGACAATAATGAGCAATAATAATTCACCACACTGCATAGGATGATGCGATGTCAATTCAAGCTCACAGCTTCACCTAAATATTTATTAATTTGTTTAGTTATATAATTTATAATTTGAATAAGAGAACAACACCATTAAACGTTGGGTAATCAAATAAATGGTTTTATTCATTACATCATATAGATCGGATTTTTTTTTTCTTCAGGAAACGGCCAGACTAGAATAGCAACACAGTAAAACGATATGAACGATATGGCAAGACAAAAATGAAATAATCAAACCAAAGTTTGACCAATTAGAGTAACTAACATGTAAAACATGTAAATATGATATCTGGATCACTGTCAGATGAGCCGTCAGATGCTGAGCCAACCCAGGACACATAACTTACCATCAGACACTCCATCACTCATGGCATTTAGTGTTTTTAATACCTACCTTCCATAGATCGCCTTTTTTTGTCATTTTGACTTTATTTATGAAACTGATAACCGCTAAATCAGTGAGTGAAAGGTGTTGCCTAGAAATGTACAATGTTAAAATATAAGCGGCAAGAAACTGACAGTGCAAAAATACATGCATTATATAGGTGGGTTAATTTGACCCGCTGGCGCTTATAGGTATAAATGCCCCGTTTTTTGATCTGGTTTTATCTAAATAATTTTTAACAACATTGGATTGTAAATTACATAATTTTAGTAAAAGTCAATGACTGGGAGACTTGAATGTTTTATTTTAAATCTGGTATGTACATTTGAAAAACAGCCACGGGTAAAATTTACCCCGTGGCGGTTCTAGTGTTAACAGATATTATAATCAACACAGCATAAAAATAAAGTTGTAAAGAATAAACTAAACTTTAAATGCATTTTTTGGTTAAAATAATACACTCCTAAATACTAAACTGAACTAATATAGAAAACAGTCTCTTTTATTAAATAATAAATTTCAATCATATTTTTTTCCCCTTCTCATAATATCAACTCATTTATGTCTATTTTAATTTAAACCAGCTGTATAAAACACTATAAAAACCTTCCATCTCCTCACCCGGCTGCTGTGTAGCTTCTGACAGCCAAATTGTACATAGAGGTCACGACCTCCCCGGCGACGCTCATACGGAGATCAGCACGTGAGGTGTGCTGGCGAGCAATGGTAACACATACAACATGTTAACATGGCAGCTCGAACCAAACCAAAACAGATGAAGGGAGGAATATGTGTAATTCCTCCCAACGTGAACAAAAGAGCCATGTGCCCACCTCGCATCTCTCGGGACTGAGACATACCGGGAGGCCATTTTTCACTAAATCATCCTTGGTTTTATGAACTTATCTTTCCTTTCTCTCCCTTTGCTTTCCTCCTCTCCCGTTGACTGCGGGTCACCGTGGCAGCCCTCCCCTGAAAGAGGATGAATGTGTTATCATGTTCAAGGTCACAAAGGGCAGGGAGGAGGATAAGAATGTGTCGAGCTGGCCAGGGGAAGAAGAACGAGGGACTGAGTGTGGAGACGTGTGGAATAGTATGCTGGCCAACCCAGACTTCTCTCAAACTGTGCCTCTGTCTCTTCCCCATCAGTTAAACTCTGATGCACAAATGCCTCAGGTGGAGGGCCTTACTCTTAACAGGCTATGATTTCCAGGTCAAGTGGGCTTGGCTTTGACCCTGTGCAGTGGCACCATGTATTTGGTACGTTGTTCTCAGGCTTTTGTTCCTGCTAGCAAAGTGGATTGTTTAAATATAGGGAATGTGAAAGTCATGCCTCCTTTTCATATGCTGTGTTTAAACTAGTGGTTATTGATTTTGAAGTGCCATAAAAACTTTTTTTTTTTAACTTTAAAGATTTTGAAGTGTTCTAAAAACACAACAACAACATATACACTATATATATATAGTTCAGATACAAAAGCCTCTAAGTGCCATCTGAAATTTTCATCTAAAATGACCATTTTTATCAGGCTCATATGTTTATGTTCAGTTCTTTCACTTTAATAGCATGGAAAATAACCTATACATTGCCATTAAAGTAAAATTACTGAACCTAAACATAGGAGTCTGATAAAAATGCTAATTTTAGTAGAAAATTTCAGATGGCACTTAGAGGCTTTTGCATCTGAACTCTTCATATATATATGAAGAGTTCAGATGCAAAAGCCTCTTAAGTGCCGTATATATATACTGTATATATATATATATTAGGGCTGTCAATCGATTAAAATTTTTAATCTGATTAATCACATTCTTTTTCTGTGATTAATCGCGATTAATCACACACTTCATGAAATTAAGCATAGACCATTTATCTTGTTTCAAATGTTTATTTTGTCATCATTTGCTATATCCAGCAAAGTAAACCAAAAGATTGAAGGGTGATTCTCAAAAATATATTTTATATATATTTATATATCTTCTGCAAGCTTTTTTCAAGATAAATTTAGATGACTTTCCAAAAAAGGACACTTAGAAACTCCAAAAGGACACCAAAGAACCACATGATATAAGGAGCCCATATAAGCACATATGAAAGAAAAAAAAAACAGAATTTTATAGTATGTGTACAATGCAACACCAAAGAGCTTTTTTACATTTTAGAGAAGCCAAGTTGCGATACCGAACAGGACCACACGGAGATGCCAAAAAAACCCTAAACCAATCGCCTGCTGACTGCATAGCCTATATCTACTACAGTACATGGATCCATTCAGAATAACTAAACACAGCAACATAAACATGACAAATCAAAACATTATCGTGAATGTGTGTGGAAACAACGTGAATGTATGGAAATGTCTGTGCCTGTGCATAAATACAATGTGTGATCAGTGCGTCAAGAGCACTCATACATGCATTAGTATAACGGACTCACACGTGCTTACTCTACTGTACGACTCCTGTATGCCACCGCATTCGTCTTTACCTTGATTGCAGTCTTCATCCATCAAAACTT
>NW_015542361.1:354336-386184 GCF_001515605.1 Sinocyclocheilus anshuiensis | reverse complement strand
GAATGACACACACCTGAACTAAATTACACAGTCAAACATGAGGGAAACTAGGTCACACAGAGCACGAGGGATGAAAACAGAACAAAAGTCCAATGGGGTGTGACAGAAATAACATCAAATAAAATATAAAATAAAAAATAACTTACACTTAAAAAATGTTGCCCTGGCAATTGCCTGAAATAAATGAAATAAATCAGATGTTTAAGTACTGAAATTACTAAAATCAAATTAAAAATACATTTAAATTGCATAAACACTGCTCTTATAATTCATTTGTTCATTGTTAATTGGTTGCATCCACATCGTCAATGACTTGCCAATCACATATTTTTTTTAAAAAAAAAGTGAAAAAAAAAAAAAAAAAAAGATATATATATATATATATATGTGTGTGTGTGTGTGTGCGTGTGTGTGTACCGTAGTATAGTTTGGGTCGTGGACTCTCTTCAATGTCACTATAGGGCTCACTTACTTAGTTTGAGAATCATTCCTCTTGAAAATAACTGTGATTAAAAGGTGAAATAACTGTGATTAAAAGGCAAAATGTTTAGGTAAAAACAAGGTATTCTGAACACTTCCCAAGCTGCAATTTGTCAGAAACATCGGTAGTCCCGAAACTTGCTATTGGTTGAGTCAGTGTTGCTATGTCATGCTGGTCATGAAGGTTAAAACAACTCAAGTACAGTGTTTTGATAGCACCACAGTGTTTACACTTTTAGGGGATATCAACCTACTAATGGTCTACTCATAGATGGCTCTGCATATTTTTATTATTTATTTATTCATTTATTCATAACATTGAAAAAATTGCACACTTGATCTCTAAGTTCTGCTCAGTGTGTTACCCAAAATGGGTCCTTGAAACATCAAGTATAAAATGTTAATTTGCATGGAAATATCTCAGTTAAGCTACAGACTGTGCAACACCTGCTTATTTTTGTTGCCTTTCTGCATAAAAAGAAACAGTGAATGTAGCTTTTTTGTTGCATGAATTATAAACCTTATTTTTTTCTTCATATATATAAACAAAAGCCTTTGAGGTTTGACCAGCTCTGCTTTGGTCGTTTAATCATAGTTGTGTGACAGCGTAACGTTGACATGGAGGTAAACGTTTTCTGCTTGGCTTGTGGTCGAGCAGCATTTTTCTCTCTCTCTGTCTCTGATCCTGCTGGGATCTGTGGCCTCACCATTTCCGATAAAGCCTGATAAATAAACATGTGCCCTGATCTCCCTGAGGTCCTCCACCCTCTCTCCAGAGTCCACCCATTCCACATACATTTCCTCCCTTCACAATTAGCCCACAATAAAACACACCTTTCTCTTAATAAAGAGAGGCTTTTTAACATACTCTCACCCACCACGGTCTTCCTCTTCTGCTCAGCAGTGATGAGCAACTGTGGAGAGAAGAAACACTTTAGTAGGCCTATCTCGTCTTACCATTCACAGACAAACAATAGAGCAGAAGACAAAAAAAAAAAATTACAAATAAAGCGAAGTAAAAGAAAGAATATATATATATATATTTGTAACATGTAAAAAAGTCATGAACATTACCAGTCAGCTCTGACTTCCTGATGGTTTTGATAAGATTAGTGGCTTTCTTAAACAGGATGTGAGAGGGCTGCTTTTTAAAAACATGCTGTATGGACAGAGAATGCTTTCGTAACTGTACGTCTCCACACAGACTTTCTCACAAAAGTGAAACTTTCACTCAGTTTAGCTTGGGGAGTTTATCAAAGGGACAGAATAAAGAAGATTTAACATCAGCCATATTAAAAAGACATGCAGCGGTTCAATATTTAAAAAGCCCATTTACTACGACAGAAGTGCTTTTTCATTCAAGAGCATATGGCTACAGTACCTGTTTATAGTCTTATCGCCTTTCTTTCTGTGTGTGGGGGGAAAAGGAGAGACAAAAAAATATTGAAGATATTTTCAAAAGACATTGAAGAATCATTCAATTAACAGCGGCATGATGTAAAATAATTACTTGACTTGCCTCTCTTAATGAGTATCTCTAATTAGCCATACATTTGTTTTGTGAAAACTCCAAACTACAGGCTGCGGTTGTGAAGAGCTGGTAAGTATGTTGAAGTAGAGGCAGATTTTTCTCTCCTGTACTGTCTGTCTTACGTCGAGCGGCTTGGAGGCACAATTCGGGACCGATGTATGCACACATGTAGCATTAAACACTGAGTCACATCTCTCTCTCTCTTTTTTCTCCTTTTTTTTCTCTTTTATTTTAATTAGCCATGCAACAATTAAAATATTCACAAACTAAATTGAACCTTGTCTCCCTCTCCTCTCGACTCGATTTCAGCACCTGTCAAAACAACACCCCTTGTTGGAGTCATTATGCAAAACTCATACGCACAAAACCAGCATGTGTGAGAAGAAAACAGCAATTATTTCTGATATTCACTTATTTGGGGGTTACATTGACATTTAAGTTTTCCACAAAGGTAATCTTTGTTCACCGCAGCTGAGAGGTAGAGAGGGTGTTGAGAGAAAACAGACTGTCACCTTCAGACAGTCAAATAAGTGATTGTGATACAGCTTTATATCACATTTAGTCAGGTCCTCTTTGGTGTCTTTAAAGGTATAGTTCACCCTCAAATTATGTATTTTTTTCTTCTATTAAACACAAAAGAAGATATTTTGAAAAATGTATTTTGTCTTCACAACGAGAAGCAGGTAGTGCAGTTTTGGAACCCATTGACTGTCATTGTAAGGACAAAAATCTTCAAAATATCTTTTTTTTTTTTGTTCCACAGAAAGGATACAGGTTTGAAATGACATGAGGGGGAGTAAATGATGACAAAATATTCAATTTTTGTGTGAACTATTCTTTTAAAGGTTCAGAGCTGGATACAACAGCCCTCTTTCCCAACAATGGAGGCCTGATTTTTTTTTTTTTTTGTGATTATCTCTCAGTATTGTCCCAGAGTTGCTGTCCTTAGCAGAAGGAAAGATGATGTAATGGCTTGGATGATGGCCCTTTTGCCCATCACCACACTGCATTCATTGTTTTTCGGCTTTTCTGTGTTGAGGTGTAGTCATGCGTGATGGTTGCTTCGACCACGGCTCGCTCAGCTTTGCCACTAAGACACATCCCTGTGTTTTTAACGGGACTGCCAAAAGATCGTCAGGTCAGACAGGGTTCAATTAATCTTTTTCACGCTTTAGTGTCTGCCACCTCATGTACAATTGAAATGTCTTCATAGTTGTGGGTGGAAACAACAAGGGAAAGTTTTAGAGCTGAATTATCACATGTTGACCTTTAGTGAAGTATGTTTTATGCTATACTTTAGCCTTCATCATTGGCCACTTGACTTTGTTTCTTTCTTTGTGAGCAACTTTCTTTGTAACTCTCCCACTTTTTTTATGCACAGACCCCCTCTAACCCACCTCTACAATTTAACAAATGCTTACAGTTATCCATCTTTTTTCCCTTCTCACAGTCTGAGATCTACAGGCAGGAGGCTCGACACGCTGTGACTACCATTGTACCTCTCTCGCACACACATACAGAGCACATCTGCTGGTCTTCGGGATAATGCTGCACATGTTTAACATAAAGGGAGGCTTTGAGCTTCAGGCCGCCTCTGGATGATGATGAGGATGAGGATGCAGCAGGCCAGGACAATGAACTGTGAGCATTCTTTGGTCTCCCACTGATCTTCCCTCCCCTGGCATCCCAACAAGCGAGCACATCTGCTGGTCTTCGGGATAATGCTGCACATGTTTAACATAAAGGGAGGCTTTGAGCTTCAGGCCGCCTCTGGATGATGATGAGGATGAGGATGCAGCAGGCCAGGACAATGAACTGTGAGCATTCTTTGGTCTCCCACTGATCTTCCCTCCCCTGGCTTCCCAACAAGCCTGTCAGACACACAGGATAAAAGCAGCAGCATTTTTCTCTCTGCTCATCCTTTCAAGGATGCTGAAAGCTAGCTGAAAGCTGAACTACCTGTTGAAATGTTCTCTTAAGATGCTCTCAATGATATATTGTGTGAGACAGACACCGGCAGAGACTGAGAGAGTTTTGCAGGCTGAGCTAATAGAAGGGAACTGTGTAGAGAGGAAGGCGACGCAACCCGTGTGCATTTGTAACTGTAACAATTTGTCTGTGGTGGCTTCGCAACCTATGAACTAGGTATAATTAGGTCACTTACTGTCTAACCACAAATAAGAAAACAACCTGCATCATGCAGCGAGCTGTTTGCTGGATGAGAACGAGTTTGTCCTTTCAGGCTGCGTGCGTTTCTTCTGTTTGATTCAGTTTCGGTTTTGTGCTGGGAACCTTTGCTTAATGCCTCATTACAGCCACTAATAATCCAGTTCAGTCAAAGAGCATCGGGAGGAAGAAAAACAAGCCATGTTTTATTGGATTAATTAGAACTATTCTGAAGACCACCTGCAACAGACTAAACACGGGCAGAGAAAGAGAGAGAAAAGGACAGATCAGACCTCTCTGATAAGCGTGCAATGATTTTAACCATCGCTATCGGTTTATGATTTTGTTATTGTACGTTCCTGGCCATATTCCCATAAGTGCATAGCATGCAGTGCCGTTTCCATCCATTAAATATGCAACACATGGCAGCCATTTTTGAACACCAAACTGTTAGTTCCTCTTTGTTTTATATGGGGTCCGCTAATGATTCAGAGAAAATAAAACTGACTTTTGCACTTTCTGTAAATAATGATTGATTTATCAATAACGATGACCTCTTTCATAATTAATTAATCAGCCACTGCATAGTAATTAGTCAATGGATTTTGGTCGATAAAGCTTCACAATAACAGAGCAGCTAATGGCCTTGCGATCTATATTTTTATTTTCATTTCAACTCGCGAATACTTTGACTTCGGTTTGTTTCACTTGTCGATGCCTTCTCCTCCCTTGAAACCACCGTTTTCTGTAAATGTACACATACTTTTCCCAAACAATGATGCAGAAGGACACCAAAATTATGTTATAACAAGACACAAAGCCTGAAAGAGCCAGATCTGCTCTGTGTTATTTGATTTAGGGCTTGAACATGCTGTGTAATCTAGAACATTTAAGGATTCAATGGGTTTTATGTCCTCTTTGAGGTTAGCTGTACACTTAAAAACTCTTTGTTCAGAATCTGTTCAAGGCTAAAGTTTACTTTTGTGTGCATGTGTTAGTGAGTTTGTGTGTGTGTGTGTTTTATATGGAACCTTGATTCTGCCCTCCATGTTGATTTGCGAGAAGCCACTAGAGGACCAGCTCAAGGACGCAAACGCGCACAGGTACCTCAAGTTTAATGTAATATTCTGTCGCTACAGAGGCCTTAATTTAGTCATGTTCACCTTGAGGTTCCAAAATCAAAGCCTGGCCCTCCCGAAAGCTATCTAACTGCTAGATAATGCAAAACATATTCATGAACTTTGCAATTCTTACTGCAGGCTCTATCAGAAACCACAATCAGTTCAAATATCTTAGATGCACCTTTGTTTAATGTCAGTGCATCACATTTGCCACTTGTATCACACCTGCCACGAAGTGCACTGGTGTGTTTGCATTTCTCATAGTGATATATAGATCCTGCTATATACTCATACAGTAGCTTTAGCAAGGGATGTGAAGGCATAAATTACACAGTATGTTCTCTGGCGTTGAAACAATGGCCCTGCTTGACAAAGCAAAGATAAGAAGGACAGCATTTTGATTTTGGCATGTGCACCCTCTAATTAAGATGTGGTTTGCAGAGCTTGCAAAAGAGAACAGAATGTGATGTAAAGTGAGGTAAAGATAAGACATAAATCCGGTTGTTTTGCCATGTTGCTTGAAAGGCTCAGTATTAACCACAGACTGTAAAGCTGCATGCCACTGGGCCCTGTGTGACAGTGCTCTAAAGGAAGTCTCAGTGGCTTTTCAAGAGGTGCACGCGTTAATTAGAGCACGCTGCTGCTGTTGCGCTACGTGTGACAGGTAGTATCAGGCCGCTGAGACTCGATCGTTTCGTCTAGCTCCTGACTAACCCAGCTGCCCCTACCCGAAGAGAAAGAGAGAGTGAGAGAGAGGAAGGGGAAGAGGGAGACGGGGGTCTGGGACAAGGAGCAACCACCGTGTTTGCTGTCAGGCCTACATGCTGTGGGCCACGACTCAATGGCACTGATCCAAATAGGTGAGACATTAGCATTTCTAACAGAGGAAAGATAGGCAGTGAAACTTTGCAGGGCATCCTACAAATGCAGATAACAGAGACATGCTTCGCTGAAGAAATATTGAGAGGCAGAACGCTGAAACCTTAAATGTGCTGTAGATTTATGAAGTGGGGTGTTTTAAATTTGCTTCTAGGTACAGCTATAAAAGAATAACCTCACGAAAATATGAAGAAGCGAATTGCGCATGACATTTTTTTCTGCTTTCTTCTGAATTAAAACAACAGTGTATGCATTTTGACAAAATGCCCCCCAAATTTGCTAGCTGCTCTGCAAATTTGGTTCAGAGGCTTTTTTCAGATATGCATTAAGCATGGCAATGTTTAAGAGCAGATGTATTTCGATTTTAATGACTTTGTTTCATTTCAGATAAGGCTTTTGGCTTGGAGTTTCTGCTAATTATACTGTGGAAAATATGCACTTTACTGATAACTGTTGCCTCTCTTAAAGTATTCCCAGTATCAAATTTATTTATTAATGTATTAATTTCTTAATTTATTTATAGATGCTCTTTAAAATATTGCAAACTGTGCGTGTTATTGTTTGTGGGTGTATTTGTATCAGGCGTCTTCATTCACATTTAAACTTCATACTTTGCCTCTGCAGAAGTGAGTGTTTGTGTGTGTGTGACACCTCTTTAACCATATGAAATTTGGTTTTTTAATCAGAAAAAAAAAAGAAATGACTTGGGAGCAAGGAAGGCATATTAATGCACTTAATTTGCATACAGTCGTCAGGCGAGGCTATGTTCAAAAACAAACTGGATTCGTCAGTTCATTTCACATTGTGTCTTTGTCTATCTGCTTTTGTTATATGGTAAAGATAAAGAAGGAAATCAAATTGAAGAAAAGGGCAAGCAGTTATCTCTCCAAATGAGCAGCTGCTCATCATGCCTCGCTTAAATCATAGATCTATATTGCAGAAGGCATGCTGGCCACATTCAAAAAGGGCCTCGTCTGATATCTGCCAGAATTTGCTGCGACATCGACAAAAGCAATTTGAACAACTCGCTACCCATAAGAAACTCCAAAGTCATAAGGCGTTGCACTAAACCCAAACATCACCCAGCTTTTTTAGGCCTTTGTCTGAGGACCATTGCTTTAATCACATGACCTGGCAGAGCGAACCATCCATGATTTATATTTGTCTTGCATTTACTCCTGTATTATATTTTGCTGAATATCAAAAATCTCACAGAACTGCTTAGCCATGTGTAATTTGCAGCGCATGTGCTTACACGCGTGAGTGTGTTTATAACATACTCAGTCTTTAAATGCATAATACACCTACAGTGCATTGTTCACATCCAGATTCCAGCATTTTTTTTTCTTTTAAATTCCTCAGAGTCATAACTCTGGACAAAAGAGGAATGGCATTCAGCAGCAGCCCACAGTGTGTTTAGCAGTGACTGGAAGTGGCCTCAGTGTTTTTATTCATGTTGGAGAGATAAGACTGCAACCGACATGGCGTAGGAAGAGCAAATAGCTAAACAACAGGCGGCCCTTATTAGAGTTCTTATGAGAGCATCAGCAAATATGTGCTCCAAGCCCACTGCCTTCTACAGCAGACAGTGTGTGTGTGTGTGTGTGTGTGTGTGTGTGTGTGTGTGCTGGTTTGTTAGTCTTTGTGTATTTGTCTCTAAAAATTCACTTTTTTTTGTACCAGACCAGTAGGTTCCTCCAACTGGTTGTCTGAATTGCTGCTGCTTGTCAACACAGAAATCAGTTATTTGTTTCCCTGTGCATGTGAAAAACATGTACAGGAGCTGTCATACTGCGGTGAGGAAGAGTGAAATATAATGTGTTAGCAGCCCAGGTGCTGAGTCATTAGGTAGTCCCACTCTAATAAGTAATCTGGGTCAATCTGCACCATTTAAAAGGTTTATTAATGACCAAAGGGTGTGGGTTACCCAGCCCAGAACATTTTACCCTTCCTCAGGCGATGAGTGTGTGAGAGACAAACCAGCATGTGTTTCCAAATAATGCAGAGAGAAGAGAAACATCTCTTCTCAGTCGTTCTAGATGCAGTTTCCTGAACACCTGCTCTTGCCATTGTCTTTGTTAAAATGACCACAGTGCATTTATTTCACGTTAAAGCGCATAGCCACCGTTACCAGGCAGCATACTAATCAGCTTAATGAGATATTATACAATATGTTGTTGACCAAAGCAAAACTCACTTTATTGTTTCTGAAGCTTGACCCTGTCAATTTCAGGGGAATGCAGCAACATCATTATCCTTCCTTAAGACGGTGAGTAGCATGCTAAATAAGCACAAGCTATCTAGATAACAACAGGCACTACTCATGTATTCGTTTTAGGCTGGTGGTTCATTGGGACACTCTGTGGCCATTTTAAATGACTGGGAAGCCTCTGATACTTTGGGAACCCTTTCAATAAAGCCAACTGTTGTTTTCTTCTCATCGGAAGCCATACGAGAGTGAGAGAACAGAGAGAGGGAAAAAAGAAGGTGAACACAGAATGATATGCATCAAACATAATGTGCCTCTTAATGGAAAATTACGCCAAGACAAGTGTCGCAGCAGTGAGATAAGGGCTTGTGTTTACTGGAGTAACCCCTTGGTTTTAAGTGCTATTGTTAATATCATAATTGTAGTATTGCGGCGGCTTCATGACAATAACATTGCTCCGTTTCATTAAGGCGTGTAATTGGTGGGATTCTGATAGGATGGGACCAAGTAGCTTAATTATGCGGCGCCTTGCCGTGTTTACTGGGTAATTATTGCCTCAAAAATTGTGTTACTGTTTGAGAAAAAGTTCTGAGAGTTCCAGCTTCTCTCCCCAAGTGTGAGAGTACATGTAGTACTTCATAAATCAGAGGGAGATGAACTCGCTCTTTTTTTTCTTCACACTTGTCACTGAAGTACAGTCATCGTTGTTAACCATTTCCTCACACCATAGTCAGATTGCTGACATACAAAGGGATACTCAAGAATGAACTGAATTAACTGCCGTATGGTGTGATTTTCTTTGCCAGACAATGCAGTATAAAATCTGAAATGTAGATCCATACAAAAGAATATATCTACAGTTTTGTTTTCCACCTCTACACCCACTTCAGCAAAAAATGAAACACCTTTGTGTTTGTGCTAATGTCTAAGACAGACTTGACGCTGTGATGCTATTTAACTTGGAAATATGACCTTCACCACACTATACAGTATTTCTAAAGGTCTAAGAGAAAAGGTCTTTATTTTTCATGAAATCTGAGAGCAGAGTGGGTGTTCTTCACGAACAGTTCTCAGACAATGGTGAAGATAGTGTGCTGTGACCTGTTCTGTTCAAATTATTGCACCTTTACTTCTAGTTGATATTTGTTACTGTTCCGCATATCATTTTACTTTAATTTATATATTGTGCAGTATTTCCTGTTGATTGTGCACAGTGATAATACAATAAGTTTACTAATGATGCCTTAAGGCTAGAAGGAGGTGTGTATTGACTGTATACCTGCTGTTCTTTGCTTTTGAATAGTGTACTAAATACTTGTTTTGTCTCTTTTGTCCTTTAGGATGGAGGACTCTGGTTTGTGCCTTGGTGTATCCTCGGTGGTCCCGGATGCTGACACCCATCTCAGCAATGCAGTACTTAATGGCCGCTACCCAATCAGTCAGAAACTTCATCAGCTGACTGCTCAGCTGGGTCATGCCTTTCCTGAACTACAGAGTCGCCAACAGATCCCAGAGGAAAAGGCAGCCACCCCGTTGGATGAGAAAACCCACGCTGCCTTAGCTAATCAGCCAATCAGTAGTCAGATGGCCTTACTGGCCAACCAGCTTAACCGTGACATGGATGTGGGTGCCCTGAGTGGTCTCAATGGCCGTGTTGATTTGCAACAATTTCTCAATGGGCAGAACTTGGGAATCGTGACCCAGATGAATGACATAGAAGATGATGCCCGTAAGAACCGCAAATACCCCTGTCCACTATGTGGCAAGCGCTTCCGCTTTAACAGCATTCTGTCTCTTCATATGCGTACACACACTGGAGAGAAGCCCTTCAAATGCCCCTATTGTGACCATAGAGCTGCTCAAAAGGGTAACTTGAAGATCCACCTCCGCACCCATAAGCTGGGAAATCTTGGTAAGGGCCGTGGTCGTGTACGTGAGGAAAACAGACTGCTTCATGAACTTGAAGAGAGGGCCATTCTACGTGATAAGCAAATGAGGAGCAGCTTGCTGCAACCCTCTCAACCTCTTCCAGCCCACTTGGGTATTCAGAGTCACAACCAGCAACAGCCTGGCTCTGCCTGTGGCCTGCTCACTCCAACTAGTATCGGCAGCTCACCTGATGGACTGAGCCAGCCGTCTGCCTCACCTAAGCCCGCAGGTGCCAACCTGCAAGATGAGCAAGCCCTCAATCCAGCCCAAGGATTTCGGTGCACTTTTTGCAAGGGTAAATTTAAGAAGCGTGAGGAGCTAGAGCGCCACATTCGCATTCTCCACAAGCCCTACAAGTGTACCCTGTGTGAATTCGCTGCTTCCCAAGAGGAGGACCTCATCTCCCATGTGGAGAAAACCCACATCACAGCTGAATCAGCGCAGGGACAAGGCACGGGAGCTGGCAATGGAGAGAAGCCCAACAATGAATTTCGCTGTGAGGTTTGTGGCCAGGTCTTCAGTCAATCTTGGTTTTTGAAAGGACACATGCGGAAACACAAGGACTCCTTTGAGCATTGCTGCCAGATCTGTGGACGCCGTTTCAAGGAGCCCTGGTTCCTTAAGAATCACATGAAGGTACACCTAAACAAGCTGGCCATCAAGAGCAAGCCCCCTATAGGCGGAGGAGCAGATGAAGATGGACACTCTGTGAACAGCATGAGCAGCCTGGCTCAAGAAGCCCACGCCAATCTGTATTCACGTTACATTTCTTGTCTACAAAGTGGCTTCCTCACACCCGGCAAGCAAGGCCTGGCTGAACAGCAGCACCAGATGCTGGCCAAGGCTGGTATAGCTATGAAGGAGAAGGAGATGCTTGGAAGGCTCCTAAACCCAATGGCCAACCTGGGCCACGGCTTAGGGGAAAATGAAAAGCGCTCACTCTTGGGTTGCCTGAACCTGGTACCTCCTCTGAAGTCAAGCTGTATGGAGCGCTTGCAAGCCGCAGCAAAGGTGGCGGAGATGGACCCCCTGAACAGCTATCAAGCCTGGCAAATTATGGCTCGTGGAATGGCTATGGAACGCTCCTTCGTGCCAAAAGAGCAGCACCATGGGGGGCATGGACAAGAAGATGAACTTGCCAGTGCAGCTGGGATTGTTCTCTTTGGGCAAGACAAGCTTGAGCACCCAACCTTAGGTTCTAGTGATGGTTCCAAGCAGAAGCAACACCCTGATGTCCTTCATGGAGTGAAGACAAGTGGAGGCATGATGCCCTTGAAAGATGAGGGTCTAAGCTTTGATAGCCACCGTGAGTTCTTGCCTCACCATGGGGGTCTGGGCCTGGGCCAAGGGCTTGAGTACAGCCTAGCTGGCTTGAAAGAGAAAGCAACTGAGTGTCCTGACTGTGGCAGAGTTTTTAGAACCTACCACCAGATGGTGGTCCACTCCCGGGTACACAGCAAGGACCGTCGAACCCTAGAGGACAGCTCCCAGCATGGTCTGGACGAAAGGCGTGGCTCAGCTAGCGACCCTGAATCTCAGTCCATCAGCCGATCCACAACGCCAGGCTCCTCCAATGTGACAGAGGAAAGCGGTGCTGGAGGCGGACACTCCCAAACGGGCAGTGTGCAGGATGACAGTCCCCACCCTTCTTCTCCTTCTTCAGGTAAGAAAATTATCAGTCTGTATGTATGTATGTATGTATGTATGTATATATATATATATATATATATATGTATGTTTAACTGTCAACTTGAGCTTTGAATCCGTGGCGGAAGGAAGTAGTTCCGCACAAAAGAGGGTTTTATTAAGCGCTCCGGTGTTTCTTGTTTAATTACACACGTTACTACACATGCTAACGTGACAGTCACGACTCATGCAGCGGTAAGGTTTTCTTTTTCTTTTGTTTTTACTCGCGATCTTTACAACACGCATTACATTACGTATTTCATGGCACACTCGTTTTATGCGTATTTGGCTCCACCTATTGTTGTGGGTGTATTATTGACATGTCAAAGTCTAGACCCTGAATATAAGACGACTGCGTTTTCTCAGATGTATTTCCAAGAAAAAAACATCGTCTTATATTCGGGTCAATACGGTATATATATATGTATATAAAGTATTAAAAGTATATATTTAAATAAATGCCTAAAATTAGCTTTTCGGTCAACTGTCTGTCATTACAGTAAATTTAAATAGCAATTATCTAATGAAAGCTTTACAAAGTAGCAGAATTACAGCCCTAAGAGAGCAATTTCACAGTGGGTAGGAACAAATGAGGAAGAAACTATGCCGTATGAATTGGTGAGATGTCAGTATCAATGGGGTTCAGATACATACATAGCACTAGCATGCTAGTTGTGTTTACCAAGGAGTCTCAGTAAGACATCGATCACCAAACATCATCATCATAGCCTATATTCTCTGTGTAAAGTAAATGCTAAGGTCTTTTAGAATACATGACAGCAGGCCTTTAAAGCTTTGAAAGTTATCTGTCGACTTTAGCAATAGTTAACAATAGACAGCTAAAGCAGTGAAGCCACCACTGAAACCAATGAAAAGGAAGTGAATGCGTTTGCGCTTTGGTATTCTTGACAGTTGGTTCTTTCAGACAGAAAATGGCTGATTGTGATGTTGCTGTTAGGTGGTGGGTAGGTGATCAAAAGTGCTAGCAATGTAGCAATGCCAACGTAAATCTGAGCAGCACATTCAATGCATAACTCAATTATTGATGTTTACAATTGATGTTACTGTTCAAATAGCCCTCAAACACCCTCAGAAGGAGTTAGTGTCTTTATTTACTGTGTTCTTAAACTAATTCATTAATGACATTTCCATACTTTAGCTATCCTTTGGCATCTGTTAAATTTTCCATTAACTATGAAGTTAACTATATAAAAACAACATCCATATTCCATTCTCACAATGGAAAGCCTATGTGGATGTACGGGCATGTTACGAGTGATTAAAACATCTTGCTGGAAGGGAGAGGGACAGCAAACCCCGCCCCATTTGTGGAACTCAGAGCTTGTGTGATAAAAATGTATGTTTAGTGGGATTAAGTGAAGCTGCAGCTAATGATTACAGAAGTTTTAAAGGTAACTTTCTCATTCCTTGGGGTGGTACACCACTGTTAAGCAGCCTGGCTGTTAATTAGGTCACGGCTATGTGATAATCAGTTAGCTTAAGCTAAACAAGACACTAATTAAAGATATACATATAAAGCAGGTCAAAAAAATGAACTTCATTTGCTGGGTAAAATGTGCTTTTAAGTCATCAAAAAAAAAAGAAAATAAAAAAGTGGCTTAGCTTAAGGCTCTAAGCAACTTAATTTCAACAGCAAAGAAGAAATTGTTTATTTATTCCCAGTCCTTATCACCCTCATGTAGTGAGATGAGTTTGAACATGCAGTGGGCTATGTTTATTTTAATCTAAGGAATAATAACAGACAACCCCCACCCCAATTAGGAATTAATGAAAATGAGAAGAAGATAAAACATATTTTCTATACAGAGACTATTAAACCTAAACACTCCTCAACAGAAAGGAGGGTATGTTACAGAAGTAATTATCCAGTGAATTTTAATGCAGGAAGTTTTCTTTCTTTTGCATCTCTCTTACTACTACTTTGAGATTTAGCTCATGGCATTTTATAAACTCTTCTCAAGCTTTTGTTAGATTGGCAGGGTATTTGGAATTAAAGTGATTAGTGTTTAGTAATAAAATTGTTAAGCACTAACTGAATCATGGGATAGAGAATGAAAATACAATGTATTTATTGATTCTTTGGCACTCTCATAGCTTTTATTGTACATAAGTAGACCAGTTTTAATAAACACAAATCTGAGAAATTGGTTTTGTGATGTTTTGGCAATGTCACCATTACCTTTTTTTTTTCTCTCCCTCTTTTACCATCTTACCATTTGCATGCTCTTTTGCTATAATCTATTCTCTCTCTCTCTCTCTCTCTCTCTCTCTCTATATATATATATATATTTCTCTCTCTCTCTCTGTCTCTCTCTTTCTCTTTAAAAAATAAAAAAAGATAACTTATTAATTATATAAGTAATGATACAGATTCTCAGTTGGTTTGACATCTCAGATATGGCCATATATTTTGGATAATTTAATCTCGTTGAAAGTCTGAAACTCTCACCCAGATATTTTTAGCAGGCCGAAACAGGTTCCCTTGCAGAATTTCCCAAAATTGTGGCCCATCATCTGTTCCTTATATTTTAACAAGACACCCAATGCCCACAGCAGTTTCACAGCATGATGCTAGCGCTACCATACTTCACTGTAGGTATGGCGTTTTTGAGGTGTGGGCAGTGTTACATTCATGCCACACATATTGTTTTACATTTTGGGCTGAAAATCTTAGCTTTTTTGGCAAACATCCTTTCACATGATTCTTGAATCTGACTTCTTTTGTGTCCCCCTCCCAGATACAGTATGTGCCACCCAGAAGTAGCTGAGCTCATAATGTGAGTGATTGTTGAACCTACAGTATAATCAGTTTGCAGCTTCTGAACTTTGTAGCCTGAAACTCTGTAGCTCTGTATACACTTGCACAGTTTTTTTTTTAGTATCTGGGTGTTTTGATGTCACTTTTCTCATAATTTAATTAGTCCACGTCGCTGCCCAGCTCAGTTGGAGCAGGCAGGGAGCTCTCACTGTGCAGTGGGCATAATGCCAGCCCCCCCTCTTGTCTTGAGATTGACCTTCAGGTCTCTTTGCTTGCAAGCACAGGGAGGTGCGTGTGTTTATGGGGGAATGATGCCATAGTAAGGAGCAGGCAGTTTGGCAGATTTTCTGACATACTTATTTAAAAGTATGCATGCACATTCTCAGAGGGCTGCTCTTTCAGGCCATGACACAAAACATGTACTTTACAAACCCTTACAAACTAAAGGTGTGATGTACAGGGAAGGAAGTGTTGCTGCACTGTCTGTTTACCTACTGGTGCTTTAATGTTTAGTGCAGCGTATCTTTATTAGCCCAGCATTGGGGAAAAGTATTTCTTCTCTCATGAAGATGATTTCAATTCTTTTAATTAGCAAGGATAAAACAAGAAAATACATGTCATGGCCTGTTTTATGTATGTATATATATATATATATATATATACACACGTGTGTTTTTTTTCTTTTGGGGTGAGGAAGGGTGTATATATATATATGTAGTATGCAACAGGATGTGGCATGTCATACCTCTGTTTTACTTTTAATATATCGCTCGTTCCTCTAACCCAGAGAGAACAGACTTCCTTTATCATGTGTCAATTTTATTTGCTTTTTACTTTACCCTCTCTTTAACATATGGCAGATTCATCTGCTGTCTCCCTTCAGCAAGCTCACCCAACCTCTAAACCACCTACCCACTGCAATTTTGAGTTAAACTTGAATTACAGTAATCAACAATAACATCTCAACTGTGAAAGAAGGTCGACACAATCGCTTTTGTCTTTGACACTGCACTTGTTTAAACACAGAGAGAGACAGATAAAAAGGGGGAAAAAGTTGCCTCAGAAATGTCCTCTAAAGGCCTTTCTCCTCTCCTCTCAATAATCAACCTTAAATATGCTTCTTGTGCAATAGAATTTCCAGACTCTGTACATCTCTTCCACCTCTTTCCTTCTCTCTTTTTTTAGTTTATTACATTTGTCCCTATTCTCTTTTATTTCTTATTACCATTACACGATTGGCTTGACTGAGGAGGGGATCTATTGTTATTTCAGATTCCGCAGTCTGAATTGGGCTTCATAAACAAGGGGGGTTCATTCCTGATAGTGTTTCTGAATTCATTATTGTGGGACTTTGAGTGACAGCTGAGAGAGAGAGAGAGAGAGAGAGAGCAATGGAGAGAGAGAAAGGAAGTATTTAACAAGCGTACAATGAATGGCAAAACACAACACAACAAACACGCATGTGTGTGTGTATGTGTGTGTGTGTGTGTACACATACATACACACGCATCATATACATAGCTTAATAGTTACATAGCTTCACACTGAATATAGATTGACTGTAAAACAAATACTACACTCATATACTAATACCAATACTACAAGCGGCATGTACTTTGAAACAGTTTTCACTCAGAAATAGTTTGTAAATGTAACAAATAATTACAAAGGAACAGGAAATAACAAAATTAAATGTGGAATTTTGAAGTAGAAAAACTGAAATAGTGTAAAACATACTCAAGTTTTATTTACAACTTTGAAAAAAATCATTATTTTACAGTGTGTATTTATAAAGTTAGTACACTAACATTTCTCATATCAGGCCCTGTGTGGCACCCATGGAATGCTTATTAAGAACCATACTCCTCCCTTGTTTTTATTTCAAGACATCCTTGAACATGATCCATTTACTACTAACTTGAGAAAACCACGTAAAAAAAGCATGTTGTCTTCATGAACATCCTTTTTTCTACTGCCGGATCTCTGTTGCTTAAGGCTTCAAACCTGCCTTGTGTTTTTCCTCCAGTTGAGAATCCTCCATGTCTAAATATTGTTAAGAGGAAGAGCATTTTAACATGGCAAGGATTATCAGTATATCCCCAGGTCTTTTCAGCTTGCCGCCGTTTTGGGCGAAACACTTGCTCCATACAAATTGAAATTGGATTTGCCAATGGATGCCTTAGGTTATAAAGCATGGATATTCATCTAATTACACAATTACAAATTGGAGTAATTACATATGCAGACTTGCTGTACAATGTAATTATGGTGTAATTAAAGTCGAAATAACCCAAACTGCTATGCAAAATGCACGACTATCCACAGAGGCACAGACCTGTTCATCCTTTCTGACCTATGGCATCAGTTTCATGCAGATGTTTATTACATTACTTGTTCAGTTTAGAGAAGGAGAAGTTATGCTACTCAAGTTCATTCAAATTTAGTTTTTAGTTCACAAACTATGTTTGAGTGGTCAAGAACTCCTATTTGGGATTGTGCTTCTGAATGTCCACACATCTGATGAAGGCTGTTGTGACTGAAAATAAGATGTTCTGAGCCCTAAAATGACAAGAAATAGCTTTTGTGAGACAAAAGAGTATTACATATCATTAACGGCATCTCTGTCATATTCCCTCTCCCCTGCTCCTCCTTTCTCTTTCTCTTTCTCTTTCTCTTTGTTTAATTTTCTTTTTCGCTCTCCCAAATCTTTAAAATGAGGACAGACTACATTTCTCTCTCATGTGCTAATTAGGAACTGTAGACCTTGGAAGAATTATGTCAATGTTTATTCCTATCATTCACCTTCATTATAGTTCGCACCCTCTGCCCTCTCACCCAGCATGCATCTATCTCAGTCTTCCTATGCATATTCTGCAACTCAGTGTTCTTTCTCTTAAATCTGTCATCTTTTTTTGAAGTGTAATAATTAGAAAAAAAAAATGTCATGGTGTGTGAGAAAAATGTTATTATACTGCTTTAGTTCAGTACAGTGGGTCAGGACTCTGGTGTGTTTAAATGATAAAAGTTCTATTCAACGTGCTAATTGTCAGTGTGCTCTGTTGATTGACGTGTCTTAGATAAATGTAGACTTAGTATTTTTGTGCACGCTTCAACAATAAAAGGGCAATTTATTTCCCCTTAGCAGCAGCTCATTTGATTTATCTGTTTCGCATGCTCACTTTTTCTCTCTTTCCCTTGTTATACTCTCGCTCACCTTTTCTCCTGCCTTTCTCTCAATTTGTAAATATTACCCATAGAGGGAATTAGCATTGCTTTTTTCCTCACTATATTTAAAATTCCAATTGTATTCCAAAGTGTATATGAAAGCGCTTCCGTGAGTGTCGTCTCTCTGTGCTCACCGTACCCCTGTGAGGCTATCAACGGGCAGTCCTTATGAAACATTTATCAGTCTGTTTTATGTCTTAATGATCCTGTTAGGATTCCCCGCTTGGTTATGGAGACGACGGCGAGCTATGTACTGCTCAGAGAAAGAAAGAAAGAAAAGGAGAGAGAGAAAGAGAGAGAGAGAGCATAAGCCGCATGGAGTATACCAGATTTTAATTCCATGTCTTTGCCAAAACATTGCTTACCTTTGCATACAAGCCTCCTTGGCAGGGCCGTGCTTTTTCATCAGTTTCTTAATTTTCTGTTTTCTGTTTTTATAATTAAAACATAATATTTATCTTTCCCCAACAGAAGGCTGTCGTACTGGGGTAGCCAGAGAGTTTGAATATTAATATTTTAAATGCATCAATATGACGTCTTTCAGCCGACTGGAAAGGTGTCATCACTTTGAACAAGATAATGGTATGTCTTGTAAACTATTAAATGTACTTGTTAGAAAAAAAAATGAACCATCTTGACTGAGGAATATGAAAATATCATCATCAGGCTGCTGAGGAAAACAGGAAGGGGAAAAAATACTTTTAATTTTCCTTAAATCGAAGAGTTTTGAATTAGTGCACACTAAAGTAGATGCAAGGTGTCATTATTGACAGTCACATTCTTTACTGGCGAAAACAAAAAGTTTATTTGCTGGAAGGTTGGATGGTGCTGCAGTTTTTGTGAGCGGAGGGCGACAGCTGTCTTACTCTGTCAGAGCTGAATTCCTCTGGAATGAAACCGCCTCTCTCTCTCTCTCTCTCTCTCTCTCAAACCAGCGCATACAAATGGCATATCTGGGTGGGAGGGCGCTTTGTTTGAACAAGTTAACTTTGGCATGATTGGGGTGCCTCCCGTGTGAAAGAGCAAGTGAATACATTGACCTTTGTCTCATTAAATATGGAGGACCAGCCATATGAAACCATGACAGAAGAATCCTCCTTCTCCATTTGCCTCCCCTTCTCACTGTCTCACTCTCTCTCTTTCTCTCTCTCTTGTTTACCTTTCTTTCTCTCACGCACTTGCGTAAACACAAGTTACGGAGGTGTAAAGCAAGAACATTATGTAGATTAAAAGCAGTATTTAGAGAGAAAGACACGTGTCAAAGTCCCAGCCATGCTGTGGCATTCATCATGCACTGATGAGTATCTCTCCCCTCTTCTTTCCCTCTCTCCCTCCTAACCCCATTGACAGGCCACATAAAAAAGCCTTTGTGTCAACATCACGGCACTGACATGAGGCAGATAATGACATGAAAAGTTTGCCTCTTCTTCTCTGCACCCCCAATCTTCATTTTCGCGATAGTTATCTTCTAATCAAAGGCGAAAGAAGAGTAAAAAAAGAAAACTGGGCAAAAAAGTCCATGGATTAAGATCTTCATTTTCTCTCTTTTTCTTTCTTTCTTTTTTTTTTAAGCCTGTGCATTCCAATTGTTCTTAAAATATTTGGCAATGTCAATTAGTAAGTGAGCAGAGCTAGCTGATGAACACAATTTTCCACTAGACTGAGCACCCTATTGTTGTGGAGCGAGGAGCAGATTTCTGAGGTCATTATCATTCCCCGTTAGCCTGGCCCAGCTGCTCCTCTCGGCTTCAGCCAAACTCCACACCACGGCTCTGGTAGCAGGCAGCAACAGGGGGCCTGGAGAGAGAAAGAGAGAGAGGGAAATGGAGGGAAAGAAGGGAGGGCTGACATGAGCGAGAAAGAGAGAGGTAGCACGCTAAAGAAAAAGTGTGGCTGCGATGATACGCAGGGATGGTTAGGAGGGCCGAGACAAGCAAATGATGGTCAGATTACTCTAATAAAGCCTAAAGAGAAAGATTGAAAAAGACAGCTACGTCGTGCGATGAAATTAGAGAGGAAGAAATGGGGATAAAGAACAAGAGAGCGAGCGAATGGAGAAACAGAAGGAAAGAAACACGGTGCTTGGAGGGAATTAAAAAATCAGTCATACGCTTCTTGGAGCCGAACGCTGAACGCTGAGATTATGAAGGCAAAAGATTTGGATGGCAATGCAAATCAGGGAAATAAAGATCCAGAATGACATACTGCTCTGGTTGGGCAAACCTCTCCCCCAACAGACCCCTGTACTGGCAGGCAGGGGCAAGAGAGAGCAGCCCCAGCGAAGCCATCCTGTCTGTTGTAGAGTAACTATGAGGGAGAGATGAACACATGGTGGAAGTGAGGCAGGGGTGAAAATGAATGCAGTTCTAAATGAGTGAAAGCACTGTATGTGTTATGAGGAAGGAAAGCTCATGAATGTCTAAAATAATGATAGTGAATGAGGGAGTGTAGAGGGTACATCTGAAAGAAACGTGAGAACAACAAAAGGGAAAACAGGAGGACTGAAAAATGGGGGGACTATACATCATGCTTGTATATATAATAATACAGATTTTTTTTTTTATTGCATCTGACTGCAGCATATCCATTTTCTCTCGTTTTTCTTTCTGACTTAAAAACTTTAGTTCTCGTCTGTGTTCACATTCCATTAGGATGTGTGCGGGTTGCATCATGCTGTTTACACGCTCTTCCACCAGGTTATTAAAGCAGGGCCAAATTACTTACAGAATGGATGTTTTTGATGAAGTAAAAAAAAATGAGGGTAACACTTTCTATGAAGCCCATATTTATAATACATTATACATTTTTTTAAGGCATTATAATGAATGCATAATGCATTATAAAAACCCTTATAATATGTTATATCATCTTATGAATATTCATAAGAACAGTTTTAATGTTTTATAATATTTACTTATTTGTGGTTATAGCTTTTAAGAGTATGATGATTTATAACACACAGTGAACATGTTGCATCCACTTAAGTTACAATGGATTATATTTCTCATAGTTATAATGTATTATAAGTCTCATATCTTGCCATCTTTCTTATGCTACTTTACTTAAAGCCATCAAAGACCACTTATAAGTATAGTAATATTAATAATAATACTATTTTTTTTCTCAAACAGCCATAAGATCAGATATCAGATCAGATGAATGTGTAATAAGACATATTTGCTTTGAACTATTTTTAATGTAATATCAGTTTGATTATTTTGACGGTTCCCCAACAGACAAACTGACTATAAGTAACTTTGCAAGTACGTCAACATTCTACCAACCCTAACCTTAACCTAAGCCTACTAATACTCTAATGAGAGTTAGTTGACATGTAGTTGCAAAGTTGCTTATAGTCGATAGACTAGGGGGGCCATCAAAATAAAATGTAACCTAACATATAAACATTGCATTTTTTTTTTTTGTTGAAATTATTAACTAGCTCACATCAAAATTAATAGTAGCCTCACAGGGAACACTCAAATAACACTCCACACCTAACCACTTACAAGATGTAGTAAGATACTGTGCAGATCTTAAATAAACAATGTCAAGATATATAGTCCATTATAAATGTAAAAATAGATTTTATATGGTGTTCATTGTGTGTTATAAATAATCATAATCTTTAAATTTATAACCACAAATGTGTAAGCATTATAATGTATTATAATTGTTGTTATGATTATTTATACGATGATATAACATATTATAAGGTCTTTTATAATGCATTATGCATTCATTATAATGCCTTAAGAATACCCTTATAATGTGTTATAAATATGAGCTTCATAGAAAGTGTTACCCAAATGAGCTTCTTATGCTACATAAATATACTAAATTCTAAAACCTAGGCATTGAATTATATGTTGTAAAAAGACTTTACATTATAAATAAACTTTTTTTTTAAATTCAGAACTAAAGTATAATTAAAATAGTGTAATTAAAACTTAATTATTTTACACACTATTTGCATGTGCTACCGATTATGAATTTGAAAGTACTGTGATGTATATTTTAATGTAACAGATTAAGAAAAAGTACAAATATGTAGGACAGTGACTTGACTCTATCCATCAGTTGTTGAGTTTCTCGTTTTCAGGAAGATTGACGTATCTGACATTGTGACATTACAAGGTCAAAATTAACAAACAAACAAAAACATGAGGGTGAATTTTCATTTCATGCTGACAACAGTCAAATGGATGATTTTTTTTTACAGGTAACCTAGAAAATTTGCTGCATGTGGTTACATGTAAATTAAGTCAAAAATGTTACTTAAACTGACTAAATCAAGCTGACAAATTAGGTTACACTAACAAAAGTAATTTTTATTCTGAATAATTATTATCAGGTTTATTTATCCACTGTAAAAATTGTATTGTTTCGTAATTACCTTAAAGTGACATTTTTATTTGATCTAACCCTTAAAAAATTACTTGGTGTAATACAATAGTTTAATTCAGACAAATGAAATAATATTTTGAATAAAACAGTTATTTTAGATGTTACCACATAAGACACAGTTTTTAGGTTTTTAGTAAAACATTGTACTTTTTTAGCTGGTGAAACATTTTCTACTTACTTTTTTTTGGTCACACTTTATTTTAAGGTCAAAGTATTGCTATTAACAAACCATTAACTATGACATTTGCCTCAATAAACTCCTAAATTGCTGCTTATTAATAGTTAGTAAGGTAGTTGTTAGTTGTTAAGTTTAGGTGTTGGGTAGGATTAGGGATGCAGAATATGGTTATACAGAATATGTGCTTTATATGTACTAATAAACAGCCAATATGCTAGTAATATGCATGATAATAAGCGACTAGTTAATTGTGAGAATTGGTCCCTATCCTAAAGTGTTACCTTTTTTTTTTTCAAGTAAAGTTTGAATGAATGTTGAACTGACTATGAATGAATGACTAAATTAATTATTTTCAATGTTTAGCACTCCTCTTGAAAAAGCACAGATTTGGGACTCTCCTTAACCAACACCAATATGCCATAACCACCTGGACTACTTGACAGCAGCCAATCTGTGCTCTCTTGTTGTCTAGAGAAGCATATTTTCCTACTCTCTGCAGTGTTCATCCCACATTTTTAGATATTTAATGCTCCGGAGTAGTTAAGTTTCTCACAAACTAAAGCGGGCCACCACATTGTTTTGTGACCGCTGACAGTGACAGTAAGTGACACTTTGAAGATGACTACCTCCTGTTTAGAGTGAGCGGTTCGTGATTAATAAGAGGTGAGTTATTTGATCTGGAGTGGAGGGCACTGTGGCATCTTCACTGGAGTATGTCTATGCTTTACCCCTCTCCATTCTCACAGGAGAGGGCTGACAAGCTCCCCCAAAGGAGGGACATTTGACTCATCAGCATGGTGGAGCTATCCATTTCCTTCCATGCAGAGACACTTGAATCATCACCACCCTTCCCAAAAAAAAAAAAAAAACTCCATTGCATTCGCTCTTTAATCTAGCAATTCAGATGTCTACGTAGAGCTTCTCTATCATGTGAAATTCGATGTTCTACCAGCTGCCTTTTATTCTGCATTGATTAAAACAGCAAAAGAGGAGATGAAGTGTTTTATTCATTCTCTTCAAAACATTCTCATACCTGCATCATTGTTTCCAAAGGAAGCTTTTTTCAGATGATGAAAGCCCCTTTGACTCAAAGAAAAAAAAGAGAAAAATATAAAAAAAGCTCTCTCACTTTTGTACTTGCCAGCTGTACGTTTTAATGTGCTCCCAGAAGCATTTTCACTCCTCCCCGTTCTCTTGGCACACCATCTCCCTCTTGCCCCTTTCTCACACTCGCCGTCTATACGTCTTATCCTCCGCTCACCTACCTGTGGAAAGTTTGCGTTAGTTGCGCGGCACGGCATCAAAGCATTGCTCTCAGCTTGCAGCTGCCAAGCTCCTCGTCCCCTGTTAGCAGGCATCCAGCTGTCAGGCGCAGAGAGGGGGAAAAGAGGGAGGAAATCTCTCACCAGCCATATGGTACCCGGCTCTGCCGCAGCATCGCCGCTCCACGGGCAAATGGCAAACTCATAGATCTCATCAACACTCCTAATATCCAGCTTGGAGATGGAGAATATTAGCCTTTTCACCCTGCTCCATCCAGGCCCGACTCGGTCGAGAAGCGGGTTCCCGGTTAGCTCTTTGCTGGCCGAAAGGCGAGAGTACGTTTCTTGAAGGCTTTTAAAAATGGATCCTTGCCATGCACTGTGACTTGATTTTTGATAGCTCGCATCACGGGTCTCGCTTAAAGCGCAGCTGAACGAAAATCCCTGAACAGGTTTTGGTGTTTGAGAAATGGTGCGAATATCAGACACATTAAAGATTCCGCGTGACCGACCCTCGAGAGTTCGGCTTCCGCGTTTGGTCTATTAGCAGGATGCTACGTCTACTCTCCTAATCCTAACAGGCCTGAGATATCAGACTCCGCTGTCTCGCCGTAAGTGGTGCCTTATGGCAGCGCAAGCTGTGGCGAAGCACAGGAATTATGGGTACATTACCGCATAAGGCTGAAAACACTGTCAAAATCGGCACGGGTGAATCCCGCATCCTTATGCGTACACCGTTTCGGAGTTTAGCCTTGAGCAGAAGGTACATAGAGTAATTGGTGCTGGGAGAGAATGTGTGTGTGAATTTCACTATTAATGAATATTAATCAACGGGAGAGGAGGGGGTGTCTCTTGCAGAAGAAAAGAGAAATGCAAGAAATGTGCACTCACAAATATTTCTTATTTCACTTATTTATTTTATTCCGCAACCCAACCTGAAGCGGTCGCCATTAGGAGTGAGAGCTGGGGAGATTAATATGGCAGTTGCAGCATTTTGGAGGGATCGTAACGTTAATGGTCCCACTGGGTTTTTAATGAGTGTTGTGCCCAAAACAAAATGAGCTAATTAGTGTTATCATCCATATATCAGGCCATATGCATATACACTGATCTACACTCAAACACACACACACACACACACACACACACACACACAGCATAATGCTACTCCTCCATCATAGGAGAATCTGATCACAGCTTTGTTGTGCCCTAACATTACAGGGCACTTCAAGAAATGACCCTGTCTTTAGAATCCTTCCCATTTTCTGCAATCACTTGTGATTGAGGTGTAGTTGACTTACAGAATTATATAGAATTTATATATTATCTCTATTTACCTTCTGTTGCCTTGACTATTGCCACACGGAACGACTCAAATTTACATTTAATGTTTTGACACTCTGATACATACAGCCACAAACTGTAAAGTTATAGCTCACACACTGGAAAATATGATCAGGTTTCCTTTTATGTCTCTCAGGGCAAACAGCCTAGATATATGATATTGTTCTTAAAGTGCCTTAAATGTCTTTAGGGATCATTCCTAAAGCTGTTAAAAGAGTACAGGAGTGATGAGCATATCTGTGAATGGATGGAAAGGAACAAGAAAGAAAGTAGAAAAGGAAAGAAAGAAAGACAGAAAGAAAGAAAGAAAGAAAGAAAGAAAGAAAGAAAGAAAGAAAGAAAGAAAAAGAATGAGAAAGTGACTATTGCCACACGGAACGACTCAAATTTACATTTAATGTTTTGACACTCTGATACATACAGCCACAAACTGTAAAGTTATAGCTCACACACTGGAAAATATGATCAGGTTTCCTTTTATGTCTCTCAGGGCAAACAGCCTAGATATATGATATTGTTCTTAAAGTGCCTTAAATGTCTTTAGGGATCATTCCTAAAGCTGTTAAAAGAGTACAGGAGTGATGAGCATATCTGTGAATGGATGGAAAGGAACAAGAAAGAAAGTAGAAAAGGAAAGAAAGAAAGACAGAAAGAAAGAAAGAAAGAAAGAAAGAAAGAAAGAAAGAAAGAAAGAAAAAGAATGAGAAAGGAAGGAAGGTAGAATGGAAGGATGAATGGTAAATCAATAAAGCAGGAAAACGAAAGGAAGGAAAGAACAGAAAACTGAGAAAAATAAATTGAAATTTGAGAAATAAAAAGGAAGGGAAAAATGAGGAAGAAAATGTAGGAGAAAAAAGAATGTGAGGAAGTAAAGAAAAAATGACAGAAAATGAAGGAAAAGAACGACAAATGAATGAAGAAAGGATTACAATAAGAAAAAGAACAAGAAAAATAAATAAAACAACTAGCAAGAAGGAAGGAAATAAAGAAAAAAACATCGGGGAAAGGAAGGAAGGAGAAAGAAAGAAACATGAAAAAAAGAACAAAAAGATCAGGAAAGGAAAAAGGAAGTAAAGAACAAGGAAGGAAATAAGCAAGGAAAAGGAGGTGGAAGGAATGAAAATGGAAAAGCGTAAGGAAGGAAGGAAGGAAGGAAAATGATGAATAAATTAGAATGCAATAAAAACAAAATAATACGAATAAGGAATGAATAAGGGAGAGAAAAGAAAAAATACGAAAATGAGAATGAATGAATACAAGAATGAACTTTTTTTTTTTTTGGACAGAACTGTTATCAGCTCCAGTAGGCTGGTGTTTGTCATCTCATTTCTTCACATTTGAGCTTTCTTACTGACCTCCACTTTATTTCTCTGGCATTAAGCCTATTATAAAATCAATAAACAATTGTGCCTTTTTCCCCTTTAAATCTTTTTTCTCCTCTGTATATCCTCTGCAATCGGAGAGGAGACACAGATATCAGACTTTTTTTCATTTATTTATTTTTTTCTAGCTCAAAACTGTGGCGGCAGCAGGTACCGGTGCTGTGACCTGTCTGTGAAAACACAATTTAGTGCACAAGCATCTTGATCAGTTGTGTCCTGTGTCATTATCCAGTTATGTCCAATCCTGAAGCGCTCCAGTGGCCTGAGGTTAACCTGAGACCCGCTCCCATCATAACCGCAGTCAACCATCACGCTTCTCCTGTGGCAGCGTATCCTCTGTCAAACCCTTTCTTTTTCGTTTTTAATCAAATATGCATAAGCAATGTGTGTTTTAAAAGGCCTGATTTGTTTTTTTGCAATTGATTGGGAATCAGTTTTACACCACAGTGAATGTGCCTCCTTCTCTCCCTACTCCTAGATTAGCACCCTGAGGCAAAGTTATGGAATGATCGAGGGCTTTTTAATTGTCACATTCTCAAAATGTAATAACCCTCCCGATAAAAATCAACAAACACTGAGTTTGACAGCTGATTCATACATTGTGCATCAAAAATAAAAGCCATTTACAGATTTTAATTCCCACTGTCAGTTTAAACTAAAGTGTCAAGCACAGCGGTAGGGATGACAATGTAAACCGCTTTCATTTCTTCAGCTTAAAAGAACTTTGAAATGAAAATGCCTGTAACAAGGCTACAGTCACATTGTTTTTCTCTCTTTCGCTTTTTTTATTATTTATTTATTTTTCTCTCTTCCTTCCTCTACTTTTTTTTTTCTTAGGTCTCATTTGAGTGCTGGTAATTATGGGTAATCATAAACAGCGGAGCTCCTGCTAATGAGCCTGTGTTGTATGTTGGGTTCATACAGAGCCTCCTCTTCACTGCAACCAGTGTGGGAAGAAGAAGCAGCTCTTTGTTCTGCATGTGGTGGTCCTTTTTCATTTTTTTCCCCCACCAATTTGAAACTGTGCCTTTACGTTATGTTTCATTTTTTATCTTTTTTTATTGTTAGTCTCTTTCTTTACTGTATCATATTTAGCATTATATTGATACAGTACCAGAGACATTTAAGACGTTAAGGGGTCAGAGCAAACAAAGAATGTAATTAAAAAGATAATTTTATTTTGCCAACGTTTTGGCACACAGGCCTTCATCAGGGCTAAAAAATTGCAGATGTACATAGGTTCCTATAAATGCAGAAAAGGACAAAATTCAAAAATGCAAACAACCACTGAAAATATTGGATAATATATCATTCACCAATCACAAAATTCATCAAACAAATAGCCACATATTTTTTTTAGAATGAAATATACAGTAGTGGTGTAGTCCTAAAGAACCCCCCCCCCCCCCATAAAAAAAAAGAAGAAAAAAAAAGTTTCATTTATATAGTAATTTAGTTATATTAATGCAGTGCACTCTAAAATTGGTCGACAGATAGTAGTCACTGCATGACTTCCAGGTTGTTCCAGGTCTGTTGACCACATTACAGTTCTATACATAATTTCAAGTTGCTTTGGAATTGTATTCATTGTGAAAAGTGTTTTACATATAAATCTGAATTTAATGTTTTATTTTATGCAAGTGGGTAGAAAACAATAACTTCATATGAAATAAATATTTCCAGATTATAAATATTAATTAAAAATAATTTATATTTATACTTATAATATGATGCCTAACATTTTTCTCACGCAGCATAAGTGGGTCTTTATACATGTAAAACATATAGATAATTTTATAATTTAGGAAGGGAATACTCTCCTGCAAGAGGATTTTCCAGCGTGTAGCATGAAAAACAAAAGTTTTATACAAATAGGCCTATATGGATAACATAAATTACATATAGCCTACATAAAGCGTGCAAAGAGAGCTCCCTAAAAACCTGTCATTCGTCTTAGCTGATTGCGATCTCACAAAGTTCCGTTATAATCAATGAATCTCTCTGTACTGCACAATTAATCTTTTATTTACATCGTTATAATAAGATGGTTCTCGAGCTTGCAGAACTGAGCACTGGACAAAAACTCCAGCGTTTTAAGCGTTGAATGGGTTCTAACTTTAATGCCTCTGATTGGTCATTGCGTTCAATAAATCAACAGGTATGTATGTGATTAGCTACATTGCTGAACGCTGTAAAAATGTAAATGGAAACCTGTTACGCTCTCCGGAGCGCAAACACAAATGTGCACTAGATAGTTTGCCAAATCTGGAAGATGTAACTCGGGGGAGAAGAATTGTTGAACTTTTTTTTTTTTCTTCTTTGCGCTCAAAAAGTATTCTAGTAGCTTCGCAAAACTGAAGTTGAGCTACTGATGTCACATGGACTGTGTTACCGATGTCCTTATACTACGTTTCTGGACCTGGGAACATTACAGTTGCGCTGCTGTCTATGCAGGGTCTGAGAGCTCTCAGATTTCATCAAAAATATCTTAATTTGTGTTCCGAAGATGAACGAAGGTCTTACGGGTTTGAAACGACATGAGGGTGAGTAATTAATGACAGAATTTTCATTTTTGGGTGAACTATCCCTTTAAGCGTTGAATGGGTTCTAACTTTAATGCCTCTGATTAGTCATTGCATTCAATAAATCAACAGGTATGTATGTGATTGGCTACATTGCTGAACGCTGTAAAAATGTAAATGGAAACCTGTTACGCTCTCCGGAGCGCAAACACAAATGTGCGCTAGATAGTTTGCCAAATCTGTTTATTACAGCTTTAACTGTGGGTGCTCTTGCTTTCTTTAGCTTTTGCTTTCACTATCATCCCCTTAAAACCAGGCCTGAACTAAGGGCAGGGCCGGACTGGGACACAATTTCAGGCTGGGAAATCTCATACTCATCCAGGCCATCCTATACACCCACAACAAATTCTGAAACCACAAACAACCCTATTATTTGTATGGCCATCACAAAGGTCTAAACCCTTAGGCTGGAGCTGTGCAAAATAATTAAAGGTTCTTGAACTGCAGCTTCACTTCCATTTTCCCCAATATCTCTGTCCATCCCTTGCATATATGTGTGTTTTTTCTTGTACTTGTCACTTCTTCATCAGCAGGTCTACTGTTATGAACAGAAATGTGTCCACCTAGTTGCAAAACAACCACCTCGTTGTAATTTTTTTGACCAGAATGTTATTTATCTTAAAATGACTTGAATACCCAAGATTTAACAAACCTATATTTCATACAAATATATTAAAACAAATTTGTGTTTAAAGTGCCTATTTATAAAAATTAGTCCAATACCTTTATTGAAAAATCCTAATAGCCTACTGAACACACTATTGCATTGACTCATATTTTTGTTTTGCTGTCTGCTCTCCCTCCTTACCTAAACTATAAATCCATGTGAATATCTGTCTGCTAAATGTATTAATTTAACTTTACAGTATGTCTTTTAGAATACAGTATTCTGACTTATGATAATAATGGGGTGCTCCTGATAGCCTAACAGTTGCTATTAGTTTAATACTCAGCTAAGTTAACAGACAAAACTATAGTGACTAAGGGATTATATTTGGGGATCCGTGGCATTAATTGTTGGACAGCGTGTTCTCTCTCTTACACACACAAAGACTTTATCAATAAAATAGTTTTGGGAAAGCCGGTCATATGCGAGTAATTCACATTCACGCACTCTCTTCTGCTCTCTCTCTTCAGTAACTGCATACGGCTCAATCCTCCATCAGATCTAAAATTTATGTAACGGAGGCTCGGGCTGTTAGTAAAAACATTCGAAAGTAGTTGTTTCACGTCGTGGCCACACTATCATATTGGGCTTGCTTTTTCGATAGGCAACTAACGAGAGAATGTCTCCACTCAAATCTGTGCACTCACTACCATATTTCCTTACAGCGTGTGTCCACTGTTTCAGCCAGCACGAGAACTGCGCTCAGTGCCGCTCAAAACACCAAGTGCGAGCGGCAATGAGTGACGTTGAATGACAGAAGTGATATTGCACCAATTACAAAGAATCACGAATTTCACACAGCAGTATGGGACACCATTAAAGGGGAAGCTACATGACAGTAGATTACGGACTTGCGAAGCAACAAAACAAGTGGGTATACCGAGGGTATACGCAAATATTGATCCTTAGAAGTCATAATACGCAAACAGCCCGGGGAAAAAAGTAAGCATACGGCGTATACTTGCATATGGCCCCGACTACACCACTGGTATACAGGTATAGTCAACAAACAGACATATAGTGATACTCCATTCAAAACATTTTTATTTTAAAAAGGATTCACATTACACATTAAAAGTTTTATTACATGAGATACTAAAACTGTCATATATATATATATAATACAATATCCTTGCAAAAAGTTTATGTTGGAGAAACATTTAAGCGTTTAAGGGAATGTATTACTGAACACAGGAGTTCAATAAAAAGAGGTGACACCTCTTTTTGACTATTTGAGTTTATTGACTATACCTGTATACTTATTCCGAAAAAAGATATGTGGCTATTTGTTTGATGAATTTTGTGATTGGTGAATTATATATTATCCAATATTTTCATTGGTTGTTTGCAAGTTTGAATTTTGTCCTTGTTTGCATTTAAAGAAACCTATGTACACCTGTAATCTTTTAGCCTTGACGAAGGCATGTGTGCCGAACCTTTCAGGGGTCATATGATGCAATTTCAAATTTTCCTTTCTCTTTGAAGTGTTACAAGATGTTCGTGCATAGATATTTTGCATATATGGGTGCACAGTATTGTTTTTTAGTTTTAGTATAGTTTTTTTTTTGCATAAATGTTTTGAATGGAGTATCACTATTCTTCTGTTTGTTGACTATACCTATATATTTATTCAGAAAAATATGTGGCTATTTGTTTGAATTTTGTGATTGGTGGATTATATATTATCCAATATTTTCATTGGTTGTTTGCAAGTTTGAATTTTGTCCTTGTTTGCATTTAAAGAAACCTATGTACACCTGTAATCTTTTAGCCTTGACGAAGGCATGTGTGCCGAACCTTTCTTTATGGAGGACTGTTTCCTGAACCTGCAGAGTAGCCTACAATGCGTCTGTGCACAAAGATTGTTTCTATAAAGTGAGGCAGTTCCAACTTTGCAAGGACAGTTTGGCGCTTCTAACTCACAGCCTGTAAGTACGTTTTTTATATCTAAAGAATTTGCCACTGACGATTCAAACGCGAGTTTTGAGCAGTGTAGAGTAGCGCTTGTTGTTTGTCATTTC
>NW_015542361.1:341194-351830 GCF_001515605.1 Sinocyclocheilus anshuiensis | reverse complement strand
GTAGAGTAGGGCTTGTTGTTTGTCATTTCTCCGATCACAAATGCAGACATGGTTTTATGTTTACGTGGCGCGATACACAACACAACGCAAAAAAAGACAGTATAAGTCATTATAATCAGACCCACTGGATGCAACAAATGCCTCGTTTGTAATGGGTTTTACTGGTGTTGTCTCATCACGCTGGGACACGGCATCACAGTATGGTAAGGGGCATAACATTTCCGTCACACGCTTGAGGTATTCAGCCAATCACAATGCACTGCATAGCTGGCCAATCAGCATACACCTCGCTTTTCAGACCGATGAGCTTTGTAAAAATCGACGCGTTTCAGAAAGGCGGGGCATAGAGGAGCAACAATAATGTACATTTTGTGGAAAATAATGTGTTTTTTGAACCTTAAACAGCATAAACACATTGCATTACACCAAATACCTAATGTTCTTTTTAGCAACATCATATGACCCCTTTAACGTCGCTGGTACTGTATCAATATAATTATTTTTTTCCCATGCACCTTGTTGATTGTGTGAAGCTGCACCAGAACAATCATACATCCTTCCTTTTGTTTCCTCACTGGCCTTCATGTTCCCCTCGATAGAGGAGGTCATGAATTCTTCATTTTGTTGTTTTGCATATTCATCTCTAAGCATTTGCATTAGAAAGTAAAGTTCAATTTTCTAATTGATCCAAGTTGCTAATGCTAACTTGTAATCGCAACATTCAGGGTCTTATCTGTTTAAAACTAACGTATTGGGTACAAAGGTTTGGTCAAAACATCACAATCTAAAATGACCAATGTAAATTATTGAATTATTATTTTTTTGTTCATTATCCTTCATCTTAAGCAGTTTCTGGGCCAAACCGAGATGATTAAAAACACAGTCCAGCACCTCTAACCCTATTTGCGTAGCCCGTATCACCCTCTTCAGAAACCCTACTGTAAGTTTCATCAAGAGAGTGCTCTCGCTT
This sequence comes from Sinocyclocheilus anshuiensis, assembly GCF_001515605.1. Taxonomy (NCBI): domain Eukaryota; kingdom Metazoa; phylum Chordata; class Actinopteri; order Cypriniformes; family Cyprinidae; genus Sinocyclocheilus; species Sinocyclocheilus anshuiensis. The sequence goes on along the minus strand of NW_015542361.1, from coordinate 350,860 downwards.
TCTCACTCTTATTCTCTTTCCTCTCGTCTCTATCAGTCTCACTGCTGTTCCTGTATTTCCACTGGGAGAAACATTGACCTCATTTGTGAGGACAATAACCTCCTTGACTTTGGGGATTAATACATGAAACCTTTGTGGATTAATTAGGTTTGGAGTCGAATTCATTTTGCTGCTCGGGAATACAACAGGAAGCAGAAAGAGAGAGAACTAGAGATATTATAGAAGGGAGAAGAAAATAAAACTAGGCAAAGTGAAAGTTCAGTTGTTCATACTACATAGGGAGCTAGTTTGATTCCCCCTCAGGACATGCTATTTTTATTGGTTTGACCAAATGCAGCCTGCCACAAAGGACGGCATTTGCTCACAGACTCCCACAGTCTCGGTAACGGCGCTTCACGCACAGCAAGCAAGACGTGGCAGCATCGAGCATGCCACAGGATTCGCATTGTCTTAGTTGTCTTGGAAACAAAGCTTGGTGTTTGTTTGTGTAAAATCTACCCCAATAGCAATTTAGATGGTTAACACCTATTGTTTTTGTTAAGAACATATGTTATTTGAGTTTAACTTTCATGTGAAAAGAGCTGTTAGCTCAGTTTGTTTACAAACTTGCAAACACTCTTAATTCATGGTAGAGGAACTAAAGAACAGTGCAAAACCTTACATCTGTGATTTTCCCGGCTCTCTACCAAACATAAGGGAACACATGGGCATCATTAACCTCACACCTTCACAGACATGCTTTCGTGTTTAACTAAGGTCGCTGGAATTTTACTTTTCTTCTTATTTTATGATTGATATTTTCTTTTCTTTTCTTTTCTTTTTTCCTTTCTTTTCAGATTTTTGCTGTGTTCTGTATATTCTTTCATTATTTACTCACCCTTGTATTTTTGAAAATTGTTTCAGTGTTTTTTTTTCTCCACATACATGGAAAGTCAATGGGGTTCATTGTTCTTTTGGATTCGACTCTCATTGTATGGACAAAGTTCTTCTTTGTGTTCCACAGAACAAAGAAAGTCAAACAGGTTTGGAACGATATGAGTGTGAGTAAACAATGACAAAATTTTTAGGTGAACTATCTCTTTAAACAAGTTTCCTTTATGTTGTTATATTGCTGAAGGTGCTCGTATCAGTCTGCATTTGGCTTCCATCACATGTCCCTTCATTCTCTCCAAAGCGCGTAATATCCTTTTTACGATTCAGCAAACTTTTCCCTGGGGATTCTCACTCGACACGTTATGGAAAAGATGTGATGTTGTGAACAGACTCTGGGCATTGTGACAGATTTGACATATTACAGATAACAAAATATGAAAAAAACAATTTCAGCTCGTGATTTAGTACCGCAGGCTTAGAGATTCATTCGACAAAAAGTTGTGCCGTCGTTCCCCTCAGGATGCAGGTTTAGCGCTGGTTTTGCATGCAGGGGCCTCAGCCCGCTCCCTCAGCATGGCTAAACCGTGGCTGAGTCCCTGCGAGCCCCTCACTGGGGACAGATCACCCAAATGCCACCTCTCCTGGCTCAGGGTGCAGGTGAGGTGTAATCTTGCCACCGAAGCACTTCCTCTGCCAGAAACAGGTATTTCCTGTAAGACACAGAGATGGGGATTCAGGAAAGAATGTCAAAGCTGGTTTTCTCTCGTTTCGTCTTCATCTCTGCCTCTCTGATCCTCACATTTCATGGGTGTCTAGCGGGTCTCGAGAAGACCAGTTTAGTCTATTGTGGTGCAGAACAAGAAGAAGAGGGGATGAAGAGGAGCAACTTGAACTTTAGAAAGAGAAAAAGTTTGGAGGACATTTCTGGATTATGTTCATGAGACACAAGCTGCTCGCAGTCTGAACATGGCACTATGTCAATGCATGTCTATTTCCATAAAGTTTATTTTTACACCCTGCAAGGCTCAGCACAGTAAGACACCAGCACCATCAACAACTAAATGGAAGTAGGCAGGAATCTTAAGTCGATGCATCCTGATTCCAAATATTTCTGACAGCTAGCATTGTGGAAAAACCTGTTCTTCTGCACACGGCGCTTGAGAGAGCACCGTCCCAGCGTCAAATCTCGATCCCCTTCGCACGAGACATGATAATGAATCATCGCCGAAAGGTTGCCTAAACGTAGCTAACAGTGTTGAAAAGTACAGCGTGCCGTTAGCGCTAACAGACAGGCTTTTCTTATCTCATGCTTACTGTATCGGTAAGTTGAACATCTGATGTCTCTCTGTGATGCAGCGTGGCGGACAGGTGAGATGCGTGAGCGAGCGACACTTTGGAGACGTGTGTTCACACCATGTCACCGTTCTCCATCTGCAAGCCTTCAGAAAAATGTCCCTTTAGTGTGTCTCTGCCAAGCTCACACACTCACAAGAGCTGCCGCACATTCTGCTTTCATTTATCAGCCACTGTTCACTAGTATTGTTTCTCACTTACGCGGCGAGACAAATATCAGTGTTTAGTTAAGAATTCACTGTAGAAACATCAAAAAGCCGTTATCTAACTTTGAATATTTGTTGGCTTTGTTTGAATAGCTTTTTTTAATATTTCATTTAATTGCAATTTCAAACGAAGCAATATGGAAATGTGAAATTAAATTGTAATGAATCCTGTTACGCTGATAGTTGCACGAGAGATCTAACGTTACAGCCACATCTACATCAGTTTTATGGCCATATTCTGACTCAGACCTTCAACGTGTCTGCTTCTTGAACGGGTTCACCCTCTTGCTACACCACATCCTCCGACTAAACCTTGAGGGCATGTCGGCTAAACCGATAGCATCACCATCAAACTCTCTATGAAGTATTATCCCTTTGAAAGCAGGACAAACTTGGTGGGCTTTTTGGAGGAGCTTTGCAGAAACAGACGGTCTCCTACTGCAAAGTGGGTTGAGGTCCAGGGAGCACCATGAGTTTTTCTGCGTGGTATCCCCATCTCTTTGGAAACCAGAAAGCAGTAGAGTGCCATCTTTCCCCCCTACAGAGCTTCCAGAGAATCTCGCCACAATCTTTCCCTCAAACACTTTGTTTGTCTAACCCCTTCAGTGTCCCTGACAGAAATAGCCCACAGAGTCCTCGTTCCTCTTGCCATACACACATATGTAATGTCTCTCGCTCTCAGTGTATTTTTTTTTCTTCATGTATCTCATTCTGTTTATCTGGCACTAGCACAACCTTTCATGAAATTATATCCTAATGATGAGTAAAAAAAGGTACGTTAATGAATGCACAGCTCTTTTGCAGTGCTCTGAGATCAGCACTCAGTCATGTTTCTCTTACAGTAGTGGAGACTGTGGATGGTTGTAACGTGGGGAGCTGTAAAACAGAACATGACCACCAACCAAATTCAACATTTCACTTGGTTATAATATGATATGTTATGATTTGATTGGTTTAGATTAATGCAAGTTAAATGACTGAACTGGTATTGTTTAAATCAGAAGACACTGTCCTGTTTAGTTTGACACATAATGTTTACTCCAAAAGTTTATCCTAAATGTAAATAAATAAATAAAATGGCACAGTGTACAATTGACTCAAATGTGAAAATGACTAACATAAACTTAATTTACTGTGTTTATTGTTAGCCTATATCCCCCCAACAACATATTTATTTAAAATCATATTTTTTGTTAAAGGGATAATTCACCCAAAAATTTTAATTTACTCACCCTCACGTTGATTCAAACTTGTATGACTTTCTTTCCTCTGCAGAACACTGTTAAGACACAATTAAAATAAAATACAAATAAAAGTTCTTTATTGGAATCTATGGTTTTATGAAGGACTTTTAACACCCATGCAACCTTATAATGTATAAAAGGTTCTTTATAGTAGAAAACGTTTTTTTTTTTTTTTGGTCAGGTTATTTATTTATTTATTTACTTAATTTCTTATTTATATATACTAAAACTTACTAAAAATAAATAAAATAAATAATAAAAAAAAAACTTTTGGAACTTTTTTTTTTTAAGAATGAACATACACAAAGTTATGGCTGATGCCATTGGACAAAATTTAATAAATAAAAATCCAAAATATTTTGTGTTCCGTGTAAGAAAATGTCATACAGGTTTTTAAGCAGGGGTTTGTATGGGTTTGTAAAATTTTCGTTTCTGGGTGATCTACCCCCAAAATATATTGCAACCATTCATGAACATAGTTATTATTAATCTTACATAGGCATCATTGTTGCAGTTTTTGACCTGTCTGAGCTTTTCGACTGCCTCTTTCAGTGGCATCACCTCTCCTGATCTCCACCCACACTGCACACTCGCCTTTTAGGGATACATCCGGTTCTGTCACGGAATTTGTGTGCAAACACAGCCCTTCCTCACCCTCCACCCACCCCTTCCCCCTCACTTGTAAATTAAATCCACATAACAGAGATCGATGGCTGTCTCCTAATCGCGTTAGACGTATTGTTTTAAAATACCAGCGCTCAGCTGGTGAATCCTGGTGCTCTTCTGTTTGTCCCTGTTTAAGAGATCAGACCTCTTTAGCTCCCACCTTCCTCTAGCTCTCTCTCTCACCCTCTTTCTCTCAACCCCTCTTTCTCAGCTCACCCCTTTCTCTCAATCTGTTTGTTTTCAAAACCCAGGGAATTGGCCCAAATCCTAGGTATCACATATCTGACCATATTTCAAGCCGAAATTAAGCATGTTAAAACCCTTTTCCCTTTAAAGGTCAGACATTAGTGCTGGTAAAAATTGATCTGTGGGTTTTATGAATTTAGCCCCTGTGTTGGAGCCGCTTTTGTAATGGGAAGATTCAGTGGGGGAAGCTTAACACGGCATTGTTTTGCTCTGACAACGCAGCCACGAGAGCCACTGCAGCTGTTCCTCCTGCTTACAATGGCAGATTAATTAACACAATCATGTGCTGCTGGCTTCAGTTCAACACGCAGGTCTGCTCTGGGACAGATAGGTAAATCCTATACATGCCTTTCCAGACAGAGCATATTCTTGATGGGCTTTGCTACTAGATATATATTTGCAATGTGACTGGTCAGCCCATCGAGGCGAGAAATGGCGGAAAAGAAGGACTACAAACGAGAAGGAAAGGCCTTGGCTAATTGAACCAAAGCATTGCTGGGAAGTGTTGTCTGTTTCAGAGCGGCACTTCCTCTGCCCCCTCCTCCCTCCGTCCCCCCCTCGAGCTGCCAGAGCCATTAGCCGGGTTTCCTAATTAAGATTCAGCCGGCCGATCCGTCTCTCTTTCTTAGTTAGTTCCCTGACATTTTAAACTGTCTATTATTCCACCCGGCTTTCAGGTGCAATGCTGTGTAAATGGCAAGTCAAAAAATTATGTATCTCTCATACAGTTATCCATCAAGGACTATTAGAGGGAGCGGTCCAAGCGCTTAAATCATTACCGAATGCTGTGATCTTTCGCGATTGATCTTATCGCTCACATCCACTGTCATTCTGTTACCACACTTCATCCGTCCATTCCTCCCCCTCCCCTTCCTCCCTTTTCAGCACTCTCTCTCTCTCTGCACCACGCCTGTGTTTGCTTTTCAACATGACCACAGAGTGTCGATATCTCAACCTTGCACCCACTTCTCTGTTGATATGATGATCACTTAACAGTCAAGAGCAAAGGATGATGGGAAATAAGGGCGTCATCAGAGGCAGCGACTGCAGCAGCCGAGCAATTATGTTTCCTTCAGACCAAATGCTCTGCCATTAATGAAATCCCTTATCACCCTGGAGAGGAGCAGGATGCTGGGACAGGTGCGGGAGATGTGCGTCGCTCATTTATCTTGTTTCCCGGAATGAAGGGGAGAAGCGAAATACACAGATGGGGAGGCAACAAGTGCGCGGCGAGTTCGAACGCCGTAAATAATGTGTTTCTCGGTTACATATTTTAAACTTTGATTGGCAGCTTCGGCTAATTCTATTTTGAGGTGTGTAAATATAGGGCCTCATCAGAAAAGCCTTGGCACGCAAGCCTTCAGTGTGTCTAAGATTTGTTTGCGAAGACCTACTTGTGAATGGGTGGGGGTGAGAGAGAGAGATGAGGGGATGTCAATCGAGTGTCTGACATCCTGTGGTGCCTGTGAGCTACGGATAGCATTTGAAGTGTTTGCCCCAACAACAAGGTGTCTGCCCTTTACCAAATTGAGGAGATCCATGTTAGTGCCTTCTGGTGCCTTCAAAAGGGGGGCTGGAGCAGAGGTAGTCCGGGAGAGAGGGGGGCAGTAGATGGGGTGGCTCTGATGACGCTAATGTTGTGTGGGATTCTGGCTCCTGTTAAAGGAAGCAATCTGATTGGAAACAGTTCTGGGAGTCTGGGAGGTTGGCCCTGGCTCGTTTCATTTAATGACCCATTTCCTCAGCTCGTGCCACAAGCAGTTAACAAAAGTCAAGGTGCCCAGAGGTTCCCCTGCTGGGAGAGCATGCCAGACCCCGGCTGAGCGTGTGGGGGTGTATTTTCAGGTCAAAGGGGGGGAGGATTTTTGCTTCAGATAGTCTTAATGCAAGGAAAAATCTTTGAGGTTTTATGTCAACCTGATGTACAATGATTTATGGAAAGGTTAACCTTGTAGTTAACGCTTAAAACACTTTCATGCTAATAGCGGTAGCAGACCAGAGATGCCGCAGTGACTTTTTTGACCTTCTAGTGCAGTTGTTGTGGCCCCAGGAGCGAGTCCTAATGGAGCTAGTCAACTCTGAAAGCCAAACTTGAGCTCACTCACACATATCAAGCTAATGATCAATTATTAATATTCACAATCTCTAGCCCCAATGTCCCCATATGGGTGTAGACGACAAGCAATTATGTCATGCTTCTCGCTCTCCGGACCAAGCTATGTGAAGCTATTTATAAATATATAAAAGATAGATCTTATTACGCTGAGTTATTGCCCTCTTATTTCAGATGCACAGATTCAGATTAATTTGTAATTAGTCTTGAGATTTTGAGCCTCTGTAGATAAAGGATTCCAAAGTCTATTCTTCATTCCAGAAACACAGATCTTTAAAAAAAAAAAAAAAAGCGAATGCTGGTAGCTGGACTAAAATAGCATAAGCCTAAATGATTGTGCGTGCAGACAAATACAGACACGTATGTCTGAATGCCCTGGCAACAGTGAGCTTGCCAGTAAATGAGTTTTGAAATAAACTGTTATTGTTTAGTTGTAAACATCGAATCCTTGTAATGGAATCTAGGGTCGTGCTTAAGTGACAGCATGTTGGTGGTATTGTACAAACACAGTCTTTTAAAGATGCGAATGTGGATGGGAAAAAAAAGGAGAAGGGAAGACATCTGAAGCCCTTCTCTCAGTAACATTGTGATTTCATTTTCAATATCCTGTCATGCAGCACTTCTCGTTGGGCTTAGGTTCACATTAATTTGCTCCAAATGTCAGATATCTCTCTTCAGATAAAACAGATAGAGGAATAAAGACATAAGGCTCCATCTTTTCTGTGGCCTGTGTAATCGGCAGAATAGCTTTAGTCATATAAGAGGGGGAAGTCTATTAATAGTTGAGTCATCAGTGCAGCAGTGTTCTGAAATGGCAAATTGTTAGCTCCTCAATGGTGATTCTTGCTCTCTGTCAATGACCTTCATAACAGATGAACATTTGGTCTGTGGAGCAGATAGGAGCAGGCTTTCTCACTGACATGTGGAGGGGTGACACACCATCAACTGGAGGGATTGGAGTTGTAGAATGAGTCAACAGTGAAAGGATGATGAATAAGAGAGAAAGAAATAAGGCGTAAATAAAAATGAGGCATACGTGATGATGTCAAAATTGTGTTCATGCTTTCTGGCCAAGTTAACATATGGCATGTTAAGTGTTTTTTTTTTTTAAATATTGAACCTCTCTTTCAAAGTTTTATTGTGTATATATATATATATATATATATATATACACAATAAAACTTTAAAAGAGAGGTTCAATATTTAAAAAAAAAAAAAACACTTAACATGCCATATGTTAACTTGGCCAGAAAGCATGAACACAATTTTGACTATTTACCAAGGGTGCCAATAATTCTGACCATGACTATATATATATATATATATATATATATACCCGTATATATATATATATATATATATATATATTTATTTTTTATTTTTTTTAGCAGTGATGAGACATTTTTTTCCTAAAAATAATAACCCCCATCAAAATTAATTTTAATTTAGAAATTGTAAATGTGCATTATAGAGGATGTGTATTCAAGTGGTGAGCAGCATGCTATTGACCCTGATAATATCAGTTTTGCACCACAGTCTGTTTCAACATTTCTCATCCTGCCTGGATGTTTGTAGATATTTTTTGTTCTAAAATTACTCTCTCAGACTTCATTCAGTCATCTCACTCAGATTAATGTGGGTTAAATAAAAGATGTCCAATGCTATTTTTGATGGCTGATGTAACCTTGAGTGGGAGGGACAGTTTTAAAGCTTCTCTGCCCAGCTCTCAGCATCTTGAAATGTATTCTGATGGAGTTGCTCAGTCATGAGACTCTCCTGTGTTTAGGGCGGCATGATAAATCCTTTTATTTCATTTTCCAAGACACTGGACAAGTGCATATAAGAGTAAAACTGGGGATGTCCTTGACCGCACAATTTATAGTCCATGTGGCTGAGGCAAAAAAGCCACGTTTTACAGTTCCTGTCAAGATGCAGGTTTTTGGTTAAAGCGATACGTGAAGATGGGAAGAACCGTTAATTTTGTCCTGCATGTAATTCATCATCTTCACATTATAGTGTCAGTCTTTGTGGATGTCTTGTTTTGTAATGTTGTTATTGATCAAACCATCCATATGGTAATTTCCCTAATATCTTCACGTACATCAGTATTGTTTTAATTCTCATTAATGAAAGCGATAGAGGAATGGCTTTTCAAAGTGTATGGCTTTAGAGGGATGCTAATGGATTTAGAAGGTGCTGTAAAGGGATGTGTAAGTCAGCTTTATGATTGCCTGGTGTACTTGTTGTTGATTTGGTCGGGTGGAAAAATGAATAGGAAATCAATGTCAGACCAGGATTTTTTTTTTTTCCCACCCTGAAGGAGTTTTAAAGGTACAGTGTCATGCTTAAGTAATGCATTGAATGCTGTTTAGCTCCACAACAGTCTGTTTCTTTCTTTCTTTCTTTCTTTCTTTCTTTCTTTTGTGTTTGGTTTCTTTCGTAATTGTTTAAAAGCATTTATTTTTTTGGTCAGAAAAAAAGCTTTTTCAATAGTAACTTGTAATTAAACAGATACTTGAACCCAAACATCTAATTCTGTCTTCATTTACTCAGTCTCATGTATGACTTTCTTTATTTTGTTTAACACAGAAGATATTTTGCAAAATGTCTTCGTTTTGCCCATACAATGAAAGTCAGTGGGGTCCAAACACTGATACTTTTTTTTTTTCAAAATAATATATTTTGATATGAGGGTGAGTAAAAGAGTATTAATTTTTGGATGAGCTATCCCTTTAAAATCATATTGTATAATTTCTGCATCATACTGTCCTCATTCTCACAGCTTAACCATAGAGAACGCAGTAGCCCTGAACAGACAGCATCCACCCAGGCTTCACTAATAATAAAGTTGCCCATTTTACAAAAAAGTGGGCATCCAATGAATATTTACCACGATTAAGAGCAGCCAGCCTTACTGAAGTGGGGCTTGTAATAAGATGGCCACCCTCAGGGCCCTCGCAAGCTC
>NW_015542361.1:333694-338694 GCF_001515605.1 Sinocyclocheilus anshuiensis | reverse complement strand
AATTGGTGTTTGGTTAATAAATTCTGCGAGTTCCGATTACTTTCTAGCAATCGACGGAATGCTAGCCTCAGCAGTGTAACTAAACCTCAAATTGATTAACTCGCCTGAACCAGACTGTTCACAAAGATGGCAATGGTCCAAATCAAAAAAGAGAGAGTGCAGTGTGCGCATCAGCCGGATGGTGTTGTGTTGCTCCAGCGTAAGGAAATCAGCTCCCCCCGGGGCGCATTTTTAAAAGCCTAATGCCTTTCAAATGATGTCATCACATTTTACCTTCTCTCTCTCTTTCTGCTTTTTACTATCTAAATCCAAATGTTTCTCTCACATTTTCCTCGGGTGCTACAGAGGAAGGAAGGTCAATGACTGACTGCGGCACGTGACACATTATTCTAATGGATAGGGGAGACATCTTGTGTTTTTATGATTGCTTATTTTCTCTTTTTTATATGCGAGTAATCAGAACCACAGACTGATTTAGAGTGGAAGTGTGATTGTGAGAGATCCATTAAAGGTGTGTGTGTGGGGGGGGGAGTTGTCATAGTGGGCCTTTGTTGTTGTTTCTTTTTTATTAGTGGGAACAGGGTGTGGTCCATCTGGAGAGATTTGAGAGGTTGTACACACACACACACACATTAAATGTCACTAAGACAAACATATTTTCCTTTACTTCCCTTTTATAGACACACACACAACAACTTACCAGCTTCCATAATCATGTGTGTATGTCAAAGAGACCGAGCAGACAGCAGAATGAGTTACACACCTCCTCTCAGATGGCTTTCCCAGTGGCCTCCTCTCCGCTTCCAGTCTATTGTTCTAGCATGTTCTATAACGCTTGTCCAGTAAATCCCCCTAAACACCTCACTTTACATGTATGTGCCATTAACCGCCGCGTTTTGGTGCGACAAACTCAATGGACAATGAGATATGGATATTGATATGTCCTGTCAAGCGCTTGGAGATGCTCTTTGTTATTGGTTACGGCAGCAAAAATCTCATAAGCGAATCCAGTGGTCGATGAAATATTTATGGAGATGGAGATGATTGATACCAGCGTAGTTTCAATAAGCAAGTTAATCATAAATTACAGATGTAACTTCATTATCCCCATGTCTAATTAGTCAGACTGTAAACATCTATAAAAGAACACTGTAGCATTTCATAATGTTTTGCAGTATTGTCTAGGCCCTGGACTAAAGAGTTATTGTTTTCAGGCTTAACAGGATAATATATGAAGACCGTGGCTCGCTCGTGACAGTTGTTTTAATGCTGGGTCTCTTACAGATTTTTCTTTTGCATAAAAAAGGACTGAGAAATGGAAAAATCAATATGCAGAAAATAGTTATAGGTGGCGGGTTATCGAGAATCTCTCTGTTCCAGACACCCTGGGCCGAGAGATGATGCGTAATATATGGGGTGACCTTCAAATGTCATAAATGTGTTGTGCAATAAACTGTCAATATTTGTGGTTATTTGGTGCAGGATGACTTTTACAGTAATTGGAACAGCCGTATTAAAAGCTGGGGAGCAGTCAGCTGATTAAAGACGGCCCTGCTGGCCTGTGTGTGTGTGTGTGTGTGTGTGTGTGTGTGTGTGTGCGGAGAGAGAGCGAAAGAGAGTGAGAGAGAGATGAAGGAACAGTATTACCTGTAAAGGCTTTGCATGCTCATGTGTCTGATGTTCTAGGTAAGAATGAGAGTGACATGACTGATGGTTTACGTTAAAATCTGGATCTAAAGGAACGTTTAATATTGTTTGAGTAATGATTGGCACTCAGATGCCACATTTACACTTACATATACAATATAGTGTTATATGGGGTTTATATATGTGTGTGTGTGTGTGTGTGTGTGTGTGGTTGTGGGACAATAAAGTCTTCTCTTTTCACTAAAAGCCTGTAAAATTTGCCAATAGGAGTAATATTTGTAAGTGTCTGGGTACCAGGCTAAAGTGGGTCAGAGTCAGTGTTTGTGTTTGTTTCGTTGTGAGTATATGTTTGGGTCAGAAAATGGGGGCACACATCACAATGTAACACGTGTAGGCAAAACGGAGGCAGTAAATTGCAGGAATGTGATCAGCCACAAGAGAGAAGGAGTTGCTGACTTTACTCTTTCTTTTTTAACTTCTCAATCTCATTTGATTCTTAAAAGAGGGTAGAGAAATGAGGAGAAAAAAGCGCAGAAAGAAAGAAAGATTACTCGTACAAAAGCTTTTGATTGAGGCAAATGGTTGCTAAAGTGGGTTGTGCCATTCAGACGATGTCTCTCCCTACACACACTCCGTATCATGTGTAGGCGCAGAAATAAGAAAGCATTTACAAACCCTTTTTTGCACTGTGGCTGGTCACACGCTCACAGACCTTCTTGAGCTAATGTTAAGGCACAAAGCCAAATGCTGTTAACAGGGTAAATGTTGAAATTATTTTTCTTAATTATAAAACATGTTTTGGATTATTATCAAAATCATTCCCCCCCTAACTTTTAGAAAGGAATTTATGAAGAGTTAAATTGCCCATTTGAACACCACAGCTTATGCACAGCTTTAAAGCATGTGCAACGGTTTTAACAGAATATGTGTTTTATGACAATTTGTTAGCTTATTCTGAGTAGGTATTTTATTGACTAAAATACAATAGTGAAATAAAAAAATCTTTCTCAAAGGACCTCCTGACCTGTATCTTCTTGGTATCTTTGACATTGGTTAAAATGAAAAAAAATAAAAAATAAAATAAAATAAAATAAAATACATGGTTAGAAAGTCTCTAGTTGTAACTTCTCAAAACGTTTTTTTTCTTTTTTTCTCAATGTGTTAGATTATTCTGAGTTGTGTATATTTTATCTTTTTTTCATATTTTATATTTTTTGATGTAGGGTTTACAAAATAAAATAAAATAAAATAATAATATAAATAAATAAATAAATAAATAAAATAAACATGTGGTAGGCAACTGTAACTTCTCAAAGAACATGACCTGGTCTTGTATCACATTAACTTCTCTGGAGTGTCAAACACTTCACACAATATGAGATCCCCCTGTACCTCACCATGGTGTAACACTGCTGACATCTCACATATAAGCATAGTGACTAATTATCTCCAAGTGTGGACTTGTTGACACTCTTAGACATTATTGGTGTGACAATTGCTCAATCAGAGGGGCCCTTCGTTATCACTGTTTTCCATCAAGCTCCCTGCTGACGTCACCTGTCAAAACCAGGGTGCAACGGTGAAATGAAGACCCTGTTGCTGACATGGCTGTTTTCTCTTTTTTTTTCTCTTTTTCCTCCCTGTATTGTTCATTTCAACACAATCTGCCATATGCTTCCCACTACAGATGATGAGAGGCTGGATAAAATGTTGGTACGTGAGTGTACTTGGGTGGGGGTCGGGGTGATATCTCTAAAGAAAGCTTCTGAACTGTCAGCATTCTGTCAGGTTGTGGAGGTGGGGAGGGGGAAAGTGGTGCACATGAACTCATTGATGTGTTTGACTTTGTGTGGCGTTAGCAAATTTGGGTGGCAAAAGCTGAAAGGATAGAGAACAACAGAAAAAACAAGACGGGAAAAACCTCTCTGGCGTGCGGCTGGTTTGAAGTGAAACAGAACAGTCTGTGAATTATGTCTCTCTCTGGTTCTCTGTTTCTTAGATGTCGGGGAAGAGATGGCGAAACCTGTGAGTGCTGTCCAGCCCCCCACTACTCAGCACCGGGAACGGAGTGTGGGTTCAAGCATGAAGGACTGCCCCTACTGTGGCAAATCATTCCGCACCTCCCACCATCTGAAGGTCCATCTAAGAATACATACAGGTGAGTGAGAAGTCCATTTTAGATATTTGTATTGATTTGACATGTAAATAGTGGTGTACATACCTAGCAAACCTAATCACAGTTTGAATTGGCGTTAATGATGCACATTTAAACAGCCCACTTTAGTGGAATTTAAAAACTCTGTGCCCATAAATGAACTTCAGGTATGTGAGGCAGGACGCCCCAGCCCAGCAGAGTAATGATGTGAGCAGTGCTGGTCCAGTGGCTGTCAGGAGACCCTGCTGTTCCACCCAGGAGCAAGGCTGAGGCTCACTAGCAGGCACAGCTGGCCTAGTTAACATGCAGGATAACCAGGATAAGCACTCAGAGGTCACCTTAGATTCAGCACACTGCTGTCTCTGTTTATGTGAACGAGATGTGTAAACATTGACACCACTTTATTATGTGAATTATTATTATTATTATTATTATTATTATTAGTGTTAGTTTTTTTCAGTTATTAGTTTTTTTTATTTGACAACAATAATAAAAGGCTGTAATGTAATGTGTCCATACACACATTATTTATAGTAAATATAAATTTAAATAAATTTAAAAATATGTCATCTAAATGAAACATCTAAATTAAAGCCATTTTATTCAAGTCTTCTGTTAAGAATGCTAATTATATCTAAATACATTGGGCTAGACTGATGAAAGTAATTTTTATGGGTCAGATCAGAAATACCTGCACATGTTCACAGTGAAGCTTGAGTCATAAAAAGGAGAGACATAAAAATAGAAAGAAGAGAGCGAGAGAGAGAGAGAGAGAAAGAAAGAAAGAAAGAAAGAAAGAAAGAAAGAAAGAAAGAAAGAGACAGCTTTCTCTATTCAGCAAATAATGTGAGGCCAATCCCTCTTCTTTCCTTAACTGTAAATGGAAATCACTCGCAGCTCAGGGAATCGATGGTTGTTATTTTTTTAGTATGTGCATACAAGGAAGAGCAGAGACCACCCAGATGGTATTTGTCCCACTTAATAAGAAGCATATAGCTGTGCTACTCTGGAGCATTAAGGTTGATTATAAGGCATGCTTAACAATGGAGCTGATGTGTAACTCTCTCAGACTGCAGTATTTTCATCTTCTGTTGTAACAGAAGCACAGGAAATACTATTACTTTTCAATACAGTACTCATATGAAGTCTGCAGAACGCTGTCATCTGCATTTGTTATGATCTAATATGGACTGGGAGG
>NW_015542361.1:331051-333473 GCF_001515605.1 Sinocyclocheilus anshuiensis | reverse complement strand
TATTATATATTTTTTAAGATGTTATGCAGTATACGGCTAGATAATGTTGCACATAAAAGAGTGTCAAACGTACATTTAATGACAGGCAGTCACAGTAAAGTGTTTAAGTTTTCTTTAAACAGAGGGGTTAAGCCTTTGGACAGGCTGGTTATATCCTCCTAGCAGGAGAGCAGCGGATGGAGTGAGGAAATATGTTTCTAGCTGAGGGAGGTTGAGTTATGCCTGCTCGGAGCAGGGGGTAAGGGTTCCCAGTAGAGCCGTATTTCAGCCGAGAGGAAACAGAGGCCCTCGTCCCAAGCCTCCGTTAACTCACTCACTCACTTTGCTTGCCGTGAAGGCCCACGTGTGTGCGGTGTGGCCCGAGTGCGTTTGCAAGTGGAGGCTACGTTTTCTGTCGATGCAGCAATTTACACGGGCTCTGATGTACTTGCAAGATGTGTGACTATTTGCTGATCGGTTATAGGTTTGTCATAAAGATTCCCGGCTGACAGACATTGGAGATACGGCGCAGGTCTCGGTCTAGCTCTGCTCGAATAATTTACAGGAACAACAGACCCTTCCAATCAGGCTGAAACTATGCCGTTGACATTAAACAAATATCCTGCCTTGATTTAAAGCAATCAGACATGCGGATGACACAAAGTGGGCCTCAATCCCGATGCCGTTAAAAAAAAAAAAAAAAATATATATATATATATATATATATAGTATATATATTGGCCCAAATTATAGTTTTATCATTTCAGAATTTATTAGCGTAATATTTGTCCTAATGTTTTTTTTTTCTTAAGTAAAAATACATTTAAATGTTATTAGTATTTTCATAAGCAGATGCACAAATTGGGGTGGAGAAAAGCAGATCACTCTAATTTTACTCTAATTTTGGGTACAGAATATCATTCCTTCCAGTTAAAGGAACTGAAAATGATAATTTGCATCAAGGACGTTTCCTTATTGAATCACACGAAGCCTCTGTTATCCTGCTCAGAGGATAAGCATTTATTGGGTTAAAAGCTCATCTTGTATGATGTCTTTTGAATATGCGCTTCAAACATTTTTGTGTAAAAGAACAAAAGACCCCCTTTTTTTCTCACCCTCTCTCCTGCCCTTCACTATATGTCCCCCTGTATGTTTGTTCCTTGTAAATACAGCATTGAGTTTATGTTTGTGATCCTTTATTTAGGAAGCTGTGCAGTGGGTCTGCAGATCTTCCATTCTTTTTCTGGAATGGCGCCCTCCAAATAATGATAAATGACTTGAGCACTATGCCATTTGCTAATTATATCCATGATTTACTACAGAGCCAGACTTAAATCATTCAATTCAGTCTTGCGTAACAATGCAACATTTTTTTCTGGGTTAAAAAATGTTTTCCATGTGTATAATCTAAGCGTTTATAGCCACACACACACATACATCGACAAACATGCTTTTATTTTCATTTTCCCATCTCTCTCCCTCCCTCATCTTTTTTTTTCCACCACGCACGTCATCATTTAATTCCTGAAGCATTACAGGGTTTCAAAAATCAAGCCTTGCATTTAGTTTATTGCTTATTGATCTTATAAATCTAGCTTTCATTCCAAGCCTATTCTAATTGTTGTCAGAAAGTATTTTATATTGAAATTGATCGAATCATAATGCAATTTAGACTCTTTCTCTTGTTAAAAGCTACTCCCTTTTCGAATTCTTGTACATTTGCATGTGTTTCTAAACTGCCTGCATGCCTTCTTTTACAGTACATTTCATGCTGGTTAGCATTTTGTAATCCACAGTGTGAGGCTGCCTTATGAGGAATGTTCATGTGCACCACATATGGTGTGTTTATATCATTTAGACTATCTTCACTCTCAAATTAGGCCCTTTTATTGGGTGCATTGTGGACTGAGGGGGTCACAGTTGTCCTCCGGGGGGAATAAAGAGCTTCTGTGGGTGCTCATCATCCTCACAATGATAAACTGCAAATAGAGAATGTACACCGAACAGCTCCACCACCAAGGTAGAGGCTTGACAGCAGACAAGGCCAGGAGAGAGACAGAAAGTGAGAGAGCGAAAGACAGCAGCACCACAAGCCTGCAGTTCCCCATGTGAACAGAGATAACATCCAGACAGTTATGTTGTCAGTTGAAAATATGATCTCTGTAGTGGACTGAAGGCACCATATGGTGATATGTTTTTTATGGCGCTGACGTGAGTGATGGCTCACTCCTAGGATCTGGATTGAGCTGGATCGACCCGTATTAAAACTCCTCCCTCCTCTCAAAAAGGCTGATGGACTGTTTACTAAGTGATAAATGTGGTTGAACGCTGCAGAATGTGAGATATAGAGAGGCTTGACGTAATCCCTGACATGATTCTTGTCAAATATTTACATGTTGTTTTTCTTTTTGCTCTTCTTCTGACAGGTGGAACAAGCCCAGGG
>NW_015542361.1:321637-329301 GCF_001515605.1 Sinocyclocheilus anshuiensis | reverse complement strand
TCCTGCTGAGTTGTTGGCACCTTTATTATTACTGCTGTACTGACATCAGCTCCTGTCTGTCTT
Source organism: Sinocyclocheilus anshuiensis (assembly GCF_001515605.1). NCBI lineage: Eukaryota > Metazoa > Chordata > Actinopteri > Cypriniformes > Cyprinidae > Sinocyclocheilus > Sinocyclocheilus anshuiensis. Next base: position 329,238 of record NW_015542361.1, on the reverse strand, counting down.
TGTTTCTTTCTATCACTCTCACTGTAGGTGAAAAGCCCTACAGGTGCCCTCATTGTGACTATGCAGGCACTCAATCAGCTTCTCTGAAGTACCACCTGGAGCGCCACCACCGTGAGCGACAGAATGGAAGTGGCCCCTCAGCCAACCACCCTCCATCTTCTGAAAACAAGGATGATCACTCCAAGAACAGCAGTAGCAGTGGGGTCTTTGCTCGACCCGATGTCCTTCGCGGGGTCTTCAAAGGGGTGATGCCTTCGGGTCTTGACTTCAGAGGGGGTCAAATGCTCCCACAACAGTGGATACCACCAGGAATGCTCTCACCCAGAGACAGAGAGCGTGAAAAGGAACGCGATCGCCACGGACCAGGGTCAGAGGCCACCACAGATGGCATGAAGAGTCCTGAGGGGCCAGCCTCTGCAGCGGACAGTCCTGCCAGCTTCTCCGACCTGGGCCGAGCCTACCAGAGTATGGTGGGAAACGGAGTCAACTTCCAGGGATCCCTGCAGGCTTTCATGGACAACTTTGTCCTCAACTCCATGAAGAAAGAGAAAGAGATGAGAGAGAGACAGCTGCATGGTCAGCACTTTAGCCAGGAGAGTACCGAGGCCAAGACCAAAAAAGCCAGTGAGGGAAACCATGAAGAGAATCCCACCAGTGACGTCAAGCCAGCTAAGGGTGGCCGCTCCCAGTATGAGCCTCTGGATTTGTCTGTTAGACCTGAAGCAGGGTCCCTCCCTGGAGCTTCCATCACCATCCAGGACAATGTAGCCTGGCATGGCTGCCTCTTCTGCTCCTTCACAACTGCCTCTGTGGAGCTGATGGCCCTCCACCTGCAAGCCAACCACCTGGGTAAAGGCAAGTGTGGCCCAGGAAAAGATACTAAGGAGCATCTCCTGGGAGAGCCTTCCCATGCAGGAAGAGCTACTGGCTTGGCTCCTCCACCACCAGGCCTTCTTCATCACCATGAGGGAGCCCCGTCTAGGGACAGAGAGACTGAGTCTGGGGATCTGAAGGGACAAGCAGGCTGGTCCAACCATCTGGAGCAGCCCCCGCATGGAGTCTCCATGGGCCCATTCTCCAGTGACTTCTACAAGCCCTTTGGTCCTGTGTATGATGGCTCTGCTAGAGGGCCTGTTGGATTCCTGGACCAGCAGCAAATTCATCCCAATGATATGGGTGGTCAGGGCCCTCTGGACGACCTATCTGACAAGGCGTCCTGCAGCGAAATAGAGGCATCTGAAGAACATGGCGGCCAGTCTGAGGAAGATGAAGTAAGTCGTGACAAATCATTGCCGAACCCCACTGCTACAGAGAGGAATATGCATTCAGATGATGAAGAGGAGGCAGAGGAAGAAGAAGAGATGGAGATGGGTGATGCTGAAGAGGAGGACCGTGGATCCATGCAAATGTTTCTTGAATCTCCATTGTCAGGGAAGGACATCCAAAGATGCAAGATGACTATGGGCCCCCAAGGCTCTGGCCTTTCTCCTCCTCAGCCTCCCACCCCTGAGAAGCAGTGGCACCACCAGCAGCAGCAGACAGGCCTTGGTCTTCTCACCCCAAGCGGTGGTCCTCCTGGCCTGGTAAAGCCAGACCAGGCCCACCTGGAGCATCAGATGAACATGCTATCTGTCCTACGGGCCTACAGTTCAGAGAACCTCGCAGCCTTCAACGGAGGCCTTGGCGGCAGCTTCAATGGCAGAGGCAGTGGCACCAGCAGCATGAAAAGAAATGACCCCTCTGGTGAGTATGACAACATAAACCCCTGTTTTAGTGTCATAAATCAATGAACAGTGACTTTCAAAATGACTTACTGTTATACATACACACTCTCTGACAAGTAAACCCATGGTATACACTGCATTATGAACAACACATCATCACTACAGCATCTACTATTTCTTATTTGTGAACCAATTACACATTGAGACTTTTGTTCAATGTTTCTCTCATTGGTCAGAAATGCACCAATACAGAAACTCTCTAAAGGAGCAAGATTTGCTTTTGAGTGATTTCAACCTTATTTCGGGCAAGTTTAGAGACCATCATGGATGACAAAGTAACATATTAATCTTTATTATATTGTCATTTTACAAGAGCTCGAGTCCCACCCTCTCTCCTTCCCTCCTCTTTCTGGGAATAAGGGTGTCTGCTTTGGAACAGACCAGGAGCTGATGGTCCCTGTGTCATCTCTAACTCACAGAACTTAACTATCTTAGCTTTCATAAAGGCCTCTCCCAAAAGCCCATTACTTTATAAGAACCCGGGATCTATGGCCTTGTGAAAAATGATCTGTCAGCTTTCATGATTCTGCTAAGGTTACTGGTGCTCCTTGAGACTACTGAGTTTCACACTGCCCTTTCTGAAAATTTGGTGATAAAAAGAATAAGAGAGTAACTGTGAATGAAAAAAAGAGACTAAATCCCTAAGAATTGAATTTGTAGTTTGGTTTGGGCAGCTGTAGTAGAAAGTAAGTGGGTGCCGCAGCCTTTAGATGTCATTTTTTAAGGGTATTTCTTACAGTTGAGAGATCACTTTTGCTTAAGTAAAACAGTCAGGTAATAAAACATATGTATCCTCCATTTTCCTTTTGTTCCTAATATACTATTCATTAAGGAGATGACTATTTTTTAATTCTGGAGTTGAGACAGACGTTCTTAGTTTGGTGTTTTACATTGGTGTTATTACTTGAACTCTGCAAACACAGAGGAGCAAGGCAGACATTATTTTTTTGCTCCCAATTTAAACAATATTACTGCAAATAGGTGTATGATTAAACAGGGTGGTTTAAACTATTGCAGGTATTTTTAACAGACATGTTTTATTAAGCTTCTTCATTCTCACAAATCTTAATACTTATTGTTCCTTTCATTTGTAACTATCAAATTGTTAATTCAGTTCAGTTTAGTTTATTTATGTTGTGTATTGTGCTTGATTAGTAAGCACAAATTTATCAACAGTGATTTGGATGTCAAAAATTATGTAAAGGTATCAGTTAGTTATTTTAGTAGTAGTTATTTTATTTAAGTAGTTATTTCAATATAAGCTGTCTTGGTAGTCTGCTACATCTGGTATTTTTTAGTCCAGTGACATTTGGATCTCTGTTTCACCATAATGTTGACCGCAAGTGAGTCAACAACTAACACTCACGTCAGCTGAACGAGTCGACAGTGTGAGTCAGTTATCTGGAGAAAGAAAAAATAAAAAAACAGGCTACATTTCTAGTCATAAGCATAGAAAACCATGAAATGTCAAAAGCATCTTTCCACCGTGATAGTTGAAGTTACAAAAGAAAGGAACACCATAGTCTGTCTTTACACCATCTTTCAAATAAGGGAAACAATAAATACAATAGAGAGAAAAGTAAAGTCTCAAGACTGCCATGTGTTTCACTTTCCCCCTTCAGAACGGTTTACATTGACAATTAATGGTGCTTTTGACCTTTCAATTATGGAAAATATGTCTGTCTTGGAGGAACCTGTTGCATTTTTAATATTTAGAGGAGGTCATTCACTTGGCTGAAAATGAATGCTAGTTTTTGTCATCGTAGTGAATGCATCATATTGTAATATCCTTCTTTAATCAAAGACATTTGAAAAGTGGCCTTGTGACGTCCTTCTCTCCTGCTGCTGTGAAGAGGGACTGACCTTTAGAGATAAGGCTTTGTCTAGAGAACAAAAGTTTTTTGTTTGGCATTTTTAAAGCATGACTCCATCAGTTTGTCGCTGGTGGATGCTGACGGGCAGCCGAGTGCCACTGTATACACTCTGACTGTGTGGGCATGTTTGAGTAATACATACAGTAAAACCATTGAATGACTACAAGGAGAACTCAACAGACACTTTATTCTTTCTTTTTTATTATTATTTTTTTATTATTTGTTTTTTTTTCTGAAAAGCAAAACTGCATAAAATATTAAAACTTGATTTCAAATGCTGGGTAAATTTATATTTTGTCCTGTGCATCTGACAGATTTGTTTTCACTTGTTTTCCACTTTTTTGCTTGGAACATGCATGCTTAAGAAAGTGAACTAGCTCAATAGAAAATATTGTTTTAAGGATGTTTAGATATTTTTACTGTAAAACAACACATATATAGTTGTTAAGAATACATTTTTTTGTTTTTTTACATTTTGTGCATTCACACCATCTACTCTGTATTATAGTATGGACTTTCACAATTCACAACTCACCAATGTTATGCATATCAAGAAATTGACTCAAAGAAATGAAAACAGCACAATCACTTTTTTTTCAGTTTGAAACCAAAATAGATGTAAAATACCATACAGGTAGAACTATCTGATCTTGAGTCTTTTGTGCTCGCGTCTCTTTGTACAAAATTGAGTGAAACACATTCTGCACGATTCCTTGGGGCTGGGCATAGATGAAGCAAAAAATCCCTCTGAAAATTGAATTCAAGGCAAAATATGATTATCCGAAGTGGCTTGGCATTAGGTTTGTATGCAAATAGTGCATAAATCATGAGTAATACATACAGTAAAACCATTGAATGACCACAAGGAGAATTCAACAGACAGTTTATTCTTCCTTTTCTGAAAGGAATGTGTTAGTATTGCTGCTGAACCTGTTCTACATACTTGCGTTTGTGTATATGTGTGAATGAGAGAGACAGATTTCGACACCCGAGGAAGGTACTCTACTAAAATGCATTCTTAACTACAATTTGCGTTTTGTTTTCAATTACAATATGTGTGTATCCTTACAAAATATATATAAAAAAAAATAATAAATAAAATAAAAAAATAACCAAAATAGATGTAAAATACCATACAGGTAGAACTATCTGATCTTGAGTCTTTTGTGCTCGCGTCTCTTTGTACAAAATTGAGTGAAACACATTCTGCACGATTCCTTGGGGCTGGGCATAGATGAAGCAAAAATCCCTCTGAAAATTTAATTCAGGAAAAAATATGATTATCTGAAGTGGCTTGGCATTAGGTTTGTATGCAAATAGTGCATAAATCATTAATATTTAGAAATCTCAGCTGAATATGTATGCCTTGACATCCGATATGAAATGAGTGAGAGTCATTTTAAAGTGACACCCTTATTATTATACCACTTTTATAAGACACACACACACACACACATTTTCTTTCTCCTGCATGCCAATTATCCTACATTCTTACATTACATTCATAGTATTGTAGATTAACACTCTCCCATATTTACAGTGTACATTTTCCTTAAATCGCAACAAATACAGTAAATCTAAAAATAAAAATCTTTTTTTTTTTTTTTAATACTGAAACTAGTTGGAAATCTACTTATATTAGTGTTACAAGAGTTTATTTGTAGCATAGCACATATTAATCATGGAGTATAACTGTGATTTAGCACTGAGTTCTGTCAGACACCTCAGACTGTGTGTAGTCTAGTGGATTAGCTTTGTATTGTTCACATTGCCTAATGGCCTTGTTCCATTGTGCAAGGCAGCCATTGTGTAAGTGTATCATATAATCAATACTAGGTCTGTTAGTGGCATATCTTCATCTATACATTGCACATGTCTCGAGCATTGTGTTCTTTGTCTTTCTTTTGCTCCTCTTTTGTCTTCCCCTTAATTTAACAATGTATCATCACAAGCTACGTGTGTTATAATAACCACACACGGGTCCCGGTTATCTGCAGCACCTGTGCAAAATGTTGTTAAGGCCAGCAGATAGTAAAAACGTAGCCTTCAATGCTTTTTAAATATTTGCTGGTGCACTTTAAGAATGAAACGTGCCACTAGAAAAAGTGCTTTCATTTATTGTGAAGCACCACTTACAGCAAAGAAAAAAATGACAAATGAGAGAAATGAGATTATTAGTGTCCTTTCCGTCTGCCGCCATCACTCTCACCGTGCTTTTTGCACACTCTCTTCCCTCACCCCGTTTTGTTTTTGTTGTTGTTTTCATTGTCGTGGTCGTCGTAGCTTGCAGTGTAAACAGTTATCTTGATTCACCCGCCCTGTCTCCATTAGCCGTCATGAATAATGGCCACATTTAGATCTCTCACAGGAGAAGTTGCGAGCGCACGCTTGTAGTACATAGCGCAGTTACCCGGCCTGTCTAAAGTGTGTGAATTTTCATATCTAACCCTGCTTAATAGTATAAAGTGTGTGTCTGTGTGAGAGTCTGAGGCCCTAGATGGTGCTTTGGAGCCCAGGTTTCAGATGTTTACCGCTAAGAGTCGTCCAGCCACCACCCACAATCCAGTTTTGCCACACAGTCAAGACATTCCTCAAGTGACGGGTCTGTATTAGGCAGAGAAAGAGAGATGGACAGAAAAAGAGGGAGAGAGGATGTACATATTGAGAGATCAGACTTGAAGGACTGCTGAAAGAGGGGGCTGCTCACCCCAACCATCCTAGTTCATAAGGCCATGACACCCCCTGGTGGAAAAGCAGTGAACCCTGTCCCCATTCACTCCAAACCACTCGGTGAGAATGACAGATGATTGGAGACGGAGAAAGATAGAAGGAAACAGAGAAAAATAGGGACTGGGTGAGAGATGTATGCTTAGGAGGATTGGTTTATATCTTTCCTTTTCTTCTTCTATGCAAATCCCTTTGGGTTTATCAAGTTACAATGTGTTCTCCTCAATATGTCATGGCAGACTTACAAACTCTGAGTTAAAAAAGGCCTTTATAAACGATGCAGTTACATAAGACGTGTGAATGTACTTTAGGAATTCCCAGTATTTGTATCTATTTATTTTAGTTAGCATGCATCTTGCCCAGCAGACATGAGTGGGTAGTTAAACGTAAATGGTGCTTAGTCACCAGTGGCCAATTATCACTGTCAGGAGGGTGTAGGATCAGACCCTCTCTTGGGTGGGTCTTGACCCCAGTCTTGTGTGGGTCAGAGAGAGTGCACTACTTCCTGTCTTCCTGTCAGCCTTAAGTTCATCTTCCCCATCTTTCCCTCTCGCTAACATCTAACTATATACGCCTCTCTACCTTTCACTCTTTCTCTTGTTTTCAGTCCGTCTCTCTCCGGTGAGTGTGTTAATACAGCGCTTGTGCGAATGTGTGTTGTTCTCTGACCATGTTCTATTATGATCATTAAAAACATATGGTGCCTGCAATGCGCACAGTGAACCCACAGATGTAAAGAAACAGACGCGACTTGTGACTTTCTCTTCATACCGAGGAACATGATGACACATCCTCACAAGCTCGCACAAACATCACACTTGCTCGTAAGTAACGTTTAGTGTGGAACAGACCTTTCTTGTTCATTGTAAAATTCCATTACTCTTATTTCCCACAAAATGTTCATTACCTTATATATTTTAGTAGACTTCAAATACAATATAGTGGCAGCTGTCAATGTGTTTTGCTTCAGGATTTTATGGACAAGTGGCAAAACTTAAAATTGAGTTTAAATATTTATTTAATATTTATTTAATATTTACTATGTATTATTATTATTATTGTTGTTATTATTTCAATTATACAATAATGATGATAATGTCATGCAATATTTTATAAAATCATAGATTTAAATATATATTACACATCTGTAATGTAATATAATATGATTTTATTATAAAAATGACAGACAATAAAAATAAATATTAACTTTATAAAT
>NW_015542361.1:317275-321522 GCF_001515605.1 Sinocyclocheilus anshuiensis | reverse complement strand
TAGTCAGAACAGACCTGCGACCCACCAGTTATAAGAACCACTGCCATACAGTGTGTAGTGTTCAAATTCATGAAATATTTTTTCTTAGAAACACAATTTACCCTACACACAAACACACTACTGCATGTCACCTCAATGACATGCTCATTTACCACATAGCAATTACTACTAAGTAATTATTGCGGTCTCCTAATTTACAGACAGCTAGAACTATTACAGACGCAGAGAGAGAGTAAGAGAGAATATAACACAGAACAGACAAAACATCACTTGATTTCCTTTTTTCTTTCACTCGCTATTTGCCCCTGACTTTCATCTCCCTTTCAGTAAAAAGAGATCTCCACACTCAAAAAGCGGTGCGGGGATGAAACTTGGTAATTGCCAGTAATGCTGTCCTCATCAGGTGGCTAATTAACAGTAATATGGCTCGTGTTAGTCTGTTAGCATCCACGCAGCCCCTGCATTCGGGCGACCGCGGAGAGGCGGGAGAACCCGTCACACTGATGATGCGTACGGCCCGAGGGTCACCCGGTCCGTGTTTTATGCACACTTAATCCCTCCCCTGGGAACGTCGAGGCCCTCCGTGATCTTTAGCTCCTTACCGTGGAAGTCGGGACCAGAGAACCTGTGATGAACCGGGTTGTTACATACAACTGATTTGTAAAAGACTCAGAGATGAATCATTCATCTCTGACAGATGACGTTTAACCTGTCACCGGGAGTTTAAATGCTGTCAGCCTCTGAGCGCACTGTTGTGGTATATTTAAGAGCTGTCAAACAGTCTTATTACAGAGTAAAGGTAGACTCTTGACACGACACATCAGACTGTTTCTCTGAGCCTTGTCCCACTCTTCTCCATTTCAGAGCACACTGCCAGAGGGAAGCGCTCTCACAATGAAAGACTGCTCGCTCTCTTTCGCTCTCCTAGGAAGTCTCTGAGGTGACAGACAGTGTTGGTGCATCTCCACTCTTTCCATTGTGCAGGGTGTGATGAAGGCTTGTCGGGTGAAGGCGAGGTGCTATTTCACATGTTCAATATTACCATTTTAACTTCAACCTTGGTGAATTAGCGCCTTGTCACTCAGCGACGCAAATTCTGATTTCAAAGAGCAATTAATTGTAAAAGCTGTTGTCAAGCCCACTGGATGGTACCTGTTGCTCTACTCCAGCAGCTGTGCAATCTCTAAAAATATTTTTCCTGACACTAATTTACTCCGATATCAACTTTGGCGGAGCTGAAAGCTTTTGAAAGGCCACGTAATTTCACTTTCTTTCACTCCTGTCTTGTGCCTTGCTGACGTACAGTAGGCTACAGTAGGCTTCGTCATTTCCAGCAGGGAGAAAAAGAGCGAGTGGTCGCTGAATAAAGGATTGGGTTCCAGTATGACAAAACAAAGGCAGAGAAATATTCAATGCTAATGACAGCAAAACAATTATGCTATTCATAATATTAGATGGAAAGAAAGATCTTGTTAGAGAAAACCTTGGGAGAGGAGAATATGAAGTGTTCTCACTGGCGCAGTAATCACGGCATGCTTCCATTATTTTTATTCCCCCGTAGCCCACTATAGTTTGCATTTAATGACAGAAACCCTTAAGCTAATACTTAATAGATTTGCTCCAAGACCCAGAGTTTTTTTTTTCACACACCCCCTCCTTCCATATATTTGATCTCATTTCTTTGTTTTTGTTTTGTTTTGTTTCTCCGACTTTGTTCAATTTGAGGTATTCCTCATAGCTGTGCTGCTTGCGTTCCCCAGGTGCCCTCAGATGTGACGATCTGCTCTCAGTGGGATTGTACCGGCAGAACAACACTTCCTGCCTGCGCAAGGGCACACCTCACACACACAATGTTAATAATGATCATGCTTACACACGGTGTATGACATACACTCCAAACGTAATGAGAAAATATGCCCCGACTCTGGCTGGCAGGTGCTGGAGTTAAAAAAAGAAGTATGTCAACTTTTATTTGCTCCTTTATTCCACATCAATGGCAAACAACGTGCTAAAGTAAATACAACAAATACAGAAAACACAGTCTGACTGAGGCAGAGGCAACAGGGGTGTGTTTTGAGAGGTCGTGTAGCAATTACAGATGAATCTGTCGGAATCCGTGTACTTCCACGTTCAAGTTGCTGTGCGAAAGAAGAGCCGGTCCAATAAGCCACATTTGATTTAGACTTCAAATAAACAGGGTGGAAGCAAAGTTCCTGCAAATAGAAGGAGTGGAGAAGTGACTTAAAGAAAAAAAAAAAACATTGCATGAGAAATAAGCCCACATTATACCATTAGCTGTTAAAAAATGCACTTAATTCCTCTGTAGAGATGGAAATAAATCGCACGAGCTCGAGCATTGTTCCATGCAAATCCCATTGAATGGATTTAAGATGGCGTATTGTTTATTAGGGAAATATGGGGGGAGGTAGGAGAGCTGCTGTTCTAATTGCAGTAATTTAATCAGGATTAGAAAGGTTACCTGGATGAGGTGGCAGTGCAAGGACACCGATGCATGTGGAAAGTAAAAATGCACATTTTGCGGTATTGATGTTGTCTTTTACATTAACGAATTTACACTGCATTTAAACTCTTCTGTGGATAAATAAACAGAATGTTCTATTGTTTCCCTTCCTCCCCCCTCATCTCTCTCTTTCTGTGTGTGTTTCTCTCTCTCTCTCTCTCTCTCTCTCTCTCTCTCTGAGTGGAGAAGTGACTTAAAGAAAAAAAAAAAACATTGCATGAGAAATAAGCCCACATTATACCATTAGCTGTTAAAAAATGCACTTAATTCCTCTGTAGAGATGGAAATAAATCGCACGAGCTCGAGCATTGTTCCATGCAAATCCCATCGAATGGATTTAAGATGGCGTATTGTTTATTAGGGAAACATGGGGGGAGGTAGGAGAGCTGCTGTTCTAATTGCAGTAATTTAATCAGGATTAGAAAGGTTACCTGGATGAGGTGGCAGTGCAAGGACACCGATGCATGTGGAAAGTAAAAATGCACATTTTGCGGTATTGATGTTGTCTTTTACATTAACGAATTTACACTGCATTTAAACTCTTCTGTGGATAAATAAACAGAATGTTCTATTGTTTCCCTGCCTCCCCCCTTGTCTCTCTCTCTCTCTTTCTTTCTGTGTGTGTTACTCCCTCTCTCTCCCAAGCCTTGCTAAATAGGAAGCAAAGAGAATCCATTTTAATCAGATTAATAACTTGGTTGATCACATATAACCTAATTTTCATTCAGTGCTGCCCTTGTCCGCTGAGGCATATACAGAATGACCTTTGTGTCGCCACGGCGACCATAAAGCACAGTAAGTGCCATTGTGCTGTCAAAAAAAGCTGAAGATGTTTTACATCACCGCAAAAATTTCATCTGTCATTTTTTCTACAAATGCGATGCCCTCTCCACAAAAGGCCACCTTCCAAATGAGGGCCATTAGGTCGGGACTCGAGTTTCCTAGGGCTTGGGAGATGGGAACAACTTTCCTCCTGCATTCACAGTAATATGAATCGTCCTTTTAAAACAGATATGGTTACATATTAGTTTTGAAAGGTACAGTAACTGCCTCAGCTTTAGTTGTCTGCAACAGTAGGCCTTTTGTGTCCACAAGAACTCAATAAGTGGCCTGTGATCCCATTTTAGCTCTCTCTAGCACACTATAACACACTGCCTGCATGGAGAATATTGCGATTTGAGAGCGCGTTTGAGGCTGAATGATGGCTGATCACAGTTACGAGGCAAAGTCTGAAATCAAGCTCACCTTTTGCCTGCTTCTGTTTGTTCTTGAGTGGTGTTTCTGTTACTTTCAGAAGTTATTTTCTATTCCTTCATCAAGATAAATCTCAGCGTTGATTTACTGGTATGATTAGCAGTTTCAAAGGAAATCTGCTGAGATTTAATTATACACAGAAAGAAAAAAAGGGAGAGAGAGAGAGAGAGCGAGAGAGTCATGGACACACACCCATGCATAGGCTTTCAGTCACACAGCTCCACGCACACAAACAGGAAATATGAATGAAATATTTATGAAGTAGGCTAACGACTGCATGCACCCATATGTTTCAGCCTAACAGCAGTTTACAGGCAGTTCTAATGTGATGAGTTTCCACTGAAGCAAAGAACACTGATTTACAAATTATATAGAACACAAAGAGGAAAGACAATGATAATAATTATTCATATTAATACATTTTATTAAACATTTTGCTCCAGCAGTTTTGAAAACAATTCTTGCATTTATC
>NW_015542361.1:300577-314004 GCF_001515605.1 Sinocyclocheilus anshuiensis | reverse complement strand
CAGGGGTGTGTTTTGAGAGGTCGTGTAGCAATTACAGATGAATCTGTCGGAATCCGTGTACTTCCACGTTCAAGTTGCTGTGCGAAAGAAGAGCCGGTCCAATAAGCCACATTTGATTTAGACTTCAAATAAACAGGGTGGAAGCAAAGTTCCTGCAAATAGAAGGAGTGGAGAAGTGACTTAAAGAAAAAAAAAAAACATTGCATGAGAAATAAGCCCACATTATACCATTAGCTGTTAAAAAATGCACTTAATTCCTCTGTAGAGATGGAAATAAATCGCACGAGCTCGAGCATTGTTCCATGCAAATCCCATCGAATGGATTTAAGATGGCGTATTGTTTATTAGGGAAACATGGGGGGAGGTAGGAGAGCTGCTGTTCTAATTGCAGTAATTTAATCAGGATTAGAAAGGTTACCTGGATGAGGTGGCAGTGCAAGGACACCGATGCATGTGGAAAGTAAAAATGCACATTTTGCGGTATTGATGTTGTCTTTTACATTAACGAATTTACACTGCATTTAAACTCTTCTGTGGATAAATAAACAGAATGTTCTATTGTTTCCCTGCCTCCCCCCTTGTCTCTCTCTCTCTCTTTCTTTCTGTGTGTGTTACTCCCTCTCTCTCCCAAGCCTTGCTAAATAGGAAGCAAAGAGAATCCATTTTAATCAGATTAATAACTTGGTTGATCACATATAACCTAATTTTCATTCAGTGCTGCCCTTGTCCGCTGAGTCATATACGGAATGACCTTTGTGTCGCCACTGTGACCATAAAGCACAGTAAGTGCCATTGTGCTGTCAAAAAAAGCTGAAGATGTTTTACATCACCGCAAAAATTTCATCTGTCATTTTTTCTACAAATGCGATGCCCTCTCCACAAAAGGCCACCTTCCAAATGAGGGCCATTAGGTCGGGACTCGAGTTTCCTAGGGCTTGGGAGATGGGAACAACTTTCCTCCTGCATTCACAGTAATACGAATCGTCCTTTTAAAACAGATATGGTTACATATTAGTTTTGAAAGGTACAGTAACTGCCTCAGCTTTAGTTGTCTGCAACAGTAGGCCTTTTGTGTCCACAAGAACTCAATAAGTGGCCTGTGATCCCATTTTAGCTCTCTCTCGCACACTATAACACACTGCCTGCGTGGAGAATATTGCGATTCGAGCGCGTTTGAGACTGAATGATGGCTGATGACAGTTACGAGGCAAAGTCTGAAATCAAGCTCACCTTTTGCCTGCTTCTGTTTGTTCTTGAGTGGTGTTTCTGTTACTTTCAGAAGTTATTTTCTATTCCTTCATCAAGATAAATCTCAGCGTTGATTTACTGGTATGATTAGCAGTTTCAAAGGAAATCTGCTGAGATTTAATTATACACAGAAAGAAAAAAAGGGAGAGAGAGAGAGAGAGCGAGAGAGTCATGGACACACACCCATGCATAGGCTTTCAGTCACACAGCTCCACGCACACAAACAGGAAATATGAATGAAATATTTATGAAGTAGGCTAACGACTGCATGCACCCATATGTTTCAGCCTAACAGCAGTTTACAGGCAGTTCTAATGTGATGAGTTTCCACTGAAGCAAAGAACACTTGATTTACAAATTATATAGAACACAAAGAGGAAAGACAATGATAATAATTATTCATATTAATACATTTTATTAAACATTTTGCTCCAGCAGTTTTGAAAACAATTCTTGCATTTATCAATGATAACCACCATTATTCTTTCTTTTGATTAGTGAACGAAATTCCCTGCATTTATGTAACAAGTTCTTTGTTTCTTTGCACTTCCTTTTGAAAAACTTGTTTTGTTGTTTAATTATCAGTTCTGGAGTCGCACACCACTAGAGGATGAATTCTCGGCATGATTCATTGGGCAGCAATTCTTGTAAAATCAGGCCTAGCATGCCTGTTTCCAGAAAATATAAGAACTTTATGAGTTATAGGTTTTATGAAAGCCAGCATGCAAAAAATAAAAATAAATAAATAAGGAGGAGAGGGGATTAATCTGAGGATTAGCACCATACTTTAGGATAAATCTTTTTTAATATGAGACCTTATCCCCACTTATTCTGGCCAATCATTCTTTTTACACACTTTAGATTAGATATTGTGTATTTTTTTCTGCACTTTTTTTCTGAGTTTAAGAACACAGCTTTTTTTTAATTTTTTTTGAAAATCTCCACTCCACAAACACATTCTTCATGCTATAAAACTCAGAACAATGGATGAGCACATAGCTGTGCACATTAATGCTTCTGTAAATGGAAAGACAGATAGATAGAGAGAGAAAGAAAACAGATAAGCAGAGCTCCCCCCTCCCATCCATGTCATCCATCTATCCATGTATCCTTCCCCATGGAAAAAAACAAGGGATGAAAATAAACAATAAAAAGCTAACCAAATCTCTCCTCCTCATCGTTAAATCCTTGCTGATCAGAATGCGCCAGACCCTAACCGACAAACATCACAGTCTGTCTCCAGTCTCTAATTGACTGCACAAGGATTGGTCACACTTTTTAAGTAGCGTTTCGTAATGGATTTCCATGTTGGTTGCACTTTTAAATGGCGCTTCAAATGGAAGGCAAAATGTCTCTTTATTATCAAAAACAATGGTTCTTTCTCTCTCCTCATTCTCCCTTTTTCAATAAAGATGATATCAGCCACCTCCCAGATTGTATTATTATTATTTTATTTTTTTTTGCAAGGTCAACCCAGGCTGACAGTTGACAAACGATCTCAAGATGGCCACATCATCTGTCCTGTAATTTTTTTGGGGGGAGAAAACGATAAGATGAATGACATGCATCATTTTTTTCCCTCTCTTTCCCTCGCTCAATTTTATGCTCAAATCTCTTATCAGCTTACGAAAAGGACTGGTTAAGCAGGTGAAACAGCGATTTTGTTCATGCTTGAAAGTTGTCGCCGCTCTCGCACAGGCCCGAGACCAGTTCAAATCTCTCCGATCTGGACTTATCCTGTTTCTGCATCTTGGCACGGCGCAGGGATTCAGTATTATAGACAAGCTGGTCATCAGATGGGAGTTGGGTTTATTTCTGTGTCTCTTTCCTCCCCCCTCCCTCCGTTCCCCCTCCCCTCTCGCTGGTGTATCATCCAAGTTATGTCTCATTTTTTTCTACTGGGCAGCTCCGACAGAATGCCCGAGAACTCGATGTCCTTGAGAACAGAACAACTTTTCAGTCTAATACTTTGATTGATTTTTTTCCCCCCTGTTGTTGTTCTCTTGCTTTTCTCTGACCGTCTTCTTCGTTTTCCTCTTCCCGAGATCATTATTCGTATTTATGCCGAAATCGTTAGGGAGGGGGAGAGGCTTCAACTTCAACAATGATGGCCACTTTGACAAAACACAGAGTATGTTTTTAATTACCTGGATTTTTTTAATGTTGTTGTCATCTCACAGAAAATACTGCTCTTGTTCTGATGTCCCTATTATGTTCTCATTTGAATGCCTGCTCTCCGCAGGAAGTCCAACCCCCCTCCCCACCCCGCATCCCTTCCAGCAGCCATCCAGTGTTGTTCACCATTTCTAGTTTTTCATTATGCCTAATTGCATTAAGAGACATATCATAGTGGAGCGAGAGAGAGGTAGAGATGAGGTGTCATCGCTTTCTAAAACACAATTAGGCAACACCTCATCAGGGGCTCTGCCTGCCTGCGGTTGACAGGTGCGTGAACGTTAGCGGTGTTGGTGGTGCACGGGCCACTGTGTGTGCTTGACAACTGCTCGTCAATCGGATGACAGGTGCTTTTCTGAGAGACCGATCGGCGGCACAATCGATACTCGATGAGGTGTGGCGAGTGAACCCGGCATGTGCATGTTTTAGAAGGGGGTCCTTAATGGTAATGAAGCTGATTCATGTGTGTCTTCCATCCCTGTTTACTTCAAATTTTTCATATGACAAAATGAAACGGCTGCTCGTTAGTTTGAGAAACAACATTCAGCAACTTTTGTCAAAACCGGGAGAACAGGGAGATGCTGGGAAGCAGTGGTGCAGAAGTTTTAGTGGGGATTTGTTTTTTGTTTTTTTTCCACCTTGTTCTTTTTATTTCTTTTTGTAGAAGAAAATGAACAGCAGAAGCACAGATTGTCATTGTGAACGTGTTTTTATTTAATCTAAAACATGATGATGATGATGATGATGATGACCAGAATGATGATGATGATTAATGAGAGTGATGGCAATGATTACACACATACAGGAAGAGTGTTTCGTGTGTCAGCCATCTGCCTGATTAAAAACTCATCTTTATCTTAGTGTCCTCTCACACGGCCTGGACAGAAACAGATGAAGCAAGATAGAAAGAAGAGGAAGGGGAAAAAAAGCAGATGCGCAACATGATCATGTTTAAATTGACACCTTAAGAAGAATTATGTACCGGGTTCATTATAAAGGTATCCAGCCTGATGCGACATATTTGCTCTGCGTTTTGCTCTGAATGCACTATTGGATATTGCACCTTAGCTGGCATACGGAGACAAAAGCCTGGAGAAGAAAAGTAATGACCACATATAAATATCAATATGAAAGTAAGAGTCAGTGCTAAAGAAGATGTATAGCTATTGATGTTTGAATAACGGTAGTGTCAGGCGATGAAGGAGAGAGAATAAGGAGAGAAAATATAATGCATTCATTTTTTCAGAAGGACAAAAAAAAAGAGAGACAGAAATGGTTAATCGAAAACACTCCAGAGGCATAAGAATCAAGCTGAGGCCGAGATAAAAACATAACTGCTCTCTATGCCTTGTGAACAAAACCATAAATAAATATATAATCAGTTAGTATTATGCAGGTTTGCTCTGAGAGGCGTTATCTGACTGGCATTGCCTTCTCAAGTAAAAGAACATTTGACAGTGCAAGTCCCTGATGAAAACAAGAGAGAGAAAGTTATGACTTCAAAAGTGTTTACTCACCATGTTTTTTAATTTGTCTGGGCATATGCAGTGTATTTGCATTTCAAATACGCATATTTGAAGCAGGTGGTTTAAATGCCAAGATGCGAATTGATGACAATCACCACCATAAGCGTCAAGGGAGCTGTACTCGCGGCTGACATTAAAACTAAACGAAAAGCAGCTAAACAAACACATCGAAATAGAACTCTGTTGCCAGCCGCCCCGTGTGCGTGACACCTCCCCCCGCTTGCATCCTCTCCACCAGCACTTGTATTTTAATATTCATGTACATTTAAATATCAGCGGCATATATAGCGGCGTTCTTGAGCGGAATCAGACCGAGGAGAGAGAGAGGATGTAAATACCTCACATTTGGGTGCACATAAATCTATTCATCCGTGAACGGCGTCAAATGCCCCTCTCCTCCCCCCTTCCTGGCCGTCGGTTCCATCGCTTCCATATTCATTTTTGTAATTTACAGCAAATCCAATAGCTGTCAATCACAAATTAAAAACTCAAAATTTACAACGGGGAGGAAACAGCTGCTTCTACATTTACAGCAAGACCACTCTAAAATATTAAAGACATGTCACCCAGCTCTGTGCAGCCCTACATCTGCGGCCATCTGTTTTCTATTAAAACATTACACCAAAAAACACTGCTATTTCCATGCTTTTAGATCAGCACAGGAAAGCGAGACTGACAGTGTAAAACCTCCTGACGTGCTTAGCTTTTATCATGGCCCTTTCAAAAGTGTCAGAATAAAAGGCTTTGAGTGGCACCCGATGTATTTGCACAAGTCGCAGACGGAGCGGAGGTCAGATTTTAAGGGCCTAGTTGACGGCGAATAATGCTGGGATATCTTAAACAAGCCGATCTGCTGCTTTTCTTGTCATTTTCTCACTTACTCGGCCATTCCTCCTGTGAAGCAAAGAGCGGGTGTTGAAAAGAAATACGTGAAACCGAGTGATTTGATTACATTTGAGACATTGACGGTGTGGTGCGAGAGCGAGAAGCAGAGCTTTTAAAAAACGACTCTGAAATATTCTGTTATGGCGGAGCGGAGAAGAATTACGGTCAGTGTCAAAGGTAAACAATTACAAAATTCTGAGTCACTTCTTGGAGTCGGGGCAAAAGAAGATCATTGCTCCCTCTCTAATATGTTATTTCCTTTGTCTTCAGAGCTGTATTTCACATGTTGCCTTCCACGGGGTGGTCCCCTCAAAAATGAAAGAAAAGAAAGGAAGGAACGTGTGCTTGGCGCATGCGTCAGCATTTCAGATGAGACTTTTGTTCACCATCTAGAACTGCCAACACAGAACAGTTTGTTGGTGGTATGTGGAAAGAAAGCCTGTTTGGCAGGCAAAAAAGGGAAACTTTTCCATAAACTTCGGCTGCATGTAGAATGTTATTGTCTGAAGAAAACAACATGAGAGGACACTTAATTTCAGATCAAATTCACAATGATACCTGTCGTTCAAGTTGTTAGAATAGCCTTGTTCTCCTCCACGACAGAGATTCGGTGATTAACAAGCTCACTGTTTTTCTCTCACCCACCATTTAAAGGAAAAAACCCAGAGCTCCCGCTGCTCCAAGCGACATCTCTCCCCTCGCCGCCATCTCTTCCTTCCTCTCCTCCTCTTGCCGTGTATGGCAGGAGTCACAGGTGTGTGACAATAATTACACATACACTCAGAAAAATAATGTCATTTCTCTCCATTTAATAAGTTAGCAGTAAAATGCAGAGGGGGAGCGCACAGGGAGAGCAGGCTTAAATCTTATCTGATACCCTGGCCCCTAACTCAATCATATGGCTCTTAAGAACAGGACACGGGCAGCTGGGGCTCACTAATATGCATGCAATATGTGTGTAAAACGATATGCTTTAATTTTGAGCCCACTTTAAAAAGCAACAAAATCTGTTTATACGTGAGACATTTAAAAAGAGGGAGGAAAAAAATAAAGCTATTTAACTCCCTCATTCCCGCCAAGCTGTGACATCTGTTTAGTCTTTTCTTCATCCCTCTGCTTCGAACACTCAGTCCCAGGAAGACAGTTTTTAAAAACCCACTTTTCCTGCCTGCTGTTTATGCTAAAGCTCAGCACTTTGAATCTGCGGAAACACAAGTTAAGAAAATGATGATCGCACACGTTTATCTCTTTTCCTCTTATTAGATGAACTTTGCTGCTTTCGGAGTTCAGTTTTCGCTTGCAGACCATCAGAAAGACTTCCTGTCGGTACTGTAATTGTGAATTAAAGCCCGTTCACACGAAGAGAATCGTGAAAACATGAGAATAGTGCAGTCCACACTATTACAATAATGACACATCAAGGGACGATATAGCTGAAATCACTTTCAGAATGATTTTTTTTTTTCCAGCTGATGAACGCTAAAAACATTGACAGCCAATCAGAATCCACCCAATTTTAAAAAGCTCAAGCATTTAAAGTGGCAGATGACATATCTGCACGGCGTGCTTATAATAGACAGAACATTATCATGCCTTGGTCCGAATGCTAATATACGGTAGGTATCGGTATAATTATAATTATCCTTATCATTCTTGGTGTGAACTAGCCTTTAAGCTCGCTTTTTTCCATGCATGTGTTTAATATGATATTTCTATATTACAATCTGAACAATTTAACACACTTTGTTTTTAGCGAATAAACAGCGGTTTCCTGCCTTTATTCGAAGCAGCTCTGTCTAAAGTATGCAAGACAAGGGGCTGGTAATTGGTTGGATGAGGCTGTTGGTGTGTATGCGTATATATGTGTCGCCACTGGGCTCTCCCAGAAAGCAGGAAGTGTGAAGGAGAAGACGGGCCTTTGGGGGAGGAATACGGGGAGGAGGAGGAGGAGAAGAGAGAGAGGAAGGGGGTTAAACTTCAAAAAGCCTCTGACACATGCTGCCGCTGGCCCTGACCACTCCACAGATGCTTTTGTTCATTGCCTCTCTCTCAGTTCCCCCTCACTCTCATTCATTCCCTGTGTCTTTAGTGATACGCGCCGAGTACAGATATCAAAGTCGCACTGTCTGTTAAGACTTCAAACTGGGGGCCCCGTCCGTCAACCCCAATCATATCTGTGCCCCGCTCGCAGACTGGAGTGGAATATTTGATCTGTCCTCTTCAGGAGGATCAACAATCAGACGTGTTGGGTTGTGAGGACTGTGTTTATGTGTGTGTGTGTGTGCGTGTGTGTGTGTGTGTGTGTGTGTGTGTGTGTGTGTGTGTGATGTGTGCTTTTAGACTGACGAGTCTGTTTGTGGTATGGCCACTTGGTATCAGTAATTGTTGTCATTCCCTGTGGGTTTGATAATTCTCACACTATCTCAACACCGGCTTCACATTCTATGGATGAATGATATGTGAACGCATGTGTCAATCTCAGTGTGTGGCACTTAACATAAATATGGTGGCGTTTAGTGTCCCATGGGGGAAAAAAACATTAGAGGTGCAAATTACATTTTCTTTTGTCTAGTGAGAACTATTAGATGTTAGATAAACTAGTAAACTTAAACTATTGTATTAACTATAGTATTTTAACCTAAAATGAAAAGAAAACTATCTAGATAAAAAAAAAAAGATAAAACAAAAAATCAAATGGCAGTTTTATTTTGCCCAGTTAAATTTTTTGACTTGTGAGGTTTTGACCTTCTCTACTTAAAATTATTTAAAATCTTAAAACAATGCCATATTTTGACATTGTTTAATTAATATTCATACCATTGAGGTAGAAAAACTATGTTAATTATTAAATTATTGTAATTACCAAAAACTGTCCCACATTATGATTTTGTCCTCTTACCCAGGTTCTTGTTAGAGCGAGAGAGAGAGAGAGAGAGAGAAATCAAACTAATATTTCCTTTGATTTATTGGCAGTTATAAGTTTGATCAATAACTGCAATCCAGTTATTGTCCAGTCTTATTTTTAGTTAAATGTTCAACTCTGTTAAAATTGTTGTGTAGTTTTGTTGTTGATTTTCATTGTAATGTAATTCGATTTTTTTTTATATTTAATATGTTTGCTAGAAAATTGTAAAACACAAATCAGAAATTTACTGATTTTATTAGATTTAATAAGATTTAATTTGGAAATAGTTCATTTTCTTTTTACTTTGTATTTTAATGCTAACCTCGAATGAATGAATGAATGAATGAATAAATAAAGTAAGTAAAATAAAACAGCTAACATAATAATTAGTTTTAGGCTTAGTCCTGAGGCTTAACATCTCTTTTTCTAAAAGTTACGCACCTCCTTTAAATTACCATTTGTTGAATACAAATTATTGTACCGATTCTGTGTAAAGTGTTGATGCTTTTTCCATAAAGCATTAAACATGTTTCATAATTCATTGTTTCCTAATACTGTCTTAACCAGTTAAACCTCTCAACCCAGTCAAGCCAGAGGACAGAAGTATGATTATACAGTATGTACAATCTGTGCTGAAAACACTCCCTGATGGGCATCTATTTATGTATTTCACTATACAGACTTTGATAATGCGCTGTGGACACCTAATTAACAGAGGGATGCAAACCCTGTCACAGAAGGGGGGAGAGAGAGAGAGATGAACAGATATGAGAGAGAATGAGGGGAAACATGTGCAGGTCATATCATCAGCTTTTCTTTCAGCCTCTTACTTTTGGCCTGCAATAGTATAGAGTGCAAAAAAAAGGAAAGAACCGGGACCAGTTATCTTCCGATTTTTCCCCAAGCCCTGTGATGCGGCTAAGTGAGCCTCAACTGACCAGAAATGATTTGCCTCTGTCTGTTAAACATGTAATGGAGTCATTTAACTAGTCAAATTAGAAGCTGCAGAGATGCCGCGTGCTTCATTACTGGGTTCCAATGGGCACCATTTTACATTTACGTCAGGAATGATTTCAGGGCAAATTAATGTTTTTATTGTCTTACACAAATACACCCCCCAAGTCATAAAAGAGCCCCCCCCCCCAAGTCATAAAATAACAGCTCCCCCTACAGGTCACTCAATATAACTGACTAAAACTAAAGTGAGGGATGTGCAGAGGACAGTGTGGACAACGAGATAAACTCTTGGATACATGTGATATTGTTTTAATTTGTTCTTTTATTCTAATATTTCACATAGATGTAAGTTTTAACACTTTAAAAATGATAAACACCCGACAGCATTAATGGATCGCCATAATGAGTAACGTAATGGAAACCCAGTATGCAGAGATGTAGTTTGATGTGGGGGACAGAACTCTGGACCTTGTTAGAGGATTTGGACATTTGTGATTACAGACGAGACCCAGGCCTTCTAGGCCCTGCCCCACAGTGTTGTTTGATGCGTGTGGAGTCCTGTTCAATATTTGTCTTCTTGTGTATGGAGGCAGGGTGGTGGGTTTTACCACAAAGTCATTTGTCCAGTACTGACACACTGTTTAAAATGGCTTTTGCGAGATTTTAAAAATCTTTTTTCCCCCTTTTGATTATTTATGACGCGTTATTTTGGTATGGTTTTGCTATGGACTTTATATAATAAATACAAACATACCCAGACTGTTTATCTTCATTGAGAACAAAGCAGTTTTGTATATCAGAACTAAGTTCATTTTTCATAGCATGTGCAGGTTGAGTAATAGTTTTCCTTCATCCATGTCGCAATGCTTGAAGAGCCATAATGGAATTGTAATAAAGCGACTCTTTTTCTTCTGTCTGATTTACTTGATTGCAATATCACTCCTCATTTCTGTCCGTCTATCTTCAGCCATCAGAGCAATTAGATATTGACACACAAAGCGCGGTGTGATTGGCACACATAGCAATGGCTCTTTGCGGAAAAATAGAGGCTGGGAGAGAGAGAGAAAAGGAAAGACAGAGAGTGCCCCTCCTCACAACCCCTGTTGTGCTTGACACTCTGTCGATATGGTTTCACCCAAACACTGCGTTTGATCCGCTCTCTAGGCTGGCAGACTTTGAGGCAAAGAGCTGCTGTTTGCTCTGTGATACACAGCTATACACAAGTGTCATTTCTGCGGCACTCGTGTGTGTGTGTGTGTGTGTGTGTGTGTGCGTGTGTGTGTGCTGGGAGACCCACAAAAAGCCACGTAGCTCCCCGTGCTGCCTGGCTGTGATAACCCCACCGTGAACCTTTCTTTCCATCACTCCACTTTATAAGCTCCAACATCCACTCCTTACACTCTTGCGTTTGCTCTTAACATCTCTGCTACAAAGCTAACATGAGAGGATGATGTCCAGCATCTGATCATAGACCTTGTGTCAGCTACCACTGCATTTATTGACTGAAATAAAGGAATAGCGTATCAGATTGAGCTCAGGACTGACAGATTATGAAATATTATATGTACTGAGTGTTGTTCTTTCTGTCACAATTGTACAAAGGGTGAAATTATTAAATATCTATTGTGACATATATGATGGATATTATTTATTTAGTTATTTAGTTCTTATTTTTGTTTGCATTTTAAATTAGTGTGAGAATTAATTCAGTACAAATGTAATCTGTATTGTTATTTCTGTATTGTTATTTGTTTGTTGGTTTATTAATTGATTTTGTTCATTCACTTGACCTTTATTTTTCCCTAACCGTAATTTCTAAATATTATATGCTGTTTGATTTTTTTTATTTATTTTATATGCAGTATTATGATTTTGATTATGATTTTATTTATTTATTTGTTTTGCAACCATGTTACTAAAATTTGTATACACAGTTAAAATTTGATTTGTATGATTTTGTAATTTTCTACAATGAACATGAAATCAACATCAAAATTTAATAGAATTACAAAATGAAGAAAAATAGAACCAAATGTTTATTTGTGGTTAATTGAGTACTTGTATTTTCTCCCAAAATTACTTAAAATTATTCATGTGATTATCTTTTTATGTTTTTTTTTTTTAATAAATTGCTTAACAGGCTTGATTGATGATGATTAAACTTGACAAATTAATTTATAATGAATGTTACATTTTAAAATGAACAAACTAACAAATATAAGATTTGAAAATTTAGATTATTTACTTGCCACATAGAAAGTGTCCATATGTTTAATCCAAATGTTACTTCTTGCATTTCACAATTTTAAGGAATTTCACATATTTTGAATTAGTGAAAAATGCACTCAAAATTTTTTTTTTCTTCATGAATTAAAATGAATTAATATTTAAAATATGTTTTGCTACAATGACTCACATGACCCTGAATAGCATATAAAAATGATGAAGCTGTTATATAATAGTAACTGGAAAGGAGAAGGTTAAGATGTGGAAGAGTCCAAAATCACAATTTAAATGGGAGAATACAGACATTCTAAATGTATTTAAAACTAGCTTTTCTCATGCTAGGTTAATTTCATATGAAATAATATTTTATTTAACGTAGTACTTCTTAGAACAAAAAACATTTAATTTGTGTCTATAATATAAAAAGGGACACTAAAGTGCACCATATTAATGGAAAGCGCCTTTGGCATTGTCATCTTGTTCCTCTCTATTTCACACTATTAAAACAAGACAAATAGAAGTCAAAGAACCCTCCATCTCTCTGTCTGCCTTTGTGTCATTATTTTCTCCCTTTCTATCTTGCTTTTCTTATGCCGTCTGCTATGTATTTATTGATCATCAGACTGGCTGGTTATCTTTGCATGTTGGGCAGTTATAGATGAATGCACAAAGCATTTCAATCTGAACAAGAGATCATTGTGCATTGTGGGTCCTCCCACGTTCTTTGGTCTTGTATTGTGGAAGGGGAGGGGGGGGGGTCAAAATCAGAACAAACGCTGCCATTTCCTGTCATCCCCGAGCTCTGGCCATTGAGTGGCTGCGGAAACAAACGTGGGAGTGTTACTGATAACATAAAAATATTATCCGGCTCCTGTTGTCGACCTCTGTGGTACCTTTGAGAATAGCTATTAGAGCAGAGACAGTGGGTCCTGACTGTGTCTATAGATCAGGTGAGGATGTACAGTAAAGAGTGAGTTTAAACCACATAACTGGGGCAAGGCTTTGATTTCGGACTCGATAAAGACACAAACAAACACTTGTCTCTGAGTTCTCAAGACTTCTCAGGTTCCTTGCTCTGTTTATCAGTGTGTTATCTGAAGCCCAGGTTAAGTATCATAAGCTGGCAGTGACCTGTTTATAACATTACTTTTATGTTATGTTATGTTTTATGTTACTTTTACTATTTAATGGTGTACAAACATGAACATATTGTGCAGTGTCACACTATCCCATGATGTTTAATATTTTGATAGAGTAGATGCAAAACTAAGGGAGGAAAAAGAAAAGAAAAACAGAACAATATAAGGGGGTAAAAAAAACAGTGCAGACAAAGTACTAACAGATCATGAGTCTTTTAAAAGGCACCATACAATGTAGAAATTGTGGTACAGAGTTGTTAGATTTGGTGCATTTGAGGAAGCGTCATCCATTATCCGAGCTTGTGGTGTGCTGTTAACCTGAAGTCTCTGACAGACTGTGTGGTGAAGAGAGCCATGTCAGCAGGA
>NW_015542361.1:297500-300492 GCF_001515605.1 Sinocyclocheilus anshuiensis | reverse complement strand
CAGCAGGAAGGGTTACAGCCTGGACACACCAACACATCCAGAAGGTTCTCCACAGGACTCTGACGGACCGCAAATGCTGGAATAGCTTTCCAGGGTTCCAGTGGACCTCAGAGATCAAACGAAGCAGCGGGAGTGTGAGAGAACAAGAGAGAGATAGAGAGAGAGAGAGAGAGGGTTGTTTGGGAGGGGGGACGAGGACGGGATCGTGAAAGACTGCGAGAGACTGGGAGAGAGATACAGGGGTAATGACATTTCTCTGACAGGGGTGCGGAGTGATACTCTTGAGTTTTCTCTCTCATCCATTCGCTGCTGGTGGGTGGATCCGGGGCCAAACCCAGTGGTTCCCACAATCCAGCTTTCTGAAAAGATTCATAATTACTCTTAAGAAGGTAATAGTGTCAAATGAATGCCTGCAGGAACAAAGGATCTTATTATGCTTGCTTGTCAGCGTGTATGTGTGTGTATTTGTGGGTGCGTGTGAACGTTCATGTGTATATCGGTCATCTATTTCGTCTGGAAGAATAGCACGCAGTATACGATGGGAAACGGAAAGGAGATAGTGTAGTTTTACCCGGCCATCAAAGATCTCCTGTGTTTATTTGGGGTCTGTGTGTTGGTCTGGTTTTAACATTTTTTTTTTCCTTTGTAGTCCAACGGAGTTCAGAATGACTGCGTTAAAGTCCCTCTCTCTCTCTCTCACACACACACACACACACACACACACACACACACACACACACACGTCTGAGAGTCGAGAGAAGTCTTCTTATTGGAAAATCTTTCAATAAATCAATGTGACTTTAAACACATTTCCCCCGTGACACCCCTGACCTGATAAGAACTCCGCTAATCTCTTTTGAGGCTGTCAGAGTGCTTTGAACAAAATCTAGTTCGCATCTATCATCAAGGTTATTTGTCAATGACTTATAATCCTAGGTAAATTTCACTGGTTTTATATTAGAGGCGGCTAAGGGTTCTCATGTCTGAAGTTTCTCAGGCTTGGGAAAAAGGAGGAGACCAAAGTGGAACAAAAAGAATGTTATGGATCTGCCTGCCAAAAACAATGAGAGCGGAGAAACGTGAGGAAAAGCGGATATTTGTTGCGATTGTACTGAAATTTTAAACAGAAAGGACCTTAATTCGCTCGCCGTTTTGGCTTATTTTACTTGATGCAGTTGTATTAGTATTATTATTTAGTATTATTAGTATTATTACACATGCCCGCCTTTACATGCACTCAAAAATTATGTGGCTCTCGAGAAAATGCACAGTGTATCATTCAAGCGAAGGCAGGGAGCAATCTACAGCGAGTTGAGGCCTACTGGGTAATTTATGAAGTCTCAATTAGACAAGCACACAAAGTAATGATTCTCAAAAGCGCTTTGTCCTGCACATGGCGTATTAGATGCTGTCCATGCTTATTAGACCTGCCTCCCGAACTTCATAAACAGCATTCTCAGATGAATTATTAATAACACATTTGAGAGACTTACTGTTCCTTGACTGCCCATGGAAGCAGCTATTTAGGTTGAAATAGACTAAAAAGCATTTGTAATTGATAAAATTGCCATATCTAAACAGAATAGGTCTTTAAGAGTGTGAAGTGGATTTTGAGAAGCAGAAGTACTGTTTTTTGTTTTTTTCCCCCCCACTATTGTCTGCATAAATAGGCATATTCTTGTTTCCATGGATAAATGCTTTCATATCTGCCAACTCATGTTTGGTCTTTACAGAGAACGTTAGATCTTCTGTTTACAGGTTGTGTCAAAAACTAAAAAGCCTTGCCTTAAGTGCTTACACTACACATAAATAGTTTGACATTTCATATTCAACAGTGCTTTACTTGTGCTAGTAAATAAATAAAAGGTAAACAAAGGCTTCATTTCTGGTGCACATATAACTCTGGATCTCGATACCTTCATATTCTGCGTTTAATTATCTCAGGTGTAATTTTGCATTGAATATCCACGATTATATATCTAGTAGATGGAATAATACCAGGCTTTTTATGTAATTCTGATGTCATTCATGTTTGTTTCTTCTAATGGCATCATTAGGTTGGCATGATTAGGCACTTGTGTGTGACGGAAACACATTACTGCTTATTAAAAGCATGAGTGGTCTGTTGAAACCAACACAATGACACTGCTGAGCGGGTGCAGCCCAAGCCATCAAGCTCCTCATATCGCCAGTCTCAAAAAAAAACAAAAAAAACAGAGTGTTGCAACCCGCACCACTCCACAAAAAGATCGGGGGTCGGGGCGATGCTCTCAGTCGGGGTCTTCTAGACTGAAAACGGATCTGCGGACCGTTATTTTGTCTAAGAGGACCTCAGCTAAATGGTCCTACCATTGTCATGTCCCTGAGGGCAGCCCACCTGTGGAGGAAAGGATAACACCTCAGTATACGTTGCCCGATCCTCCTCAGTGCCCTCACGGAGAGTCACTGATACCCCTGCCACCCTCGGTGCTTCAGGGCTCAGTGAGCTCCGACGAGCGAAAATCCCAGCTCCCGCCCGGCAACGGTACGGCACGGGAGAGCTCGCCCCCTCAAGTGAGGGTGCTACAGCAGTCAGGTCAGTTGTTCCCTCAGTGCCCTCTCCCAAAGCGACTTCGACGCAGCGTCTCGTTCCCTCGGGGAACCATGGTTACATACGTAACCTAGAGACGTTCTCACTATTACTCTTTATGGGGTATGTATTTCTTTAATACAAATCTGGATTTTTATTTATGCACATATTCTAAGTACTACTAATGCAGAGTTCAGAGTCCAAGGCATGACCACACTAAGAATCAACCGATGTTGTAAAAATTAAGTTAAGATGTTTGATGTTTAGTTAATAATTTTGACACCATAATTTATTTACAGTCATTTATAGTTAGTATTTCAACATGATCATACTATATGTGTTGCTGTGACTGTGAATATATATATATATATATATATGTGTGTGTGTGTGTGTGTGTGTGTGTGTGTGTGTGTGTGTGTGTGT
>NW_015542361.1:285510-297490 GCF_001515605.1 Sinocyclocheilus anshuiensis | reverse complement strand
AGTGCATAATGTTTATAAACCATATATAATTAATTAAGTTGCTTAAACAACTATAAACAAAACAGCATCATGTATGTATGCATAGTTTAATACAAAGGGCGGAAAGCCAATCACACAGAGTACATTTTTCATTTAAAAACATGAGATGCAGTGGGATGGGGAAAAAAACCCCGCCATAATGTCTCAATATATGTTTTTTTTTTTCAAAGTTAAACTTTAAAGTTAAATCATTAATTTTACATGGCTTTCTAAACATGCAGCTCCTTTGTGCGAGATGCGAGTGCAACGGTGATAGATGTCCCTCTAGAAAATGCACAAAATTTGTGATCTGTGTGAACGGCTTGGTTTCAGTTTTGATATAAACAAGATCTTCTCTGCATTGATGTTCTCTTTTTCCGCAATATTTTTAATGAACAACGTAGCAGCGCCGCATCTAGTGGCTTCAACTGGATAAGCTAACTAAAACATTATAATGCAACGACACTTACTGTACATCGTCATCGCATCTCGTGCGCCACTGATAAGGCTGCCTGACGCACACCTAAAATTCAAATGCAACGTGTTTGCAACGTGTAACAAAACATTATAATGCAACGACACTTACTGTACATCGTCATCGCATCTCGTGCGCCACTGATAAGGCTGCCTGACACACACCTAAAATTCAAATGCAACGTGTTTGCAACGTGTAACGTGGATTTTTATTTTAAATTCGACGAATATTCGAAATTCAAATTTTTTTTGACAGCCCTAATATGTAGTCGTTTTATGTAGTAGTGGGCAAAAGTATGTGGTCAACCTCTTCAAATAAACTTGTTTGACTGTTTCAGCTACACTCATTACTAGCAGGTGCATAAAATACAGGATACAGGCATGCAATCACCTCTGACTAACAGACTCCCTTTGGGGGAAAAGTCTGGTGTGAAAGAACTTGATTTGCCTACACAAAACATGAATCCCATTGAACACCTTTGGGATGAATTAGAACAGCAACTGCAAGCAATATTGCACCTGACGTCACTAGGTCTGAATGGGAGCAAATCCCTGTGTCCATGTTCCAACATATAGTCGATCGCTTTGAAAGTAGAGTGTAGAAGCGAATGATCAACTAATTTATGCTTTAGGTTTTAAAATTAAATATTCGACAAGCATATAGATTACTGTACAATAGTTTGGGATCAGTAATATGTATGTATTTATGTATGTATTTGTTTGTTTGTTTATCAAATGAATTATTAATTTTGTTCAGCATTAAATTCACATCAAAAGTGACATTTATAATGTTATAAAAGATTTATATTTAAAATAAATGCTGTTCTTTTATTCTTTCTATTTTGCAAAGAATCCTGAAAAATGCATCACAGTTTCCCCAAATAATAATAATAATAATAATAAGACGTAATAAGAAATGTTACTTAAACACAAATTAGCATATTAGAATGATTTCTGAAGGTTCATGTGACACTGAAGACTGGAATAATAGCTGCTGAAAATTCAGCTTTGTCATTCAAGGGAAAAACATTACATTTTAAAATATATTCAAATAGAAAACAATTATTTTATTGTAATAACACTTTACAGTATTCCTGTTTTACTGATCAAATGAATGCGGCATAAGAGACTACTGTCAAAACCATTAAAAAATCTTACTGACCTCAAACATTTAAATTGTAGTGTATGTATGTATGCATGTGCGTATGTATTGTTTCGGTCTCTACATACTGTAGGACATGTATGTCTGAAAAATAAATAAATAAATAAATAAATAGTCTTGCTTTTTGAAGGACATTGTGATTGCCAAATAGGAAGAACATGACGGTTTAATTAAAAACACCTTGACTTGAAAGCAAACACAAACACTTAAAAACTAAAAAGGACTGTATTTAATTGAAGCAATCCCTCAGCTCACAAATTCTTATACACTCCTCTCACACATACACACAAAGGTGGGCTTTTTCCAAAACCAGCCATCTCTATTTAACAGGGGAAATGACTTTCCCCAATTCCACAATCCCTCAATCAAACTCCCATATTTTACAATCACCTGAGAGTAGGAGCTCTCATCTGTGTGACAGTGAAGCTGCAAATCTCGCAGTCCTAAATCTCTCTCTGTTTAGCTTGTACTCTTGCATCGCTGTTCTCAAACTGAGCGCTCACCTCTTGGCCTCGCTCAAGAAACATCTGTGTTGTGTGTGGGGCAGAGGGGCTGTTTTGGCCGCCGTTCGTGCACATATGCAGAAAAATAGAAATGTAAATAAGAGCAAAATCATAAATACTGCTGTCTTAATTGAGACCCAGTAAGAGTAAGTAGCAGATGTTAGAGCAGGAACTGTTGAATCATCAGAGACCAGTGGGGAAGCAGGCAAAATCATATTAAAAAAAACAAAAAAAAAAACACTCAGCCAGGTGCTGGTGAGTTTCCCGCACTGCAATCCATGAAATGTGCCACGCATGCATGGATGTGTGTGTCACGTATGGATTAGGAGTCGTTTCCTTCCTCTAAAAACAAGCAAAAAAGGCCTGCAAATGTGGAGAAAAATAGAAGTGACTCCGGAGGTGCCTGAAGTCAGAACTGCGACGTGTGTGCAAGAATAAAGAGCTGTTAAGACAGAACTATCAGCGTTTAAGCTGCGACACACTCTCGCTCTCTCATCTCCGTCCAAACTCTAAAATGAACACAGGGAGATGCAAACCTAGTTTCTATCACATGTCAGAAGCAGCAAAAGCCTGTCAGCCTACATTCTCACTTAAAACATCCAAATCTCTCTCTCTCTTCTCTTACGAGAGACTGTTGCTTGATCTGAGGAGAGTATGTAGTAGCTGCTCGCTTGTGTGGGACCGCTCTCATGATTTCCTTCCCCCCTGGAAAACGCGGTGTGTGGATGTCAGGTTCCCTCTGATAGCTGCTGTGTTGGGACTGCTGGGAAACCAGAGAGAAGGTGGCACTGACAGGTCCCGCCGAGCAGGATAAAAGGACTTTTTCTGTTTCTACATTCTCTCGCTCTCTCGTTCTCTCCCTTTCTCTTTTCATTCTCTCTATTTCACAACATATAAAGTGACTGACAGCATGGCACTAAAGGGACCTCGTCTGGAGCTGTCTGACTCAGACGCAGCGTTTGGTGGTGCGTTCCCTCGGCTGAACGGTGTGACGTCGCATAAAATTAGTAAGCGAGAGTGGTGCGGTGTGCGATGCTTGCGCGAATAATAGTGCCGCTAGCTCCAGGGATCCCCGACTCTTCTAGATTAGGACTCACAATTAATACAACACATACACGAGACAGAGAGAGAGAGAGAGGCCTGCTGAACACGATCCTATAGGAGCATCTCAGACACTGAATGTTTATGAATGAGGCTGCGTCTGTTGGTCTCCTTTGTGATGAGCTTAAGTTTTTTTACATTTTTTCTTAGAGCACATAAAATGCACTGTTTGTTTCCCGGTACTCATTGTTTTTGTGTTCGCCATGTAGGAACAGTTGCAACAAAAGCAAATCTTTGCAGTCGTGTGAATGTCTGGGTCATGCAAAATTCAGATCAGAATCGATCTATTTTAATTCAAAACATTTTCAAGATTTGTCTTGACAAACTTTGCTTTTCTAATAAAAAAATTATAAAATCGTATGAATTCCTTAATTATTAACTTAATTTATTTTAGTTTGAAATCCTTACTTTCAAATTCCAAATTGCAATTCTGCAGCCAAGTTTGCTAACTCAATTCAAATTCAGGAATTTGAATTTAAATTTCAAAGTTTCTAAATAGTTTACATTTTCAGTTCAATTGAAATGGCACACAAACCTTATGCATATGAGTGTGTGCAAGGCTTATTCTAACATCAAGACATTTAATTCAAGTCAATGGCATAGAGCGCTGTGTGTGTGTGTGTGTGTGTGTGTGTGTGTGTGTGTGTGTGTGCGTGTTTGGCCTATTTAAGCAAGCCATGCAAAATAAAAAGAATGATTCATTCCCCAATCGTCCTGATGAACAAAAATGTCTTCCTGTTGTCAAACAAAAGATTATTTTTTTTTTTAAATGCACGAAAGGGGGTTGCGAAGACTTGAAGCGAAGATTTTAAAACAACGTAACCCAAATCTCATCAGAGGGAAATGTGAGGCACACACATTTAAGAGAAACAGACAATGACAACTTTTACCATCAGCCCTGCCTCGACCTTGTTAGTGGGGCACTCTGGTAATCTGCGCTTAAAGATTTTTCTCTTTTCTCTCTCGCCCTCCCTTCACCTCTCCCTCATTCTTCCTCCTTTCTCTCTTTTACATTAGACCACAGCTTGAGCTTCAACCGCAGAGTGTCACAGTCATTTAAGATGCAGCCCTAACGGTTTTTTCCTCCTTACATTCCGACGCCATTATGTTACATTGTTGAAGAATAAAGAGCCGTATTATGTTCCAGCAGTAAAGGGCACAAGTGGACTGAGTTTTTATCTGCTGAACGAATCAATCAGGATTATGTCAGTTGAAAAGAATCACAGACAGCAGTCGCCAGCGGACGAGACCCGAGTGTGTGCGCGTTGTGCTTGTTGTTTGTCATTTCTCCGATCACAAATGCAGACATGGTTTTATGTTTATGTGGCGCGATGCAACGCAATGCGTACAAAGACAGTACAAGTCATTATAATCCATAATTATGTTCCCACTGGATGCTACCAATGCCTCATTTGTAATGGGTTTTATTGGTTTTGTCTCGTGTATTATGTTCCAGCAGTAAAGGGCACAAGTGGACTGAGTTTTTATCTGCTGAACGAATCAATCAGGATTATGTCAGTTGAAAAGAATCACAGACAGCAGTCGCCAGCGGACGAGGCCCATGTGTGTGTGTGTTTCGGAGAGATACGTAAATATACGTACAAGAAAAACATATTTGTTATTGAATACTAGCGGTTGTTGAGTGAAGTGTCATTTCTGCTACAAGAGCTCTGTTTTATTTTACACTGTTCTCTAACAGTCAGAGGATTGTGAGGACACTAATTATCATTTCAGCAGAAATGATTAGGAGATCAAATGGAGATCGAATGCCATTTCCTTCCATTAATGCGGGGGGTTTAGTGCGGCTGTCATGCCGTGGCCATCGCCGGGCCTGTGGGAAAAAGACTGAGGGAATAATGGGGAGAGGCTTAGACAAGGGCAGGGCTTGGCCGATAGGAATATTCATAACAACAGTGCACAGAAACAGAGAGATGATCTCTGGAGAGACTGAAAGATCATCCGGAGTCCGGATCCATAATTATGTTCCCACTGGATGCTACCAATGCCTCATTTGTAATGGGTTTTATTGGTTTTGTCTCGTCGCTCCGGCACACAGTATCACAATATGGTAAGGGGCGTAACATTTCCGTCACAAGCTTGAGGTATTCGGCCAATCAAAACGCACTGGATAGCTGGCCAATCAGAGCACACCTCGCTTTTCAGACCGATGAGCTTTGTAAAAATCGATGCGTTTCAGAAAGGCAGGGCATAGAGGAGAAACAATAATGTACAGTATGTGGAAAATAATGTGTTTTTTTAACCTTAAACCACATAAACACATTTCATTACACCAAATACACAAAATAATGTTCTTTTTAGCAACATCATATGGTCATATGGTCCTTTAAAACATGCATGGATGCTGGTTAAAGCACCTGTATCTGTTTCTAAAATTTGTCTTTTCATTTATTTAGCCGTGTTTGTCCGCACTCAATGCCTCACGTGCCAGGGTGAAGGTCGTGGCCCAACGGTCGCCCCCTTACATCCTGTTAGTGAATGAGCACACAAGTGAGCAGGCATGAAAAGACCACAGTGTAGTCGGACAAATTGTTCCTCTGAATCCACTGCATTTTTGTTCCCCGTTAGTAGCTTTGAACGAGCAAAGAGATTGGTATTGCAGTAGTGTTAAAATTTTAGATACTGTTTAAATATCCTCTCTTCGCTCTGCTTGAAATGGATGATGGAAAATTTCAAAGTGCTGCATAGCCATTTCTATTGTATTTATGTATTGCAAAAAAAAGGTAATAGATCAAGCACATTCCATTATCCCCTTATAAGATCATTAGCAAATATAATTAGATATGAAAAGAACGTAATTTGGGTTAGAGAGGGAGAAAAGCGCTATTAGGCACAGAAGACAGATTGCAACATCAGTGTTTGGCTTT
Organism: Sinocyclocheilus anshuiensis; assembly: GCF_001515605.1. Classification (NCBI taxonomy): domain Eukaryota; kingdom Metazoa; phylum Chordata; class Actinopteri; order Cypriniformes; family Cyprinidae; genus Sinocyclocheilus; species Sinocyclocheilus anshuiensis. The sequence continues at coordinate 291,347 of NW_015542361.1, read as the reverse complement.
AAATTGCTCAGTGGAGGTAGTATCAGTGTGAGAATCTCTGCCCCAGAAATAGACTGAGTCAGGGTGCAAGACACATCCACATCCCAGCCCTCCATTTTCTCCGGAAGACGATTTGGAATTGAGAGCTTCTGTCTCGTTTCCTTTTCTTGACGGAGTCAGAGTCTGGTTTGCGTGTGGATGTTTCTCTTATTCCGGTTAATATGTGCAAGACAAACAGTTTTTGTGTCATTCCCTATCATCTGAGGCAGGTTTACTTGCTGCCTAGTCATCCGCTGGAGTAACAAACATGATGTGTGTTTGTTGTGTTGTGTGTTACAGTCGTCCTTTCTTCATTTTAACACGAAAAGAGCAGAGGACTTTTTCAAGTGTGCCACATGCACGAGGTCGCCTGCTTCTTTGTGCTCCTCCGTATACTTCTCTAAAGGCAATCTGAACCCACACAAGCACCAAACATACAATTCTGCCGTTTCCTCCAAAAACATTGGGTTTCTTTTACTCTTTGAGGGGAGAGGAGGGGGTGGTGTGCGAGGATTCTTCTAGTCTTTGTGAATCACTACAAATGGTATTCATAAACATCCTGTATTCATTAAAACCTTCTAAAAATTTGATTTGGGTGCACTTCCTTGGGTTCGGCCAGCTTATATGTATGTTTGCGTTTGGGTGTATTTGCACACTGACTTGTATTTACATATTTATAAATACTGGGCTGTACAATGAGGTCTACCTTTGCCAAAAACAACTCTTTTCCAGCAGCACCGGATGCCTGGGAGAGAAGAAAGCCACCCTCCGTGGCAGCATGTGCAGTGTGTGTTGTGTTTGTGTTCAGCAGGAGATGATTGCGAACCACATCACTTACATCTAGACTTCATTCATATCGAAATACAGGGACTTTCAGACTACCAAAAACAGCTAAGCTGAAGTTTCCCTTTAAACAGAGGATATTACAAATGGACTAAGCACTTAGTAGCTACATAATGTGGTAAAAATATCAGTCAAGAGGCCATGTGCAAAATAAATGTTCCCTACTCCTTTCCATAATGCATGTTCTGCCTTATCTGATTGCTTAAACATGTATTCAATAGTTCAGTAAATTCATATCCTCACATTTTCCTCCAATTAAATGACCCCTGTTCTCAGGAAACCTAAAACGAGCGGGCCTTTGAAACACAAATATGCACTAAGTAGATTTCATGGTAAAAATAGAATACCTGAGGGAGGTCAGGGTATAAAGCGGCCCAGTGTTTTAGATGGGAGCGCTCTTCGCCTTAACTATGTGGTCCGGGAATAATAAGCAGCAGTTAGGAAATGTCAGGACTTTGACTCCAGACAGCCCCGCTTTTCCCCAAGTGTGCTGGCCCTTGTTAACTAAGCTTGCTTCCAGCCTTGTGCTGTTCTATTGTTCTGTCTGCCTTTTCATTTAGCCATTCTGTTAAGCATGACACATGTATTAACATAAGATGGATCCTGGAGCTATGTGTCCTCTTACCATATGTCTTGTATTACTTTCCAGGGCCCGCTCTTGTCTTCCAGTGAGAGTGTATTATCAGACTTGAGCAGTAGAGGGTGCCACATTTTCTTGCTTCTGATTCGGTTGTGGACAGAGTGTCATTTTCAGTACAATTTAAAGTTTTAAACTGGGTGCTTGTGTAACTTCTAAGGTGATGAAGTAATATTATTGATCATTCAAAAATAATTCAACTTTTTGTTATTATTATTATTATTTGAACTGAGATTAGGCAAGGAAAAATAATGATTGGACAAACAAAGGCTCATGATTCAACCAATGAGAAAACAGACCGATAACGACATAATTTGTCAGGCCACAGTACGATTTCTAGGGTGCTGAAATAATTAAGCAATCACTCCACATGCGGTCAGGGAGACTTCAAAATTGATCGGAACAGGATAAAAAAGTTGTGAGGATCATAAAGTTGGTGTGCTAGTCTCCAGATCGCAGTGGCAGTTGTTTGGGGAAAAGAAATGGCCTCCTTAAATAATAACATTCCAGGTGGCTTAGTTAATGAAGAGTGAAAATCAAATATGGGGCGGAATCTGTAACTCATTACCAGAACTTTCTTTAAGAGGAAGTCACGAAGAGCACTGGCCCCTGGGAGACCAGGCGTTTTTAAAACTCGAGAATGTGATTTATTATAATTATGGTTATGATTATCTTAATTTCCTCACGGAGACAAAAAATGCCATCAGACAGCTGTAGAGCTGTGACCGCAGTACAGTCTTAAAAAACACTGTCAATCACATCAGATTTGATAAATAACAACCACTTTATCTGTGGATTAAAATTAAATATCAGCAGGTTAAAGGAAAATGACATTGAGTAACACGATCTTATTTTCAACATGAGTTTGGGTGGATTGCTAATTCAGGGGCTTATACTGCCACCTCCCGGACAAACTTTGCACTGCATCCTTCAATCTGAACAGTTGAAAGAAACCATTGGTTTGAGTTGCTTATCCTGGCAAGTCTGATATTAATTTTAAAGGTGCACTCAATTGTTTAAGCACAAAGAAATTAATAGTATTTTTTTGTAATGTTTAACTATGAGTTTTAATGATGTAGACAAGAGATGAAGACTCCAGACACATGCATGCAGCTTATAGTAAAAGCTGATTTATTTTATAGGGAGCAGTCGTATTCTACTCTTTGGATGACCTGTTTTATTGGGCACTTTTTTTTTTTTTTTTTTTTTTTTTTTGTGGAATACATTCATTACGGGTAGTTATTTCTGTAATGGCATCAGTAACTGAAAATATGTTTGCACTTGCTATCAGTATAAATACAAGATGACCAAAAACAAACTAACAAATCATTTTCACATATTTATAAATATGTATTTTGCAATTTCTGAAATAGTAGAGCTATGGCATTTGTGAAAAAAGCATGATAATTGTATTTTTTTTTTTGTGCAAGAATAGTTTGTATCTGAGAATGCAAAAGTGGTTAATTCTTTTTCTTAATCTCTATCAGCAATTTCAGAAGCGTCTGACATCTGAGGGGAAAGTGTGTCTGTTAAAGAAGTGCACATCTCAGACGTGCGCATAATGTAAAGTGAGTGGGCGTCAGCGTTATTGCTCTTTGGCAAATCTAAATGACGATGTTTTATTCCATTATTAGCGGGGAACTGACTCCTTGTTTCATTTCCATAACATTTCTTGCAAGAGCACACTCAAATAAATGCATGTTTTAATTTCATTTTGTCATTTTCATAGAGGCACTTTAAAAAAGAACACGACTCGGAAATGCACTCTGTACTGTAGATTTTATTGCCAAATAATTTTCGTAGGGGTGGGAACTGACTCCTTGTTTCATTTCCATAACATTTCTTGCAAGAGCACACTCAAATAAATGCATGTTTTAATTTCATTTTGTCATTTTCATAGAGGCACTTAAAAAAAAAGAACACGACTCGGAAATGCACTCTGTAGATGTTATTGCCAAATAATGTTCTTAGGGGTTGTAGAGGGAATTAAACAACATTTATATTATTTAGTTCAAACGGCGATAGCACATAAATAGGGAAAAAAAAGCAGTAAGCACTTTCACCGGATTCAAACTTCAGCAGTAATTGCACAAGTGCAATGTTCAGAGAGTTATTGTCTTTATATTAGAATACTTTATATATTTATATCTTTATATTAGAGCTGGAAGAAGCCTGAAAGTATTCAAATTACCCTCCTCCTATTTCTAATCTTTTATCTAATAATTCACAAGATGTGTTTTCTTTAGTGCCATTAGAGGTTAACGGTACATGAATAGAGAGGTGTATAGTCATTATTTAAGCACACACACACAAACACTACAGTGGTCATTCATTTATTTACAAATGCATGCTAAATCGTCATTTTTATTATAATAACTGCTTTGAAATCATAATTTAGTGATCAAAAGGAAAACGTTTTTTTTATTGTTAAGGGGCATCAACTTATGTACATTTTGGTAAAACTTAAGTTGACTAAATCACTGGAATTCTTTATACAACATGTTTTAGTCATTATCACAGACTAATAACAATGAGAGTTCCTTGAATTTCTTGTCCTTGAAGTGTTAACAAAATCCGAGATGCCAGTTTAAACTGGATCACAACAAAAAGATAATAATATGGTTTGATTCGACCCTCTTCCTTTTTTTTCTGTTAATAATGGTCTGTCAAAGTTGTATGCATTTGTGTGAAAGAGAGAGAGAGGAAGGACACAGGTGGTGGTGTTAATCTGCGTTTGTTCTCTTAACTGTAGTTCATCTGTGGGCGGAGGAAGAGGCGTCCCGACGGTTTGGCCCTGCTCTTACCCCTGAACATAGCCTAACTGACACAGAGATGCAGGACTAATCAGAAACTAACATCACCTCTCCATACTGGACTGAGCAGCCAAGAGCAGGCGATGGAAAAAGAGGAAGAGGACTGTGACTATGAAGGACATTATCTTATCAAAAGCATTATTTAACGTAAAATACTTCAAAAGAGAGATATAGAGAGAAAAAAAAAGACTAATAAAATGGACAGCTCAGATGGTTTCCTACATAAGCTTTCTCGCTGGATGAAGGAAAGAAGATCTATTGATGTTTAGTGAGCTGGAAACAAGGAAAAAATATTTTTTGCTTCCTGTGTTTTACATGTCTTGAAACCGCCCTTGTGTAGCTGATAAATACTTTCTGTGTTTTTAATTGCTTTTTTTTTTACTTTGAAACTTTGAAGTGCTTGTCCCTCAGAGCAACACATTCCTTGAACCAAGATGGCAGCCAGTTGCCAGTCTCAGAATGAGAGAGTGAGAAACTGAACAGACTTCCCTTTATCTCTCTCTGTCGGTGTTTCTCACTGCCCACTGAAAGTTCACCAGTGTTATTTGTCTGAGGCTCCCTAAACCGTTCCTCTGGACGTTTGGACCAACCCACTACATGTTTGGAGACCAAGCACACGCTTGTGAAAAAAACTCCTTTGTAATCAGCACACTCTCAGCAGTCAGTGCCTGAACGTCAAAGCAGAAGAACGACAATCCAGTACAGTAGGAAATGAGAACGCTGCGTTTAAAAAAAGGGAAGCTACGCCTTTTTTCTTTGAGAACTGGAGACGTGATTTCACGATCCACGATTTGTTCTCCTGGTGTGTTTGTGAGACGTTCAGGGCTGGACTCCAGAGAAAGAGGACGCTGCAGCATTCAAGACAAAAGCTAGCCGAGGTGACAGAAGAACTAGTTTACACCGAGCATGTCTGATGAAACGGCACGAGCCAAGGAGACTGCGAACGTGCAGCCTGCAGAAATCAAACAGAAACGCGGCCCCTAACCCTACATGCTTTGATCTCAGTCTTGCTCACTTCAAGTACTTTGGTTATGAGATTGTGTTTGTAATATACTGCCACCAATCAGTGTTGCAAAGTGTTACTGACTACTGAAATGGTTTGATGTATTCAATTATTAAAGAAAAAGAAAAAAAGAAACAAGAATCAAGTATTGTCTAGCCATAGATACAGTCATGCGTTGTTGCATTTACAAAGCTAGCTGTTTTAGAGTGTAGGTATTAGATTGGAGTTTTCTTCTCTAGTACTGTAATTTTTGCCTTTCACCTTTGTAAAATACCAATAACATTAAAATAAAAGGAAAAAAAGAAAGATTGACAATCTTCTTCTGTTGATGCAAGCATTTAAATCCATACAGTATACCCATGCCTCATGCAAGCAAATACAAACTGAGGTTTCCCCCGAAGTATTTTGCACTGTGATAGTAAATGAAAAACAAGTCTATACAGTATGCAGATTGCTAATGGAAAATGAAGGTGTGTATGTGCGTGTGTGTGTGTGTGTGTGCGCGTGCGTGCGTGCGTGTGTG
>NW_015542361.1:270035-285500 GCF_001515605.1 Sinocyclocheilus anshuiensis | reverse complement strand
GATGTGTGTGTGTGTGTGTGTGTGCGTGTGCGTGTGTGTGCGTGTGCATGTGCGTGTGTGTCTGTGTGTGTGTGCGCGCGCGCGTATGTGTGTGTGTGTGTGTGTGTGTGTGTGTGTGTGCGTGTTTGTGCGTGCCTTGACGTTGTGAACTGATATTCTCTCTATTCTTTTGTGAACTCTGCTGATTTGGTCTGTGTAGTTCAATCTATCTCATCTACATGATGGTCATCTCTGTTGCTTTGAGAATCAATTCAATGAACTTCACATTAAGTCATTGTGTGTAGACTCCAATGCGTTCGAGTCTGTTCTCTTCAGATATTCAGATATATTCTTTAGTTGTCCTCTTTCCAAAACATATTTCTAAAAATAAAAAAAATATTACAAATAAAAAAAGAAGAAGAAAGAAAGAAAATCTCATTTGTTTTTATAGTTTCCATGCAAGGTTATGTCTTCTTGTAAATGCTACAATTTAAAAAAATGAAAAGAAAAGAAAAAAAGTCTCAAAGCGAAGATGTTTAGTGAACTAGTTTGAGTAAACTAGTACAGGTTACGTAAGGTAAAGGAATTATGACAGGGAGGGTCAGTGATAGGATATGTATTGACCAATCCCTATATACACTGGTTATAGATGAGCACACCTCTGGCTCTCTCCTCTGTGTAGTATAACTGAGCATCTATCTCTCTTTCAGTCATTCTGGACTAATAAATGAGCATTCCACACCTCTGAGCTGTCTTGTGGACTGTATGATTTTCATTTGGTTGCTGTATCCTCATGGCAGATGCTTTGTTTTGTAACTACTGAAATGTACTTATAATGAGAAATAAAATGTATTCAAACTATGAAACACCAGCGTGAAAAACTGAGCATTTGTGTGCTATTTGACCATATTTGCAATGTTAAATTTGATCTTACAAAATGTTTTGTGTGAAAATGAAAAAGGTGCTATAAATGTTAAGCTACCATATATGCTTAGCAAAAATATAGTTATACAAATTCGAAAAATTTGAAATGGCCCCCCTTTCTTTACTATATATATAAAGAATTGTATATTCCGATAAACACTACTAATTTCCGATAAACACTAATAAGCATATTAGAATGATTTCTGTAGGATCATGTGACAATGAAGACTGGAGTAATGATGCTGAAAATTCAGCTTTGGCATCACATGAATAAATTATATTTTAAGATATTAAAATAAAATAGCAAGGAGTCATTGCATTTTAAAATGCAATAAAATAATTCACAATTTGACTGTATTTTTGATCGAATAAACAGAGCCTTGGTGAACATGGTTTTTCAAAAATGTAATACATTACATTTACCCCCACATTTGTAAGGTTTACACTTAAAAACAATTGGAAAATCTGCTATAAACAAGGCAAAATACACACTGAAGATATATTCAGTGATATAAGTCAGTGATATCTTCTGTAACAATGCATTTGAGTAAATGTACCTTTAAAAAAAAAACAGTTGACATTTTACTAGAAAGATAAAATAAATAAATAATCTTTTATACAACCAACTAATTATAAATCCAACAGAGTTGCACAGACACACACAGCGCAGCAGAGGACTTGTGCGATAGACAGAATTAATGATACATTTCTGTGTCCTCTTGTTTCTCTCCACCCTTGACTCCCAAGTTAAGTGTAGTACATGGTATTAGCTGCAGGGCTACAGGCCTGTGTGTGTGTGTTTGTGTGTGTGTGTGTGTGTGTGTGTGTGTGTGTGTGTTTGTGTGTGTGTGTTTGTGTGTCTGACTTGGGAGCAGTACGGATTATGACAGCTCACATTACTGGCTGTGTTCCTGCTAACTGTGGCTTTCTACCCTTGGGCTATAGTCGTGTTGATTCCCCAAACCTGTGAGAGCTAGAGACTAGTGTGCCAATTGATGCTCATCCTCTTTTTTCAAATTTCTCTTGTCCTTTTCTGACTTTTTCAGTCAAGACAATCATTTCTATAGTCCATGTGAATGTACAATTCAGTGTATGTGGCATAAATTAGACTAAATGGCCTTTTTTGACATTCCAAGCAGTCATGTGATCTACATACAATAATCGGATATGTCTGTTGTTTCTCTGATGTCATTAACTGTATCAAAGCAACACATATAAACATAGGACATGTCGTTCAAGGACGTTCCTTCTCTCCAGCTCTCTTATAAAGATGGATTTGCCCCATCACACACTCTCATCATAGGACAATGATAAGTGATAACTGACACCCTTTGGCACAGGGGCCTGTTGTGTCAATACCTCAGAGAGATAAGACCCTGCTCTCTAAACACATGAAAGCCATCCTCACACACACATATACACACAAGCACTGCTTCCACTGCAACATTTTCCCATTATAGGTCCGTATTTCATGTTTTTCTTAACCTTTTTCCTGTGAGTTAGCCTGGTCTCAGCGGAGGGAAACTCGATCTCCTTTAGTCTGATGGGATCCATATTTGTGTTAACCTGCTGTCGGGACCCTGTTGAAGGGAGGTGTCTGAGGTCAACGCCTGACTAATTTTTAAACGGATCAGCTACACTAGACCAGATGGAGAAAGGCCTGGACCTAATAAAACTCATATCCTGAAAAAGTAAACGTTTCTTTTTCCTGCCCCCCAGACAGACAGACAGACAGACAGACAAACAAACAGACAGATAATATAGATAGATAGATAGATAGACAGACAGACAGACAGACAGACATACAGATGGCAAAGGATGTCAATTAATATTGCATTAACCTTTCAACTGTAATGATATGACAAAAAATGAGTAACACATTAAGTTACACTTTATTTTATTGTGTACAGTGTGTATTCACTATTAGGGTTAGAGTTTGTTTTAGGGTTGGTTGCATATAATTATGCTTAATTTACTCTTTACTATAGTAATGAGGACACGGTGAACTATATATATATATATATATATATTATATGGTGACTGAAAGATCACCATATTCATTATTTAAAATATTACTAGTGTGTGTGTGTGTGTGTGTGTGTTTTACATGTATCATAGTAATATTTTAAATAATGAATATGGTGATCTTTCAGTCACTGTACCAAGGTATCAGAATAGTATTTATTTAATACATAGTGATATGTAATAAATATATATACATAAATGTTTGTATGTTTATATCAAACTGTACCCTTACGTGTTGTAAAAAGTATTTAAGCCCATTAGCGTCACTCCATCTCGTCATGGTGTCATATTTGTGTGAGTGTGTGTATCCGATGTGTTTAAGAAGGCTGCACAGTTGGGTTGCTGTGTGCCAGCACTTGTAGCCAGGCAGATGGTGACCTGCGCTTGAACCTATCTTCTCTCTCATTTGTTCAGCTGGCTTTCATTCGGTCTGCATGCAGGCTGCATACTATAGCAAATGCAATTCTTTATTCAGACCACCAGATGGTACTATAAAACAATTTATAGCATCATTGCTGCTGATGGAAGCTTAACACTGTTCTTTGAGCACCAACACACGACAGATACAATATTACAATCAAGAAATGTATATTACCACAGTAAATCTTGATAGAAATGATGTGAGAGTTTGTGGCACACATTTTAATACTCAGACCTTATATTTTTGTTGTGTCGTTAAGTAAGTCACATAGTTACAGACTATTTATACAGTAGCATATCTTGTCATTAGGGCCAACTAAATGATATATGAAAGAGAAGGGCATTGCCTGCAGAGAGAATTGCACTCTATTTCCATTTTCAATCTGCAGTCAATCCGTAATCAATCTTATAAGACGTTCTTTGACAGGCTTTTCACATTTTTACACATTTTTGCACACTCTTCCTCTCTCATTTACACGCACGCAGACAACAGTCATATGTCACCATTCGAGAGCTCTCTGTGCGTCTGGATGCACACCGTGTCATAATGATCATCATCGGCAAGCACATACAGTCTCACACACACATACACATGCAACTTAACAAGAGTGTGTGTGTGTGTATGTGTGTGTGTGTGTGTGTGTGTGTGTGTGTGTGTTTGCTCAGCTCTCAGGCAGGGTCTTATGAATCGATGATCATGTGGTATAAGAGAGATAGATGGCTTGGAGCTCCGTCTTGTCTTCTCTAATTGTAAAATATTAGTTGCATTAGAGTGTGTTGGGTGATTAATGGAACTTATTTGGAGGTGGCCCTTCCTGGCCCTCCCCCCTGCCAAAGCCTTCTCTACTGACTCCTCCAAACTGAAGGATTTCTCTTACAGCAGACAAATAGGTCCTGGGGACAAAATAGAAAGGAAGGAATGACAAGAGAGGAGAAGAAGGGAAATTCAAGAGAAAGAGATGGAAAGAGTTGTATGAGAGTTGTAACACGAGAGCGAGATAATTTATTCGATTTTATATGTAATTCCAGGTAGCTTACATGCAAACGGTCACATATTAGTCGCCTTCATCAATATTTATATGTCTGCGTAGGAATAGATTAGTATCGGTGTGTATAAAAGCTGACTGGAAATGTTATTGATACCTGAGCAGATGAGCACTTAGTCCTGCTGGAGGTCCAGCACTGACGCTCGGCCCTGCTCCTCTTAGCCAGCCATTAGAAAGCCATGGATCATGTTATAGCCAGCAGAACAACACCAGCTGACCCAGTGCTGGAGCTTCAGCCACACATACCTTCATCCGCTGCCTTTGTTCCTATCCGTGTTTCTGTCTGCTTACTCCTGGGCCTGTGGGAAAGGGAATGTTTTGATTGTCTTTTAATGTGGAGGCCTTGAGGAGCAATGGTCTGATAGATCTTGGTATTCTAACTATTATTCCTTAGACACAAAGTTGTAAATAAAAGCCTGGAAGGAACATAATCATTTAATCTTGTCAAGCACAATACAGTGCTATACATAAACTGCTGCTTGCTTCAAATGTTAATATATTCACTTTTTGTTCATCTTATATTCATCTTATTGTAAAGTGTTACTAATTCTTGAGAAACTATCATTACATTGGAAGCAACACTCTGTTTTCTCAAGCAACAACGAAATAAATGTGAACTTGAGGGGAGAAAGCTCTATATGTGTATTTCTCTATTAATAGTCTCATTTTTGTTTGTATACTGCATTTAGTTACATTTTTGTGATTATGGTATTTTTTTCATGCAATGTTTGCCTTAGAAAATAATACTATATTAATTACCACAAAACATACTTTTTTTTTTTTTTGGAGATAATACCATGGTATGATAATGCATTTTGATAATACCATGATACAGTACTATGAGAGGAAAGATAATATCAACACTTTTTTAGGGTTTTGCTCATTAAAAAAAAAATAGCAATGGTTTAGCTTTGACATTGCTGCTGTCATTCCGTTTGTCAATTAAATTTATTAATTATCTGAGTCTGGTAAAATTAAATTAGTTGTACACAAAGGCTGATGTTACATGTTATTTATCTGTAATGGTGGTACAGTATGCGATGAATATAAACAAATGAAAAAGCTCTTTATTGTGATTAATTATTTAAAGTGATATACAACATGCTCAGCCACTGACACTATTTTAAGATTACGTAAGTATGAGTTTATGAGATTATGTAAGTATGACTTAAATTTAAGTATGAGCATTAATACAGGTCAGAAATCAAACAATATTCTGAAATGGAAGTACATATTTTAATACATTTAAAAGAATGAAAATTAGTTATTATTAAGTGTTAGATCTACATTTCTACTTTTGGTCCCACTTTATATTAAGTGGCCTTAACTACTATGTGCTTACATAAAAAAAATAAGTACAATGTACTTATTGTGTTCATATTGTATTGCAAAACACTTTTGCTGCTATTGAGGTGGGATATGGGTAAGGTTAGGGACAGGTTTGGTGGTTTGGGTAGGTTTAAGGGTGGGTTAAGGTGTAAGGGATGGGTCAACAGTGTTATTATACATGTAATTACAGAAATTAATTATAGATGTAATTACATGCAGGTATTTTTTAAAATATAAGTACAATGTACAAACATGTATGTACACAATAAGTGCATTGTACCAAATGATTAATTTAAATGTAAGTACATAGTAGTTAAGGCCACTTAATATAAAGTGGGACCCTATTTTTTTCCATACAGACGTGATTTATTAATTTTTTTAAAGACAATCAAATCAGGCTCACAAACAACACAAAAGCAAGTGTAACTTTTAAAAGGATGACTGTTTAAAATGATTTATTGTTAAAAAAAGCTGTCTTTTATTTTGGGAGGAATTAGAGGATTCCATTTTAAAGCTTTTAAAGTTATTAACAATGTTCCATATATTGAAGGTTATTAGTATCCCTGCTCTATATATCAGAGTCCCGATACCTTCACTCAGCCATGCTACATTCATTTTCTATAAGGGGCAATTATGTTTTTTTATTCAGTATGACCACTTTCAGAGTGAAAGTAGTCAGGTACGAGATGGTCTTTTTTCTCTCTCCTTTGCACAAACACATACACTGCACACACTCACATACTCGTAGACATTTATTATGTGTCTGTCGTGACAGCTCAGCACTAGAATGTGCAGCAATATGCTCTATTGGGAGAGAGAGAAGTAGAGAAGTGAGCAGTACTGCAGATGAGTACTCATGAACTCTTCTTCCCCTGGCCACACAGATACCCACACACAGACACACAATCCTGCTGAGACTGCCTGACACATCGCTCTCATCACATGATGTATATACTGCCTTTTACCCATGAGCCTTTCTAACTCTTGACCAATCGCGGGACTCCATGCAGGCCCTTGCCAGCACCTCTCATGCACTGTCAGTGAAGGAAGTGGTATATTATCCCAAAAATCCTTCCCTGGAACTTTCTGCACACAGTTACTCAGACATGTCCATGTGGAAAAACAAAACGAAATGCTCTGGAACACATCAAATAATTCCATTTGTTCAGAAAAGAGAGAAATTAAGCCAAGTAAGGAAGATTGAAAAGAGATATAGTGGCAGGCAGACTGGGAAATGTATAGCTGAGAAACAGAGAGTGTATTAAGAGGTACGTCTGCTGCAGCAGTTTGTAATCTAGTTCAGTGTTTAACATGGGAGCTGCTTCACTGGTGGAGCTTTTAGAGATTGCTTTTGATACATACACACACAACGCCAAATCCTAGTTTTTTCGTGTTGTTTTTTTTTTTTTTTCCCAGAGAGCCAAACTACAGCATCGGTTCTCCAAACTATGAACTGATTTCCATTAGAGCTGCATTTGGTACTATAAAATCTCTCATACCTTTTCTTTTCAGTCTGAGAAATATTTCGACTAGATGCTCATTAACAGTCCAAACTGTTCCTTGTTTCTATGTGGAAATCTCTTGATATTTATGTGAATGCATTTAAAGTTTATAATGATAAAACTTAACTACGGTAGATTATGCAACTGAGCACAGTGCAGGTGTAAAGATGTTCAGCTTGATGCCTGTCCATTGTAGCAGCGTCTTTGCCTGTTTTGTGTTTACTGAATCAGAGCGAGTGGATCTGAAGCTGCGATGTCGGATTTAGTGTGGAATCTTCCTCAGCAGGGTTTTGGGAGCAGGTGGGGAGAGATAGTGTGTGGCGCACTAACGTTGCGGAGGGATTTGGGTGTTTGGAAGCTCTCTTTGCTGAGTAATCTCCCAACCTTTACAACACGCAGGTTATTACTGGCCGACAGATGGTACATCACTTTTTACTGCTCACACCTTCTGTGGCTTGCCTTCTCCCCAGACACACACTCCCTCTGTTTTTCTTTATCTTTTCCTTCTCTTCCATATAGGTGACACTCAAACAGAGACACACACACACAGAAAGAAAGTTTATAAGCAAATGGATATGCAACACTTGCTGCACAGAGCAGAAAAACCTTGTCCCAAAACATACACGTGCACAGCATTGTGTAATCCCTACAGATACAGATTCATTATAGATATTCTTTGAAATATCACAATGGCTTAGAGTATCTTTTTTATCTTATATGCAGAAATGGTTTTGCTTACAGAAGCACATTATGTGTTGTTCAGAAATATTTGAAGTACAGAAATCATTATTTCCCAGGGAGAGTAAATGAGTTAGACGTACAGTAGGTGATCTTTGAGCCAGTTGACTCTCCACAGTTATGCCTTTAACACTTATACATCTGTTCCAGTCCTTGAATCTGATTGGTCGAGCACAGTCCAACAGTACTTACTGCAGACTTTTTACTCTGTCTTTAGACGGACTGTCAGTCTGTGTATATATAAGTGGTGAGGTTTTTCAATGACCCTTTCTGCATGTTACATCATTATGCCAGTAGGTGGCAACAGGTGACTATAAGTGAGTCATTGATTAATTCATTGATTCGATTTGTTTAAAACAATGATTCACTCAAGAATGAAACAAGTGACTTTCTTTATGTGGCAGTCATTGAATAATTAATTGAACCAATTCATTTGAAAATCCTGATTCATTCGAGAACAAAAAAAAAAACAAAACAAAAAAAGAGAGACTGGATGCATCAGAATGTGCCTACTTCAATATAGTAGGTGAAAAATAGTAGTATGTCCGAAATTACAATATTATGCAATTGTCTTTATGAGTGAGTCATTGAATCATTCATTCGACCGATATGTTCAAAAAACACTGATTTGCTCAGGAACACCATTACTGTTGCATCATTTGGAACTATTTTTGTTCCCGACCCAAATATTTTGTCTGAAATGTAAGTAACTCAATTTTAACCTCCTGTTTGTTGACCTGTTGTATAAAAGCAAGATAACATGTATTCTTGTTGTAAATACCATGACACATACTGTGTGATACTGACACAGAGCAGAAGTGTTTAACTCAGGTCACCTTGTTCATATCTGCAGTGTGAGTTGAAATAAAATAAGTGTTTAAACCCTTATTAATTACCCGTAGGGTGTAAGTCTCTCTCTCCTTCAGTATTGCTATCTCGCTTGTTCTCAGATTTGAGTTACTCACAGTGAGCATCTGAAAGTCATTAGAGGCTCTGCAGTCTGTCAGGTGTCAGCCCATACACACACACACACACACACACACACACACACACACACACACACAAACAAACATCCCAACACGCAATACATGCAGTTTCCACCTCACACAAAGTCACACACATGCAGAAACAGACATTCATGACATGCTCATGAGCTATTATTTTTTCAAAGACATGCCGCGCATACACAGGGACACATGCTCGGGTGTGTAAACACACACACAGTAAAAGTGCTGAAGCCCTGCAGGTTCTTTTTGCTGCGTGGGGCAAGGGATTCGTCATGTGCTGATGAGCTGTTATAATAATATATGAGCAAATCACAAGCATTCTGCAAATTAATCATTTTTCCTCCTCAACACACTTCTCCCGCTCTTTCTCTGTCACACACACGTACACAATCTTTGTTTCTGAGCGTTGGAGAGGGTGACTTCTCACAGACAGACAGAGGTGAGAGGCAACACTCTTTCACAGATGGTAGCTCTGGCATCAGATGGAATTTATATAAGACTGATTCTGATTACATGCCAAAGCACCTCCATGTCTGTGTGAGTGTCAGTGTGTGTGTGTGTGTGTGTGTGTGTGTGTGTGTGTGTGTGTGTGAGAGCTTGTGTCTGCTTGCTTACATACCACAAGCGTACTGTTCAAATGCATCTTGTTGTTTTTTTAGAATGTGTGTGTATGTGTGAATAATGAGATAAGAAAAGGAGAATGAAAAGAAGAGTATGAAAGAGCAAGAACAGGAGGTGCCACAAGAGGGAGCATGAGACATGTCTTCAGAGACGATGAAGATTAAAAATATACAGACTAAATACAATAGCAGTTAAGAAAGTGTATCTATACCAGAGAAAACGAGTGCACTGATTGAATAAATGTGTTATTTTTTTCATTTTTGGAATGATGGACGGCAGGATGGACAATGATGGAGTGATATTGGGGAATTTGCAGGAAGTGGGTGTTGTCATCAGTTCTCCCTCCTCCTCCTCTCCTTCGCCCTCTGATCTCCACATATGAGGCCTTCAGGGGTTAATTAGGCAGGCGTGATAATGGCACTGCTGAAAATAATAGAACTCTTTCTCTCTCTTTTTCTCTCTCTATTTTGAGATAGTGTTAGAAAATGATGGAAAGGGGTATGAAAAACAGGAGGGAAAAGATAAAAATTACCTGTCATTTCCATATGTTGTTTTACAAAACTTAGTACACATAGAGGTGCAAATGTGTTCTGGTGTGTTTTTTGGCTACAAAACATTCAAAAGATTTATTGACCATTGGTAACAAGTACATTGGAATTTTTACTCACACAGGACTCACAGTTTCAGGAAACAGAGTGAAAAAAAATGAGGAAAGGGTTGACACATACCGGAGAGAAAGAGAAGGAGAATGGAGAAATAAAATTCTTCATACTAGTTCATATCACTTGGCACCTCAATTGCAGTAGATATGAATCACTGGAGAGCTTTGGAAAGAGGAATGGAAGAAAGAAAGTGAACAAGAAAAAAAGAAAGATGCCATCACTGTGGTTATGCTTCACATATACACATGTTCACCTATAATATAAATTATAACAGCATCACTTATTGGCAATTTTTGTTTTTAGATTTTAATTAAGATTAAATTACAAGTTGATTTTTAATGTTATAATGCTATAATATACACAATAATGTTTATTGATATTGTGTGTATGCTTTAGAGGCTGAGGGCACTAAAGTAAGAAAAAGATACATGAATTTGAGGAAGATGTTAGCATGCTTTGCTATAAACACTCAAAAACAAACATGCTGTAGTGTTCTAGCATGGCACCCACACTATAACACACTGTAATCTTTGTACATAAAATCTCCAGCTCTGCCCCTTCTTCTCTTGTCATTTAGGAACGTGCAGCAACAAGCCAAAATTGCCCCAATTAGTTTCTAAGTAATCGAGGCAACTATTATGGGAAACACTTTGAGATGGCCTTTTTGATATAAGAAAAAATGTGCCCTGCCACAGAACACCCCTTGAAAAATGATTAATTGTTGACAATTATTTTGACCACCAAGTAGGCACCCTGAAGGGGCAGTATTATCTCACTTTGAAAAGGGAAGCTGGAGGAAGCTTTTCTGGATGAATACGAAGAGCTGTGATGGAGGTTATATGTCAATTGGCTTTCTTCTTTTGTGTTTCTTTCTGAGCCCTGTTAATCATTTACCTGTTGTCCTGTCATGGCCACAGTGTGCATAATGTTCTCCTCTCCATATTCCTTCTTAATTCTGTCTTTCTCTTTCTGTTTATCCTGAAAATTGATTGAAACTCGCTCCATTCTCCAGGCAGTTGGACCAATCTGTGACAGCTCCCAGCTCTCTTTGCGTTTGCCTAAACATTTCCTGCTTCAGGAAAAGAGACTAAATATGGGGAGAAGAAAATAGAGGAGAAGAATAGAGAAAGAAAGCTGACTTACAGTTGGTGACGCTAGTTCACTCTACGTATAAAGTGGCTTGAGAATATGCTGCCTCTCAGACTTAGCGCAATGTAAGGGAGTGTGAAATTAAAGTGCGTATGAATGAAACGGCTGGGATTGTGCATCACCGGATTTCTTATCAGACAACTGGAACATCGAAAGCTCTAAAACTTGTAGCAATCCCCTTTGTAGCGAGGCCTCAGCAGACATTGTAGTATTCGAAAGCCGATGAGACTCCAAAGCCAAACACAAAGTGCTTATAAATCCTTATGTTTTTTTTGTAACACACACATATGCAAGCAGATGACAGTACGCACACTTACTTTGAGGATGCTTACATTTTTTACGTTGCGTCATGGCTACACCTTTAATGCAGCCGCTTTACATTCTCTGCACCATCGCGGCTGCTATTTTAAACCGCCATGTTAATTTGATTTAGTGCTTTTCAAATTGAATTGAGAAAAATGGAGAGCAAATGTACTGTTATTAATGTTCTAAAGTAGCGCATTGCTGAAAGTGCCTGGCTTTGCTCTAAGTGGATGGGCCCGACAAGAGATATGATAGGCACGCAATCTGCATTCCTCAAACAGACTTGTGTGGGCTATTAAGGGCCATTGTGTACAATGCACTGTTGATCAGATCCAATCTCTTAAACAGTTGTACTTGTTCTAAGCTGAAAAGAGCACTTACTTTCGAACTTCTGTAGGATAACGCACAAATAAAACGTCTGCATCTGAACAGCAGAGATTGTCCATGGATGAATCAAAGACATGCTTTTGATACATACTGATGAATCAGACGATTAAACTTCCATATTGTGGTGATTGTAACCAGATACTACACATAAGAATTATCTGAGCCCTTTGATTAATATCAGGCACAAAATGTTGAATTCTTTTGAGATAAAGTGTATGTGTAACAATCTTCACTGACATTGTACTGGACGATAATGTTGTCGGTTTCTTCCCAGGTCATGGAGGTCAGAGGCAATTCCAGTGCAGCTACTGCCCTTACAGCGCCTCTCAGAAAGGTAACCTGAAGATCCATGTGCTGTGTGTTCACCGCATGCTCTTTGACAACAGCCAGTATCCCGATCGGCGCTTCAAACGCTCCCGCATAGACTCGGATGTCTCCGGGAACTCAGAGGATGGGAATTTTCCCTCCTCTGGCCAGGTGAACAGAGAAGAATGTATTTTTGGTGATACTCCTCAATCTCTTGAGTGAAGCGGCGTAAAACTCAATCCAGGGATTTCTAAGGACCTTCAGGGGTTTGAAGTGATAATGATACCACCTCATACAAGCATTCCCATAGCATCAATGTAAAAAAAAAAAAAAAAACATTAAGAAATTTAAAATTCTCCCCAAAACACATCTCAGGTTACGTATGTAACGAGACACTGCATCCTCTAGGGGTCGCTATAGGGGAACACCTTCAGTGTGACCGGTGTCTGAAGCATATATCTAAAAACGACAATAACATTGGCCGGCGACAGCCTATGTCATTACCCTGGGCGATCACAGTATAAAAGGGCACCGGGAGAACACGTCATCCGCTTCTTTGTCTGAAGTTTGCGTCCGAAGCATGGCAGGGAAACTAGAGGACGCAGTGTCTCGTTCCCTACTCAGGGAACCATGGTTACCTACATAACCTGAGACGTTTCCTTTCAAGGGAACTTCGAACTGCGTCCTCTAGGGGTCGTTATGGGGAACAGTATACCCACGTCACCATGCTGAGGGGAGTGCATGCCAAACCACAGGCAGAAAAAAAGAAAGATGCCATCACTGTGGTTATGCTTCACATATACACATGTTCACCTATAATATAAATTATAACAGCATCACTTATTGGCAATTTTTGTTTTTAGATTTTAATTAAGATTAAATTACAAGTTGATTTTTAATGTTATAATGCTATAATATACACAATAATGTTTATTGATATTGTGTGTATGCTTTAGAGGCTGAGGGCACTAAAGTAAGAAAAAGATACATGAATTTGAGGAAGATGTTAGCATGCTTTGCTATAAACACTCAAAAACAAACATGCTGTAGTGTTCTAGCATGGCACCCACACTATAACACACTGTAATCTTTGTACATAAAATCTCCAGCTCTGCCCCTTCTTCTCTTGTCATTTAGGAACGTGCAGCAACAAGCCAAAATTGCCCCAATTAGTTTCTAAGTAATCGAGGCAACTATTATGGGAAACACTTTGAGATGGCCTTTTTGATATAAGAAAAAATGTGCCCTGCCACAGAACACCCCTTGAAAAATGATTAATTGTTGACAATTATTTTGACCACCAAGTAGGCACCCTGAAGGGGCAGTATTATCTCACTTTGAAAAGGGAAGCTGGAGGAAGCTTTTCTGGATGAATACGAAGAGCTGTGATGGAGGTTATATGTCAATTGGCTTTCTTCTTTTGTGTTTCTTTCTGAGCCCTGTTAATCATTTACCTGTTGTCCTGTCATGGCCACAGTGTGCATAATGTTCTCCTCTCCATATTCCTTCTTAATTCTGTCTTTCTCTTTCTGTTTATCCTGAAAATTGATTGAAACTCGCTCCATTCTCCAGGCAGTTGGACCAATCTGTGACAGCTCCCAGCTCTCTTTGCGTTTGCCTAAACATTTCCTGCTTCAGGAAAAGAGACTAAATATGGGGAGAAGAAAATAGAGGAGAAGAATAGAGAAAGAAAGCTGACTTACAGTTGGTGATGCTAGTTCACTCTAAGTATAAAGTGGCATGAGAATATGCTGCCTCTCAGACTTAGCGCAATGTAAGGGAGTGTGAAATTAAAGTGCGTATGAATGAAACGGCTGGGATTGTGCATCACCGGATTTCTTATCAGACAACTGGAACATCGAAAGCTCTAAAACTTGTAGCAATCCCCTTTGTAGCGAGGCCTCAGCAGACATTGTAGTATTCGAAAGCCGCTGAGACTCCAAAGCCAAACACAAAGTGCTTATAAATCCTTATGTTTTTTTTGTAACACACACATATGCAAGCAGATGACAGTACGCACACTTACTTTGAGGATGCTTACATTTTTTACGTTGCGTCATGGCTACACCTTTAATGCAGCCGCTTTACATTCTCTGCACCATCGCGGCTGCTATTTTAAACCGCCATGCTAATTTGATTTAGTGCTTTTCAAATTGAATTGAGAAAAATGGAGAGCAAATGTACTGTTATTAATGTTCTAAAGTAGCGCATTGCTGAAAGTGCCTGGCTTTGCTCTAAGTGGATGGGCCCGACAAGAGATATGATAGGCACGCAATCTGCATTCCTCAAACAGACTTGTGTGGGCTATTAAGGGCCATTGTGTACAATGCACTGTTGATCAGATCCAATCTCTTAAACAGTTGTACTTGTTCTAAGCTGAAAAGAGCACTTACTTTCGAACTTCTGTAGGATAACGCACAAATAAAACGTCTGCATCTGAACAGCAGAGATTGTCCATGGATGAATCAAAGACATGCTTTTGATACATACTGATGAATCAGACGATTAAACTTCCATATTGTGGTGATTGTAACCAGATACTACACATAAGAATTATCTGAGCCCTTTGATTAATATCAGGCACAAAATGTTGAATTCTTTTGAGATAAAGTGTATGTGTAACAATCTTCACTGACATTGTACTGGACGATAATGTTGTCGGTTTCTTCCCAGGTCATGGAGGTCAGAGGCAATTCCAGTGCAGCTACTGCCCTTACAGCGCCTCTCAGAAAGGTAACCTGAAGATCCATGTGCTGTGTGTTCACCGCATGCTCTTTGACAACAGCCAGTATCGCTTCAAACGCTTCAAACGCTCCCGCATAGACTCGGATGTCTCCGGGAACTCAGAGGATGGGAATTTTCCCCAGGTGAACCAGGTGAACAGAGAAGAATGTATTTTTGGTGATACTCCTCAATCTCTTGAGTGAAGCGGCGTAAAACTCAATCCAGGGATTTCTAAGGACCTTCAGGGGTTTGAAGTGATAATGATACCACCTCATACAAGCATTCCCATAGCATCATTGTAAAAAAAAAAAAAAAAACATAAAAAAATTAAAAATTCTCCCCA
>NW_015542361.1:269068-269873 GCF_001515605.1 Sinocyclocheilus anshuiensis | reverse complement strand
AGCTGTCCATGGTTCCCTACTCAGGGAACCATGGTTACATACATAACCTGAGACGTTCCCTTTCAAAGGAACTTCGAACTGCGTCCTCTAAGTGTCTCTATGGGGAACGGTATACCCACGCCCCCATGCTGAGGGGAGTGCATGCCAAACCACAGGCGAGCACTAAGTACCAACTCTACCAAAGCTTTAAGGGAGTTGCCCCTGGGATGTTAGATGGCTGTCAGTGACATTATCCCCTACGGCCAAAGGCCAGAGCTACATACCCCAAAAAACTTACCTGTTAGGGCCAGGACTCCTGGGCCCAGGGTAGAGCTCAAAGGCTTGGAATCAGAAAGAGATTCCTTTAAGGGGATACGACCAAGCGCCTAGAATCATACTAGTTCTTGGCCTGTCACCCAGGGGGCTACCGCTTGCTCTGCATGAGCTTGCTGAAGGAACTGTCTCAACAGACCCCTAGTAGCAACACCCTGTTAAAGTAGGTATCACTGAGGATACATAGGTAGAGTGGTGCCCAAGGTGGAACCGGGGCCTGACCGACTCAAAGAAAGGGCACGAAGCCGCAGCACGTAACCCCTACCATACAGGATTTTTAGAAAGAACGCAAAATGCTTGATGTGCGAACTTACCACAGCGTGGATTTTAGGAAGTGCACAGAGACTTCATGTGCGCACTTACCATAACATGGATTTTAAAGATACCATTACTAAGGGGCCCTAGAGACTGTTTACTAGACAGACCTAGAGACCTTATGTGACCGTGGCACTCTGAGGGAGCAGTCCATAGCATACACAGAGCGCACATAGTT
>NW_015542361.1:251355-268653 GCF_001515605.1 Sinocyclocheilus anshuiensis | reverse complement strand
CTGAGACGTTCCCTTTCAAGGGAACTTCGAACTGCATCCTCTAGGGGTCGCTATGGGGAACAGTATACCCATGCCACCATGCTGAGGGAAGTGCATGCCAAACCCCAGGCGAGCACTAAGTACCAACTCTACCAAAAGCTTTAAGGGAGTTGCCCCTGGGACATTAGACGTCTGTCAGTGACATTATCCCCTACTGCCAAAGGCCTAAGCTACATACCCCAAAAAACCTACCTGTTAGGGCCAGAACTCCTGGGCCCGGGGTAGAGCTCAAGGCTTGGAATCAGGAATAGATTCCTTTAAGGGGATACGACCAAGTGCCTAGAATCGTACTAGGTCTTGGCCTGTCACCCAGGGGGCTACCGCTTGCTCTGCATGAGCTTGCTGAAGGAACTGTCTCAACAGACCCCTAGTAGCAACACCCTGTTAAAGTAGGTATCCTGAGGATACATAGGTAGAGTGGTGCCCAAGGTGGAACCGGGGCCTAACCGACTTAAAGAAAGGGTACGAAGCCGCCGCGCGTAGCCCCTACCATATAGGATTTTAGAAATAATGCAAAATGCTTGATGTGCGAACTTACCACAGCGTGGATTTTAGAAAGTGCACAGGGACTTCGTGTGCGGACTTACCATATCATGGACTTTAAAGATACTTTTCTAAAGGGCCCTCGTGGCCATAGATGTCCATAGATGGAAATGGCGCATCCCAAGAACAATACGTCTGAGAAGTCACCAACTCATCCTCATGGTATAATGCTGGTATGGCTAACAGTAAGTTACCTAGCTGAGGGAGCATAACACCCAGCTCTCAGCCGAGAGGGGGCTCGACCTACAGCATGTTCGTTAGAAATCCTGAAGGGTAAGCGTACTGCAAGCTTAGCCAAAAACTCAGCGCATCAGGGAGGCAGAGGAAGGGCCTAGTTCGCCTGATGTTGCTGGTTCCAGGTGCTCTGGGAAAACAGAGAACTCAACTCTCCACGTGAGAGGAGAACTCCGAATTCAGAAAAGGAGTAGCGTGCGCATAAGCAACCCTCTGATAGAGGGGAGCACTGCTAAACACCACCACGAGAGCAGCCCACGGAGCAGGGGAGAGAACTCAAACGCTCGGTAGAAAGCAC
Organism: Sinocyclocheilus anshuiensis; assembly: GCF_001515605.1. Lineage (NCBI taxonomy): Eukaryota > Metazoa > Chordata > Actinopteri > Cypriniformes > Cyprinidae > Sinocyclocheilus > Sinocyclocheilus anshuiensis. Next base: position 267,539 of record NW_015542361.1, on the reverse strand, counting down.
CATGCTCATAAATAACCCTCTACAGTGAGGGGAGCGATGCTTTAAAAATGTATCAACAGAGACACACTAGTTGAGTGGAGCCCAAGGCGAGTACCGGGGCCTAAGCCAACTCAGAGAAAGGGAACGAGGCTGACAACGCGTAACTCTTACCATACAGGATTTTAGAAAGTGCACAGAGTGCTTAGCATGCACACTTACCACCATGTGGATTTTAGAAAGTGCACAGAAGCTTAGCGTTTGCACTTACCATAGTATGGATTTTATAGAGATCTGCTCACAGATGCCCAGAAGTCCTCAGCCACTCAATCGTGAGCTGCAGGCTCAAAGACAACCCTCTGTTCGACCAGAAGGGGGCGCTAGATTAGAAGGGGTAACCCAGCAGGGCCCAATAAGAGACAGTCCACTGATGCAGTTGGACACGGTCTCATGCTCTCTATCTCGATAGGGGATAGACCCTGCATTTATCCAGGTCTTTCAGCAGATCAGCCTGAAAAGCCTGAAGCACCACCATGGTGTGCAACGAGACTGCAGCCTGACCTGCTGCCGCGTATGCCCTACCATTCAAACAGGTTTGAAGGGCAGGCAGGGAGCCTTAAGAGAAGATGTCTCCCCCATGGAGAGATAGCAGGCCAGCGTCTCTTCAACAGGTGGCATCTTCTCATAACCATTCTCACACATCCCCTCGATGTTGGCATAACTACTATGCTGGAATCTGTGGATGTGGGACGAGAATGGATTTTTACTCAATCCGGAGTGCAGTATAATGTGGTTATCTGAGAAGGACATGATATAAACCATCTGTCCAATAACTGCAGACACATCCACACTATACATTTCCTATATAAACAAAAGGAAATTACTGATAGGGAGAAATTTCCCATCAGGTCCTTTCCATGATCTCACCGCGACACAACGCGCAGCATGCATTCAGCTCCCGCGGGAGCTAAACACACTCCGCCCAACCGCTAGATTACCTCGGAAATCAAATGCGAATGAAAACTGCTGCCGCAAATGCAGGGTAATGATGTCATAGGCTGTCGCCGGCCAATGTTATTGTCGTTTTTAGATATATGCTTCAGACACCATTCACACTGAAAGTGTTCCCCCATAGCAACCCCTAGAGGACGCAGTTCGAAGTTCCCTTGAAAGGGAACTGGTATTCCTTAAGTTGGGGATCATAAACTCCCAAATCAAAACACTTCAGCCTCAGTACTATTCTGTGAAGCACAGGATAGAGATGATGAAGTAGAGAAACCTGAACCCTATTTCTGATGAGTCTGCAACTAAATACATGACTATTATTGGAGTTGCCTGGATTGAGCATTGAAGAGACATTACCGAAGAGGAGAAAAAAATGACAACATTAAAAAAAGATTCCTCAGAGTGACTTTTGTCCAAAAATAATGCTTTTATCAGAAAAACGATCCGCACCAACGATTTCGTGACAGTTGGAAGGGAAAGAAAGATGGAGGGGAGCTGTTGAGAACACCCTTCAAGAACATGACACCGCCAGTGGCCATTTGCCCAGCGCCATTGATGCACAGGGATGGAGTGAGTGGACGGAGGGATGTGGATGGTGAAATGGGGGGGTTGGGGCGTTTGGTGCCAGCCTGACTGGAGCTGTCATCACAGAGGAAATCAATTCAACCCCCTCCCACACTACTTCCATTCACCACCCCCCTCCCCTCCCCATTTCCCCTCTCTTTCAGAAAACGTCAAGAGAAACCTTAGTCGCCCATACAGCCGGGCCGCAGAAGGGTCAGCTTCAGACCTGTCTGACGACGAGTAGCACTTCAACCTCTTTCATTCCCCTCCTCCCTCCTTTCTTGTCTTTCTCCCATCAAAAAAAAAAAATGATGGTTAATAATGTTGTATAATAATCAGTGGATCGTGTTTTCCCCCCTTTTTTTCATTGTTGTGCAGTTTGTAGGATGTTATTTGTATATCACTTAAAGTGACACAACAGAATGGCGGAGACACATTAAATGTGCTTTATTTCCATTCAACGCCTCTTAACGAAAAAGTAATTTTGTTGTTCTTGAAGAAGGTGCTGCTTCCCTTCTAACTGATGGACTTTGGGCAAATACTGACCGTATGTACCCTAGAGGCTGAATATGTTATTTGTTAAACGTAACTTGGAAATAATATGAAGGAACCATAGCTCTTTTGTGGGGTTTATTAACTCACAGTGGGACTACTTTTTTATGGAGCTCTTGAAAAAGTAGCACTATGAAGGCACTGTAGATATGAAGTATATAGATAATCACTTCTCCACTACCTGTCTGTAATGTAAACTTCAGGATGGCATTTATGGGTTTATTTGTTTTTGTTTGTTTGTTTTCCCCCTAAAAAAAGATCAGATGAATTTTGTACAATTTAGGTTTTCTGTTTTTTTTATGTTTGAATATGCGTCATCATGGCCCCATTTTTTTGTGTTTTTGTTGTCCTGAGTGTTCCTCTACTAAAAGAGATTAACAATACTGGCAGTTTGGATCCAGTGAAATCAAGCCTCTTAAAGAACAAAATAAAGTGTATCAACTTTCATTGTACTTCCTTTCATTGAAGGCTAGCAGGGGTTAGAAGGTAAATAAGTATGGTAGGGGGTTTAGAAATGCATGGGTGGGGGGGTTGTGGATATTAATGCATTGTGATAAACAGAAATGATCCAGACTTTAAGAAAGTCAATATCTTCCCACTCAGCACAGGGAAGCTCAGCACTTAAAACCCCAGGGCCTTACGGCTGCTCTATTCACACCAAGAGGAGTTTAGAGGACTCACAAATACCCTCCACACTCCTCACTAAGCAGTAAATAAAAACATAAACCCTTATCAGAGCTCTAAGACCACAACATCTCAACAAAAAAAAAGGAAAGATAGAAAGAGGTTGAAAAAAATATGATAGAAGTGGTCTAGAAGTGGTACACAGAGATTTTACAAGTTCAAACTAACTGTACGTTTCCAAGTAAGGGTTCTTTAATTCACCATAACCCAAGAAGATACTTAAGTTTTTTTTTTTTGTTCTGTTCTTTGTTGTTGTTGTTTACTTATTTTTATATTTATTAGGATAGTTCTCACTGCCTTAAATCAAGCTGATAAATTTAATACGACTAGTTGTATAAGCTCTAGGGGGGCAATGTTTGAAAATTAAAGACATACTTTGTGACTGCATTGAGCTTTAGAGGTTTCAACGCACTACTGTGTTTTCTGGTGACGGTCAGTCGCTTGCTTTTCTTGTATGTACGTAAGTGTGTGCATTCCAAGTATATTATAGTAAATAAACTTAAAAATAAAAAGAAAGAAATAAAAAACAAAAACATTCCATTCATCAGCTTTTTCTTTGCTTTTTCCAGTAATCTGTCCTATTGGATCATGTTTGGAGCTCTGAGACAGGCAATAATTATTTTAGTGACACTGGAAGATTTTTATTTATTTTATTTTATTTTTTAATTCCTTGCCATTTTTTGTATTGTGATTGTCCGTCCCATAAGTTGAGGTGCATGTTCACATTACTTCCCCTACCATTGAGAGAGAGAGAGAGAGAGAGAGAGAGAGAGAGAGAGAGAGAGAGAGAGAGAGAGAGAGAGAGAGAGAGAGAGAGAGAGAGAGAGAGAGAGAGAGAGAGAGAGAGAGAGAGAGAGAAAGAGAGAGAGAGAGAGAGATATAATCCAACTCTATTCCTCCAAAATAACCTGTAACCATATAATTTTAATGGTAGAGCCACTTGCATATTTTAGAGCTCTACAATATTGTGCTTCTTGGGAAAAGAAGAAGAAAAAAAACATGTCAGTTTTCTTTCTCTATAATATTCTATAGTATGTGATCATGAACATTATAATGTCCAACATTCCTAAATGAAGAATATTTCTATATCAGAGGAGGTGCAGAGGAGGCTAGAGGATTATATTGCTACTTATATGCTTTTAACAATTAGATGACTTGTTATTGTATTTAAGGATTATTCCTAGTCATTATTTATTGTAATACGTCTGTTTGACAAAAGAACAGACAAGAAGTATTCTGATGAACTATCAAGAAGTTGTTTTTATTTCAGCAATGGCTGTTTTCTTTCTGCTGTTTAGAAGTTACAATGTATTTGAAGCAGTACAGTTTTATCCAGTGTTTTACGCAATAAAACCTCTACCTCTTAAATTACTTTGTCTCACTAATTTTTGTCTGTTTCCTAATTACATTTTTTAAATTAATTAATTCATGTTTTTATTTAATTTTTTTATTTTTTTTATTTATTTATTTTTGGAACAGTGTTTGTTGTCTTGAAAGCTGTGGTTATTAGAAATACTTTCAACGTGCAAGCATATTTAACTGATGAAATATAAGTCATCTGACTTGAAATATGTGAATGTACACACTTCCTTTAACAGTAAGAGCTTTTGAGTGTTGAGTATTTGTTGATAATTCTTATGAATAAAGATGCACAGACCACTGCATCAAATAAAATTTATTAAACATACACACAAAAAAAAACATTTAATTGTTTTGTCAAAAAGCATTTAAAACCATTTACGTTCTTCATGGCTGCTACTGTTGACTATAACATTTACGGATAGTGAAACTGAAAAATAGTCTGTTGATGTGTGGAACCAAAGAGAGCACTAAATGAAATCAAATGGCCTTCATAAACTGTAATGAGCACCACCTGTAACATTGAGACCAGCAAAGTCATCAACACAGGCCACATGCAAACATATGATCGTAAAAATGTAACACTGACATACAGTAAATATTAAATTATCTGCCTTAATGCCTCCTACTCTGTAAATATATACAATGCAGTATGTACTTGTGTGTGTGTGTGTGTGTGTGTGTGTGTGTGTGTGTTTGCATATATACATACCCAGAGCTGAAAATGATGGAAAACAAGAGAAAACACAACACACAGCCCTTGAATCTAAAACGTCCCCAATGCATGCTTGTTTTACTGTTAATGGAGAAATACAGTGTGTGGCATGTTTAATAGGCTTTATTTTTATTATACAACACTGAATAATTAACTCTGAGGCAAAGTGTCACATAGATTTATCTTTTAATTAAAATTGCGTGGTTCACGCATATTTGAGTGGTAGTCCAAATAAATGCAATATCCAAATTTATGTTTTGTTTATCCTCCTGTTAATTATCGAGAGATTGTTCGCTCTATAACCCTTCATATTTTCCCTCTCCTAGCACAAAGTTGGGAGGTCTGCATCACTAATAAAACCTTCCCAGTCATATTTTATTAATTTATAGGTCATTCTAAAAAAAAAAAAAACAAGGAGGGAGAAAGGTGAATATTATAATTCTGGCGTTTTCAACTAAACAAAAATTTAACAGAAAGTTAAGTCAAAATGTATTTAAATCACAGACGGACTACTGTGTTGTTGCTGTCAATCACAAGGTATAGTGTAATTTACAGAGAGTTTTTTTTCTGTCTCTCTCTCTTAAAAAAAAATAACTAAAAACATACTATTTATTATGCACAGTGTGAAATAATATCATTAGTATATATATATTAATTGATTATTGGAGTGTCATGTGTTTCTTTTGTTATTGTTTCTGTGACTCTTTTAAAAACATTGAAAATATTGTATAGTCCACTTTATCTATGTGCATATTCATTTAGTGTAACAGTGACATTTTGAAGTAGAAAAACTCAAATAGCATTTTCTTGTCAAATGTACTCCAATAATATTTATCTATATTTTTATCTCAATATACAGTTTGCAGCATTCCATTTATAATGACTTAATGTATCAACAGATTTTCTTTTCATCGTTTCTTTTTTTTAAAATGTAAACTATACAGTGGGTATATTAGGGCTGTCAAAATGGCTGAAAAACGAAATTCAAATTTTGTACTTATTATCAAAATTCGAATTATATTTGAATTTAAAATGCATAATTTCAGTTAGGGTGAAGAAAAGCTTTTGGCTTCTCTCCTGAGGCCACAAGAGGGCGCATAATTCAAAGCATAAGATAACATGACTATCTGCGAAAAAAAGTGCATAATGTTTAAAATAATGTTTATAAACCAATTATAATTAAGATGCGTAAAAAACTATAAACAAAACAGCATCATGTATGTATGCATAGTTTAATACAAAGGGCGGAAAGCCAATCACACAGAGTACATTTTTCATTTAAAAATATGAGATGCAGTGGGATGGGGAAAACCCCGCCATAAAGTCTCGATATATGTTTTTTTTTAAAGTTAAACTTGCATTAATTTTACATGGCTGTCTAGACATGCGGCTCTTTTTTGCGAGATGCTTGACGTAAACAAGATCTTCTCCGCATTGATGTTCTCTTTTTCCGCTATATTTTTAATGAACAACGCAGCAGCATCTAGTGTCTTCAACTGGATAGGTTAACAAAAACATTAAAATGCAATGACACTTACATCGTCATTGCATCTCGTGCGCCGCTGATAAGGCTGCCTGAAACACACCTAAAATTCGAAAATGCACGTTCCCCATAGCGACCCCTAGAGGACGCAGTGTCTCGTTCCCTACTCAGGGAACCATGGTTACATAAGTAACCTGAGACGGTTTTGCATTCGAATGTGGATTTTTATTTTTATTTATTAATTTATTTATTTTTTTGACAGCCCTACACTGTATATTACAATACATTCTCATTTTAACATGACCTCATGTATCTGTATTTAACCCTGCTCTGTGAGTTTAAACAGGTGATCTGTGATGTTAGTGTTAGTGTAGGGGCAGGTCTCTCATTGCTCTAATCCTCCACTGCTGTTCAGAGATCAGCCCCTGCAGGCCCCTCCTGAGGCTGCAAGCTCTTAATTATGCCTGTTTTGTCAGGAGTTGGCAAAGGCCATCATTTGAGCCTGCGGTCGCCCAATTATATTATTTTTTACGAATTGCAGGCCATTTTCCATATCCACGCTCCCCTGTCATTATTGAAACTCCCTCAGCAGGAGAGGGTCGTGTTACCAGCCTGTTTAATTATCGCTCATGTTCATTAAGGCACCTTCGTCTTATAGGTAGACTTTCATCAGCTCGCCATAATTAGCACCAGTAGGACCAAAAAAAAACAGATTCATTCATATGGCAGACATCGCGTAATATTCATGCATCGGGTGTGGTTACAAAAGATAATGTCAGAGCCAGTCCGAGACCTACACGTGAGGTGTTAGTGTGATAGCCATCACATGAATCAGGTGTGGTTTTGTGTCTAATTACCGTTGTGCATTACAATTCCCATAATTACTGACAATTCATGTTTCTGTGTGCCTTTGTACAGATGGTTTTGAGTTTAAATTCAGTGCACTTGTGTGTCCCTGTTTATATTTGCACATCTTTTTTTTTTTTTAGCTCTGTTAAGATCTTTACTTTTCTGGCAGTGAAAATATTCTCACACAGTCTCGCAGCATTTGTTTTGGTGAGCACGGTCTGAGCATGCTCAGATTACACCGGCGAGAGAGACCAGAAAACATGCTCACTCTCACCTACTAAACTAATGGACACGAGGAGACGCTACAATTGATACAACACTCACAGGAGAAAAATAAGGTATAAAAGCTAAAAGGTACATCTTTGTACCATATTTACTCGTAAAGGGTACACATTAGTGCTTTAAAAATACACATTAGTGCCTAAAGTGTACAAATTAGAACCTTTTGAAAGGTTATGGCCCGAATGATAGTTTTGTACTTATTTTCTGAGAGTCTATGAGTTTAAACCACAGAAATTCTCCATATGGTTCTAAGGTAAAAAAATGCCTAATGGTATTTTGCATGCATATTGTTTTTTTCGGAATATTTTATTAATATACGCTGCATAAACAGGCATATTACGTTTAAGCTAAACCAAATCCAGACGTTTATTGTAACGCTCCATGTATAATGCTAAATACTTTTCTGCATTTCTTGCTTTTCAGAACCCCAAAATGTCCCCCCTCCCATGGACCATGTGCTCTGGACCCTATAAAACGACAGCATAATTAAAGAGAACGCCACTCGCTCCCTTTCTCCAGCATTTTTTACTTAGCCGAGCAGCTGGCGTGTGAAGAGTTAACTCTGCGAGATAAAAAAAATAAGATCTGTTTGGCCTGCAGATATCCATTAAAGGACAGAATGCTCTTTTCTATCACAGCACAGATGCCAGATGTTCTCCTCCATTTCTAATCATTGCAGATGTAATGGGGTAGAATGCTGCAGTTTGTGGCTTCACTGGCATGCAGTCTGTATACTGCACAGGGGAACAGCAATCTGAGATTTATAATTATACCCCATTAATACGCTAGCATTCCATGCTAGCGGTAAAAAACACAGCTTATTAAACAGATCTGTTGAACACTGTGTGATTTCGGGAGAGTCTGTAACACAGGCGAGTGGCAAATGAAATGCATCGGCGTTGTTAGTGGATTGTTATGAGAGTGTCTTTAAAGGGGCAGTTGAGTTGTGACTGTATAGATGTGTTTACTCTGTTCCTTTTATCCACATCGACCAGCTTGTGTGAAATTGCGCAGGTGTCCATCATTAAGGCTCTGTTCGGGGTGTGCGGACGGTGCTGAAGGGCTCCAATCACTTAAAGAGTCAACAGACAATTCCACCTGTCATCTGTCTGATGGGTTATTGACCAGAAAGAGGAAGAAAATAGGTGTAGAAATCAATCATTCCCTCTCTTGTCTCAGTTTTGTTTTTCATTTAGTGTTTATTGCATACTAAATACTAATTTTTGTCACACAAATAAAGTCATTTTTGCTTGATGCACCCATTTTGACATGGCTTTTTGTGGACATAAAAACGTAGTTGTGATTTCATACAAACTCAAGCTCATTCCTCTACTCCTTATGTGCTAAGTGGTCAGGAACAATCAAAATCATAATTATGGCTACAGAATGGCTCAGAGACTTGAAAAATGTGTCCAGGGTGAGCTACATTCATCTATTCATTTTTATTGAGGTCTCAGTATGAGCAACCACCAAAATTGATTTATATCCCGTGCTTTTAAAAGCGCAGGACCCAGACTTCTCCAAATGAGGCCCTGCGCTGCTAAGAATTTCAAATGTGCTTTTAATACATCCTCCTTTTATTGACGTTTTGGTGCAAATCTGTCCGTTTTATTTCTACCATTACGCTCGCCTCCACAGATGTTTGTTTGAGGGTGTCAGCGCATGTGTACGTGCGCGTGTTTGGAGGCTTCGAGCATTTATTTTCTCTATCAAGTGTCGAGAAGCCAGTAAGTGAGAGCAGTAATTGTAATAATTTTCTTTTTTCTATTTTTGGTGATTTATGTCAGTGCGTTGAGGAGGGTTAGACTGATCTGAGCCCTTGGTAAGATATGTTAGATATCATGTTCTGTCCCCTCCTCGTCTGCCCGTCTCATTTTGATTAATGACCTAAACATGTGAACAACAAAGTGAAAGAAAGTCAATAATGACATCTGTATAAAACACACACACACACACACACACACACACACACACACACACACACAATTAATGAGAAACATATGTTAGGGTTGATTACTAGATTATACACATCAAATTATGTGTGTGCTTATTTATTTATTTATTTGTTTAAATGTAATTTATTTAAGATACTATCATTGTGTGTTAGAACCCTGTGAATGTGTGTAAGTACTTGAGATATAATTTTCTCTCTCGTCCTAATATAAACAAAGAGTATGTAGGCAGACAAGAGATGGAGAATGTGTCACCTCTAAGCAGCTGTCTGAATACAAGGCAAGTGTGACTGTGTGTGTGTGTGTGTGTGTGTGTGTATGAAGGGGTTGGTGTCATTTTTCAGAGCTGTGGATTTTGGGAACTGTGTGTAAGGCCAAAGTAGCATCACCTGACAGAACAGCCTGCTAATTGACATTTTCATTAACACTGAATTTATATACGTATTTCTGTCTGTGATAATGACCATTTCATGGAGAAGAAGGAAGTCTGTTGACGGGCATGAGATTGGGGAGAAACTTGCATAATTACTGCATAATTACTTTGTTGGTCCAAGACACACTCCAATGTTGAACAGTAACATTGTTCTTATCATCGCAATGTGGTAGTAGATAGTACGGTGCAGAGTTATAAAATAATCTGCTTCTTTAAGTAAATTCATTTGCAGTGGGATTCTAGGTGTCTTGCTAATCAGGAGAAGACTCAGTAGACCAGAGGTGACTCCCATTTGCATACAGTGCAAGAAAAATCTGCTATCATATGATTAGCCAAGGTAATTAAAACAGATGTAACTTAAACACGTGCTTAAGTACTGCTAATTAATATGTAATTATATACTCATTTAGACACAAGTTAACACATTTAACAGAGGCAGACATCTCCAGCTCCACTCATTGTCGTTATCAAAAAAAAAAAAGCTGTTCAATTGAGAGACAAAAGATAGAGTCTAATACTGAAAGATACAGATGTTTGAATGTTTTCGCTCAAGTAATTTGTTAATGTATGCACATCTCAGGCCCGTGTATTGTCATGGGTGTTCTGTTCTTTTCAGGTCCCTGTCAAAGGTCAAAGGTGTGGTACTCGATGGTTTAGAATCAAATGTACAGTACATTTGTATTTTGCATCTTTAGCTCACATAGCTATATTATTTTATTTATTACTGTAGGTAAAGCATTGTTTTGATCAAAGTAGGTTTAGCTATGAAACAGATTTTACCTTTGACCTGAAGTGGTAACATTAAATTCAAAGCTAACTGTATTCCTGTCATATGAGGACACTTTTTTTTTTCTTAAAGGTGAAGTTTCAATTATTTTAATTTTTATTTTAGTGTTTAGCTCTTTTCAGGTCCTGAACAAAGTCAAAATGTGCTTCATTGATGTATTATGTATAGCTTTTTTTTTAATACTCTTTTGAATTCTAGTTCTTAGCCATTTGTGGTTGAGCTGTTTATCTGATTAAAGGAGTTTTTGGGAAACTTGTTTGATTATAATTATTATGTTTGCAGTTCCAGTAGTGGTGCTGAAATCAGACACTTCACCTTTAACATCTCTCTCTCTGCTCTTAGACAGTGTCTAAGCTGAATAAACTGATAATGTCTCCTTCATTTTTCATCATGTAACATTGTTATGAGACAGCGAGAGTCCTTCTGTCCTATGAAGGAGAGATAGACTCTCTCTTTCTTAGATATGAATGGCAGTGTTAGACTGGAACCCTGTGGTGAGGTGGGGATACACAGCGGGCGTCTGTCGCTCGTAAAAGAAGAGATCACCTTGGGCAGCCGCGCCGGGCCGCTCCTCCATTGTTAACAGCAACGTGCGGCTGATCAGCAGCATTCCTGACAACTTCATTCAGCTGCCACCTGCTGGCTGTCAATCACGGGGGGGCGGGGGGGTAGGCGTCCTAGGGCTATTGACAAAGCTGTCGGCACAGAAATGAGACGTGCCTATCAAAGCACCGACTTCACCTTTCTCTCTCACGTTCTCCTCTCTCATTCTGCCATCTGTGGCATCACCTCCACAGACCAACCGTGAAGATACAAATGCATTTGGACAACTTATATAGTGCTCTATGGCACCAGAGCTCTTGCCACTCATAAGTGCGATATTAGGATTTCCGTTCTGTCTGCTTCCACCGTTGAGTTGAGGTATTTATATTAACCTTCCTGATACGTAATAACATAATAACATTGACTTTTTGACCCTGACTTGTCAATGTCAGAGTGAAAGTGCTGCTTGCGGATGCTTTTAACACTGATGACCTTGTTGGCATGGTAACACATCCGTAGCAGCAGAGTTTAAGACACTGAAACATGCTGTTTTATTCCATTCCCTAGTTTCCTGTGTTGCGAATTTGTATAACATAAACACAAATTCGGCCACTTGCAAGGCTTTGATCTGACAATTAATTTTGTAGGGTGCCACAAGTTTGTTAAAATTTCCAAAGGGTGCCGCAACTAAAAAAAGGTTGGGAAACACTGGAGTAGACAATGGGACACTGATGACTCAGTTACATGCTTGTGCAATAAAACATAGCTGGTATTAAGTACATTGCTGATAAAACAGATAATGTACAGACTATCAGTGTATACAGAAAGCAGCTAATGCTTACTGGTTTTTATGGTGAATTTTGGGAATATCGAGGGTGCAAATGTGAAGTGTCTAATGTCTAAATTATTGAATCAAATAGTAATGCATTCAACATTAGATTCTTACTAACAGAATCAATATTTCAATGCAGCATACAATGTATTTTCTAGTCTCTTGAATAGCACAGAGACAAAAGGGAAGAAATAATAAATAAGAAAGAAAAACACAATAGGCTGTCACTTTTACCACCTTTATTTGACATTAGCACGTAGATGTGAGCACCTTAATCACCCGCTGCTTTAATATGCTTTAAATAATGCACAGGCTCAAAACAGAACACCTGTTGCTCAGATGTGCTGATGCAAATATCAAGGGGATTAATTAAAAGTCAATTATATTAATTTGGCTTTTGAAGGGTGATTGTGCAAGATAATGAGTGATTCTATGAGCACAGATACTCCAGCTCCTGATTTTTAATGCGGTTTTATCAGAGTCCATTAAAAAAGCTTGTGCACGAGTGCCATGTTGTTTAGATGCCATTCTATGTAAATTTAATGAACATTTGAGTTTCACCTTTTTAATGTGCATATATCTGTCTTATGCATAATTGAAAAAAATGCTAATAACTAAAATGTTTGTTTCCCTGGCCAGGTTTTTTTTTTTTTACGTTGTGCTGTGAATCTTATTTTCTGATACACAATGGTGTGTTACGTTATATAAATGGGTTGGAAATTTGATGCACAGAAAATTTAAATGGAATGTATGAATTAATGAATGAATCTCACTTTATGTCATTTGGATATGTATATGTATCCTCTTAAAGGAGAAATTAGTTAATCAAATTGGGCAAGGCCCAATCAAAGTAAGACCACCAGCGGTCTGGCTGTGTAGTGTTTAAGTATAACTTTGCCCTTTTTAAAACAGCCTCAGTGGAGTGGATTTCAAGAGCATTTTGCGTTTAATCCCACACCGACATACGGAGAGCCCCGCGTCTGCAAACCCAATCCTCTGTGGTCCCAGAACTTCCCTCATTCCTCCTTCTATCTCTCTTTCTCGAACCACACACTGGCATGTCCCTGCTTCCATTGGAAAGGTTTTTTCTTGTTTTTGAGAACTAGATTTGCATATCTCCACATGGATACTGGCACACATTTATTTATTAGATCCATTTCAATTACTTTACCAGATCTCTCTCTATCAGGATATCTTTACTGTCTTATACTAAAAGTGTTGAATTTGTTGACACGTTACCTCTAACCAAGATGTAGATGCAGAGACCATGTGATGATAAGAAATGAGCAGAGTTTATTAAATATTTGTTTTAAAGCTCAGTCTGCTTTAGTCAGACTATAAACATTTTAATAGTATTCTTATAACACGTAAAAGAGATAAAAATGTACTGGTCTCACAACATTTAAAAATATAGAGTATGTACAATGTTATAGTTACATATAAGTAGCCACACATTTAAGAAAGAAAGTTAAGAAAGTTACTTACTTCTCTGAGGATTATCATTTGCCAGTAGAAAGAAAAAAAAAGTTTCACTTTCTTATCAATTTTACTTTAAGAGATAGTATATCACAGATTATAAAACTGCTATGTTTAGTTTAAAATGAAAAACATTTTTAAGTTAAATAAAATTATTTAAATAATTAAAAGACATATGGCCATAAAGACATTGTTAGAAAAATTATATTTAAAATAAATACTCTGCTTTTGAACTTCAACATGATAATAATATATGTTTATATTCATATTAGAATGATTTCTGAAGGACCATATGACACTGAGTTAACTGGCTACTGAAAATTCAGCTTTGCCATCACAAGAATAAATTAAAATATTAAAACAGAAAACTGTTATTATAAATTGTAATAATATTGCACAACTTTTACTGTTTTACTGTATTTTTGATCAAATAAAGACAGTAATTGAGAGCATAAAAGTATATAATATAATATATATATATATATATATATATATATATAGTGCTTGGAGTGGAAAAAGAGAAGTGCCGGTACTTTACAATTGCTTTGTTGCTCTCTCTCTCTCTCTCTCTCTCTGAATTAACGTAAACATTTTAGGTCTATAGGTCCTTTGTGAAACATTTTATAAACACTGTTTTAAAAGGTGCTATATTAATATACCTACAATGCTTTCCTGCCATAGGCCAGACCATCACTTTTCATCATCACCTTTCAGATACATACACACACAGGTTGTTTTTAAAAGATTCATATTCTTTTCATCCTTCACACTGAACTGCAGTTCATGTGTTCCATTTCTGCTTATATGTAATATAATACAGAATATGTATCTAAAAACACTCAAACATACTCTCCATCATACATTCAAACCTCAACTTGACCTGTTCCAAACGCACTCTTCAAACCATTAATGCTACACGGCTGGATTGTTGCTCACCCCGGCAGGCTGCTTGGCAGTGCTGGTGGGTGGGATAATGGCCCAGGAGGACCGTGATTATGAGAGGGGAGGGGCCAAGAGAACACTTCCTCTTGCCGCGACATCATTTTTATTATCCACTGCCCATCAGAGGTCCTTGAGAAACATGTACTTTCAGCCCGGGCAATCATTCATCTGGGGTCCTGCTCCAAGAGACATGGAGATAGAGAGAGAGAGGAACAGGGGAATATCGACTGAAACCCTTCAGCGGTACAGAGAGAAAAGTAGAGCGAGACAGTGAGGGACAGAGAATAACAGACACGTGGAGATAAAGAAGTGCTGACTAGCTGCGAGGATGATTACAGAATGCCTGCCCTTTTCTGTTAAACTTATATCAGCAGCCAATCATAATTAGAGCCCTCTGTAACAGCAGCCAATCAAATGTCAGCTCATTGTTTCACTTTGATTAAACCATCAAACCACACATCTTTGTGCCAAGGGTTTACGTGCACTGTGAATAAATGTTGTGTATCATAAAAAGGGGGTAAAAACACAAAACACCACAGATTTTGTTTTGTTTCAGGGACAAGGAATCTGACTCTTTACACTTTGACAGTACACCTTTGTACCTTGTTTACCCCTAAAGGGTCCATATTAGTACCTTAAAGGTACATATTAGTATCTAAAGATAACATATTTTAGTACTTGAATTAACCTTTTAAAGGATGCCACCTGAGTGACAGCTTTTGTACCTTTTGTTCTGAGTGTAGTATGCTTATATTTACTAGAAACATGGACATCAAGGACAAAATCTGATGCTGAATAAGGCTTCTGATAGGGTTGATACATGATCCTTGGATGAGTTGTTAGTACAAGACCATTTGACACAAAATCTTGAACTCTTGGTTTCAGCACTTTGCTGATTAACACTGCTCAGACCATCCTCTTCCCCCCTCTGATCGTCAGCTCAACTGCTGCTCATCACAGCGCTCTGCACATGATTTGACAGCAACTGAGTTATGGCATTATCATGTTAGCACTGGTGATTAGCCAATGTGTGAGACAGTGAAAAGATGAATGATAATGTGAGAGAGAAAGTGAAATTGTAAGGGTGAGAGAGACTGCTGGATGGAATAATAAATCTGGAACCACCATCTTGAAACTAATGGCATGGTCATACTGCACTATGGCTGGAATCTGAAATCACCCCCTATATGCTCTCATTCACTATTTCCTACATATTTCCACTAATATAGTCCATTGAATGACTGGATGAAAAGAAGTGAGCGAATTCGGCACTGAGTGTGCCGGAAATTATGTGGATGACATCTTTTGGAAAGTTGCAGGATTCCATTCAGTTTAACATTCACAGCGCAAGTAAGTGTACATTGTTTGTGTATAACAAGGTGGTTGGGCCTTTTGCAGTGTATTTGCCAGTGTATTTGGACAGGACACCAAAAACCATTACTGTCCCTGGGAAATGGGGACATCTGATCACCCTAACCTGTGTTTTATTCACATTCATTCATACAAACGGGAACAGAGGAGAGCAGAAACAGCAGCATGTGCATATGAATTTAGTCTTTTGCTACTTAACAAAGTTCAAGTTTGGGTCTAAACATCACAAGTTGCTCTCTGAAACATCAATAAATAATTAAACTGGTAAGGCAAAACAGACCAATGGTAAAATTGGAGTGCTGCTATTGAGTAGCACAATTTCCTCAACACTATTATATATATATATATATATATACACTGTATATATATATATATATAT
>NW_015542361.1:243569-251345 GCF_001515605.1 Sinocyclocheilus anshuiensis | reverse complement strand
ATATACTCTATATATATATATATATGTATATATATATATATATATATGTATGTAGCAAATTAGCTCAAAAGGGAAATATATATAAATAGTTACAATTAATTATAATTAATTACAATTATTTACAATTAGTTACAGTAGTAACTGTAGCAGAATTAAAGGGCACCTATTATGCAAATTCCACTTTTACATGGTGTTTGGACATAAATGTGTGTCATCAGTGTGTGAACACAACCACCCTACAATGACAAAAATCCACCCACTCCTTACTTTTTAATCCACATTAAAAAATAAATAAATAAAAAAAACAGTCTCATTAGGCATGCCATTTTGATTTTCTTAGCGTTGTGACATCACAATGTTTAGGCCCCGCCCACGGCCATTGACTGACAGTCCTGCATTACAGTAGTTTCTAAAGTTGGATGGATCTGTACCAATTGTTCGTGATCCAGCTTCACCTCCAGAAGAAGTAAGTGTTACACTGTTTATTTTTTATGATTTTTGAGTAAATCACCATTTCAGTCAATGTGCCTGTTATCCAGTTCCACAACAAATGTGGCTAAAGCTATTGTTGTCTTAGAGACCAAATGTCTGTCATCTACTTTTAACTTTGTTTATATACTGTATAACTACATGTTTGTAAAGAACAGTGTTAAAGGCGATTGTCTTGAAAAACTGTGTATGTTATCTGTAAAGACAAGACATTAAAACACTAAATGCAGCATAACGTTATATTCTCTGGTTCTGTAGGCATCCTCTCACATTTGCCACATGAGCACCTGTATGAGAAGAAATATTTGAACATTACGTGACAGTATCCCTCACATAAATGTCATGTCGTTATAGTACTTAGCTAACATTTTAAGTCGTCAAGTCACCTTTATTTATATAGCTCTTTTAACAATACAGATTGTGTCAAAGCAACTGAACAGCATTAATTAGGAAAATAGTGTGTCAATAATGCAAAATGACAATAGTAAACACTCATTTTTCAGTTAAAGGCAGTTCATCATTGAATTCAGTGATGTCATCATCCAGCTCAGTTCAGTTAAAATAGTCTCTGCGCAATCAAGTCAACGATATCGCTGGAAATTAAGTGTCCCCAACTAAGCAAGCCAGAGGCGACAGCGGCAAGGAACCAAAACTCTATCGGTGACAGAATGGAGAAAAAACCTTGGGAGAAACCAGGCTCAATGTTTAATAGGTAGCCAGTGCAGTGTTGACAGAACCGGGCTAATATGGTCATACTTCCTGGTTCTAACCGTTTTTGTGTGCCTGTTTCATTGAAGCGCATAGCTAACTTTATCAAAGTATTTGTGTGTATGTGTGTCGCTCATCCGTCTTTGCAAATGGGCTGTCAAAACTCTGCAACTACATAAATGTATCAAATAACCATTCAGAGACGTCCTGGTTCATTCTCATAGGTGTTTCTTCTGCCGGAGTCTCTCCTTCATCTGTGTCAGACTCCGGTTCAAACACGTATGGCTGAACACCGGTTATCTCGCTCTCATTCATGTTGCTTCTACCGGTGTTGCACCGAATTCTGTGACCATAGTAGGCACTTTATTGAGCTAATCCAACCTACTCCTAAACCCAATCCTAATCCTAAACCTACCCTCACTACAGCGCCTACTAAGGTCACATAATTAGTTGTAACACCGGCTGTTTATTGCTGTAGATATGCAAAGCAGATATGTATATGCCACGCCCTCTTCTGAAGACGGGGCGGGAATATGCAACTCATTTGCATTTAAAGTGATATGACACCAAAACAGCTCTTTTTTAGACATGCCCCAAAAATGTAATTTTCAACGTGTTATAATAAATGTTCTGTGGGGTATTTTGAGCTGAAACTTCACAGACACATTCTGGGGACACCCAAGACCAATATTGCATCTTGTAAAAAGGGGCATAATAGGTGCCCTGTAATATTACAATCAACTAATCTGTTCGTCCAGCGAACATTCTGTGTAATTTCATATAAACTCTAAGAAAGGATATTTTCGTGGCAACAGAAAATAACTTTCTTACAGTACTAAAGCATTAGAGCATGTAGCTATAGATAGGATCGTAAAAGAGACACTATTCACAAGCGGTGACAGAACAGAAACACATGTAATTTGTGCAAACAAGTTTTATTAACTAAACACTAACACATAACTAATCTAAACAAACAAACATACAATAACTCATACATGGGAGAGTTGAAGTGGATGAATGAAACTGTTAGAGAAACCTGAGAATGCAGTTACGGAAAATGAGTCAGTTAACTACCTGAGTGCAACCATCAGCGCCGTTTTATAACGGGGTCTACAGCTTATACTAAACCTCTGTTTCGTTTACTTTATTGTACGAAACTTGCATTGCCTTGGCCGTTAAACAAGCATCCGGATGCAGTCTTGGATAAAAGTCTTGATGGTTTAAAGGTTTGGTGGTGTTTAGGGCTGCGCGATTAATCAAAATTAAATCGCAAAGATGATAAATCGCGATTAGGCAGAAGCTGCGATTGTCATGCGTATCTTTCAGTGAAGCACGGTTCTGTGATCAGCAGTAAATATCCATCCGAAGGCCAGAGTGCGCTCTCGTGCTGAAACGCCAAATACGCCTCGCAAAAGAAATCCAGGAAATCCCTATAGCGGTTGCTGAATAAACAGAAGATTTAACTGCTTTCATTGATTCAACGTGACTAATAAACACATACGACAATATGGTTTATCTGAGTTTGTCTTATAATTTTTATTATAATAATAATGCAATGCTAATCGACATAACCTTTGTCACTACTTAGAATAATATGAAATATGTTGCGTGCCTTATTCTGTGTAAGAAACCACATCATCTCACAGAAGGATTTTTTTCAAACACTCGACTGATGTTATGAAGTGAGTTTGGAGTAAAAACATGTTATTAAATGTGGTATTTTCACAAGCTTTCAGATGGAGCAGCATTTACTACAGAGAGCCGTAGTTCACTGACAAGGTACGCATACAGCTTTTATAATCGCAGAATGTTATCTTCAATTTCATAATTGCGCGATTATTTCATCTGCGATTATGAATGCGATTTTGCATAGCTTGTCAGTGAACTACGGCTCTGTGTAGTAAATGCTGCTCCATCTGAAAGCACGTGATGGAGATTTACTACTGATTACAGAACCGGCTTTACTGGCAAGATGCTCATGACAATCGCATTTGATTAATCGTGCAGCCCTAGTGGTGTTGGAATTGTGATCACGATGTGAAGTCCAAAGTTGTTACTTTTACTCAGTAGTAGTTAGGAGAGTTTTCTCCCAGATGGAAAGTGAAGACATGGCTGTAGTCGAGGCCTGCCAGACATGGCTGCGCCAGCCCGGTGGAAGACGAGAAGCTGACAAGAGAGAGAGACAAGAGACAAAAAACAAAAGCTGAGGATCTTTGGTGAATGGAAAGACAAGGCCGCAGCCTGGCACAAACTTAAGGGTCCTTAGAAGACTTCTAGCTCAGCATCCTCATCTTCTCAGAATCTAAAAGGACCACCCTGATCTGGTGATCAGTGATCTTTAAAGTGTGAGGGGGTCACACCCTCAGGATTTGAGTGAGCCAATGAGGAATGGTACCTTTGGAGGGAAATTTTACGACTCTTTGTCTTCAAGCATGGTATTTGGCATATGGAACTGGATTGGTGTTGATGCAAAACTATTAAAGATTCTTACACCGTGTCTACACCAGATGCGAGTGGCGCGACGTGACAAAATACTATAGAACCTATTATAATCAGTGATGCTGTCTACACTGGATGTGGACAAATCCCTGACAATAAACTGCTGCCTCGTTCTATTTATGACGTACTGACACAAAATTCAAATGATTTGCAACGGTCATTTTGTAGCGTCTAGTGTAGACAGACTTAAGCTGTTGCGGCGCGACAACTATCGCATCTGGTGTAGACACAATGTTAGAACACTAATATGTTGCATAGGCATCAACATATAATATACGCCCTCATTTAGATCATTCTAAATTCAAATTCACACAAATTCAAAGATGGTATGGGTGAGGTTATATTAACTAATGAATGATCTATCACTATATAACACATGCATAAAACAATATACCTTTCAAAAACACTATACAAAACATAATGATACACACAATGTTCTGGGGATGTGCATGATCATTTACAGAATGTTTTTACTATGAATTAATGAAAGTAGTAATTTCCTATAACAGTATGTGTCTGTTTTAGAGGGAATTAAGTAGGAGGGAGATTCTCTCTATATACGTTAAAGTCGTAAAATGTATCTGGTCTGGCTGAGCTGTCTTGGTTACCATGGTAACCAGGTGCCTGGGGGTCGTTCACAGATGTCTCGGCACCCAGTCTGGTTGTTGGGTGAGAGGGTCTGTTGGATTATTTGTTAAATATAATGAATGTGTGTCTGTAAAAAGTTCGACTGGAGCCTTGTTGCAACTCACCTCTATAGGATATAGTGCCATACATGGGATGAATGCTCATTTGATCACCTGTGAGCCCTGAAGCCGCCTTTCCGCTGTCTCCGACATTTGGATACATTGTTGCATTTCTCCCACTAGCAGTCCTACATATACTGTATAACAGGACAAAGTATTTCGCTATTTATTTCATTCTTTTTGCTTGGTTGATCAGTTTAGTTCAGTGGCTTAACTGAATCATTAGTCTTTGAACCTCAATTTGATTCATGAATTCTGAAGTGAATCCTTGTTTGAGTTTTGAGCAGTGATGCACTCCAGAGTCATAAAGAGTTATTAACTCTGGATCAAACCCTGAGTTTAAGTTATTAGAGAGTGCTGTTAACCTGCTGAACCTGATCTAAACCATATTGGACCTGTTTGGTTTTGTCTACTGTAAACCTATTCTGAAACTCAAGAGTTTATTCAACTAGGGCCACTGGAGTGAATGATGATCTGATGTTTGAAATCAAGTGAACCAAGAACTGCTTGTTAGAAATGAATTACATCACGCTTGCATATGAAATAATAAACAAGGTGGTTAAGTCACAAAATGATTGATTTCTTAACCTAATTTTAACCTTACTGTTATTTCACAGCAATCAAGGGTTAAGTTTACCTTAATTATGAAGTATGAAATTTAGTTAATCTTGTGTAACCCTGTCTTAACTCAACACAACATACTCCAATGGTGCATGATATAAACCAGGGGTGGCCAACGTCAGTCCTGGAGAGCCACAGTCCTGCAGCGTTTTGTTCCAACCTTGATAAAAACTCACCTTCCTGCTGCTTTTAGTAACCCTTAGACCTTGATTAGCTTGTTCAGGTGTGATTGATTAGGGTTGGAGCTGAAGTCTGCAGGACTGTGGCTCTCCGGGACCAACGTTGGCCACCCCTGATATAGACTGTTACACGAAAATGAAGTAGATAAAACATTTTAACATTTCAGTTTAATAATTTGTTAAAAACAGAAGCCCCAGAGAATGACTTCATATCCCATTGTTCAAATTTGTGGCAAGGTCTGAAGTATATTTGTGTTTTTAATGTCTAGTTTTAGCATGACATCTTAAACCTGAATCCCTTTCGCCATTATCCGTTATAGAAAGTTCATTAAAGAAGAGACAGTAAGCATACTGTAAATAGCAGCTGTAATTAATGTGAAAACAACACAGCGTGAAAGAGAATCTGTTTTTCTTGAGCCTGATTTGAGGCAGTGCAGGACCATCTAATGATGTAAACTCTCAGTGTGTGGAGTTTAAATGTGTCCTGTTTCACTTGCAGCCCGGCTGGAGGTCAGTGTGATCGTTAATCTGATCCTGATCTTAGACCTGTCTGTCTCTTTCACACCAGACAGCTTATTGTCATGATGATGGGCATGACAACCCTTAACCTCCCTCCCACCCTCTCTTTTTCTCTCCCGCGCACATTCTCCCTCTCTCGATTGTCTCATCACTCTGAAGGGAGACTCGTCTCTCACGCAGATACCTGATGGTCGACAGGCCTCAGCTTCCTGTGGGTCTGATAATCAACGTGCTGTCAAGACTGTCAATATCCAGCAGACGAAGAGGGGACCGGGGCCGACACACATATACATACGGATGCACACACACACAAATATGCGCACATGCATTCGGATGCCTGCTCAAGGACTCTCAATCACAAGCTAAAGAGCCCATATGGTGACATTTTCTTGTATATCCACTATCATTACGTTATACGGCACAGATACACGCACACGTACCTGGCATAAATCAGCTGTGGCTGTCAGGCCGTGCTTTTAGTAAAGGATAGATTAAACTCTTTGCCTGAATCTCTCTTGATGATCGTTGCAGGCTTTATTAATTCGATTTAATTGTGATGAATGCTGGGCCTGTCATCTCCTCACACTGACAGTAGATAGGGTTCACATGGCCTGCTGAAGCTCGGTGACAGGGAGAGATGTCACAGTTTTATACAGTAAGCTTACCCACATCACCACAGCCTTCACCCACTCACACTGGGGAATCATCAGAATATATCAGTCATTAGCTCATGTCACTAGCGATGAGAATGCATATGCAGCCCATATGCAAGAGGAAAACGGTCATCACATACAGCATTCCATTTTAATGTAGTATTTTTTAATTAATTTATAGATCTGGTCCTTCTATGATTGGCAGAGACACATTCAAAACCCTTGTAAAATACTCTATAAACAAACACCTGTGACCTCATTACATCAGTATTACTGCACCACTGCATCTGTTTACGTGGCAACCATTATGCTGAACATTGCTGAAGAACTACATTGCTTTTTGGAAGAACTATTATTTGTTATATTAAATGATTACATTTGTGTTGGTATGTGTTTATTTTTTTGAAACCTTGCTGGGTATTTTTAGGAAATATTTTATCAGATCTGTGAAATTGGACATTTATATAAATAAATGAATAAATACATAAATAAATACATGGTAACACTTTACAATGAGGTTCATTTAGTTAACATTAACTACAGTTACTGAAGTAATATACTTCTAAATAATTTATTATTTTTAGTTAGTTAAAGGGGTCATATGACGTTGCTAAAAAAAAAACATTTTAGGAAGGCGTGGTTGAGCGTTCACTTTTATAAAGAATATCTCTTTGGGTTTGAGACTTTAATCTTTGTGACTTTACGTATCTTCTGTATGCATGAACAGCTTTTAGCACTCCAAAGACAAAGGAAAACATGAAATTGCATCATATGACTTTAATGTTAATTTCCATATTTGTTAGCCTAATGCATTATTAAAATCAAAAGTTATTTGAATATGTTAATATTATTTAATGGACCCAAGTCAACATAAAACAGTTGTATTTATATGAAATAGCATTAACAAAGATGAATAGATTGTAATTCATTGAAAACTGTGTGTTTTTAGATTAGGATCATATGATGCAGAGTTTCTAGTCTTTTTCAGATGATTCTCTCTTTGAAATGGTTAAATGGCTGAAAGACATGCTTTGACATGCGTTCACTTCCTCTTCTTTACTCTTCCATGAACTACATGACACGAATCATGTCCACCTGCAAAAAAACATTACTTAATCCTTCCTTCCTGTTTCTTTTTTTTTTCTTCTTCTTCTATAGAGTATGCGCTAAATGTGTCCCATTGTTTTTCTTTGCATATTAGTGTGTGTGTATGAAGCCCGGCTAGTTCAATCACTGACCCCTAAATCAGTTAAGGAAACAGTCTGACATCGACTGTAATGAGAATAAATGAAATGATTGGACCTCATCAAGAAACACACACACACACACACACACACACACACACACACACACACACTTCAG
>NW_015542361.1:240426-242011 GCF_001515605.1 Sinocyclocheilus anshuiensis | reverse complement strand
CACACACACACACACACACACACACACACTTCAGCTCTCTTTATGATCCCCTTTTTGTTTCCATAACAGCAACAATGAAAAATTAGACCTAATTAGTTGCACAGTACCTTTTGTTCAGGACTTTATGTGAAACACTATCCTGTAAGAATTGCATATTTATGTAAATTCCCCTACAAATAACAGCAGAACTAATGGGCTATCAGGCAGATAACGCCAGCAGGACGTCTGACACGTGACAGGTGACCTGCACACTCCATGATATAATGAGGGTTTTCATCACTCTTTCTCTCTCTCTCTCTTTCTCTCGCTCTAGAATGATAGTGTTTCAAGTGGTCGTGTGAGCAGAGAGGAACCTCCCATCAGTTGAGGACGTCCTCCCTTTAACAACTGTTTCCTGTGAGCTAAGTGCTGCAAAGGGTCACACCTTCTGATCACATCAGCAGCCTGCAGCACAGGCAGCATGCCAAACAGCGGACTGACACATCTCATGTCCCTGAAAGATGAACTGGTTATCTTAAGGTACAGTCGTTTGACTCAAGGTCGCAAAACTACCAGGCCAAAATATTAGTACATTCTTCTTTGATCAATTGTAATATAAATATGGCTGTCCAAACTGTAAATTAAATATTGTAATGATCTTTTGTACATTATAGTAATTAACTGAATATAAAAGAAGTAAATACTGTATATCGGTATTTGCTGAGAAAAGCCCCCAGTGAACACAACTGAAAAAAAAAGGTTAAATTATTTTTGATGATCAATGAATAGACATTGAATAGACAAACAATGAACAGACAAAAAGTGTCTGTAGAAGTCACTTTATTTTTATTTTTTTGGTTTATTTACACTGAACATCAGTCTATCACTGGCCTACAGTTCACATAAATCCATATCGCAATCGAGTTGTCAATATGTCTGAGGCAGAATATGACTGAATTACATTAACACCAGTTTTAGCCCTGATTTGCATTTGAGCTGAGTCTGTGTTTTTCGCCTGCAGACTTTCAGATTTGCCGATTTTTGGCCAGTGCCACATAATATTATGTAGTATGTACGTGGTAGACATTGATTTCTTACCCATATGATTTCTGATATGACATGTATATAAGCACCATAAGCACTACACCTTTCCATGTAAACATACTTTTTCCTTCCTTCCTTCCAATTTTAATACTGCATATTGTGCCTTAAAGTAATATGGAGATTTTTTTTGGAAAGAAATTAATATTTTTTTGCAACAATGATGCATTAAATTGACCAAAAGCGACAGTGAACACACACACACACACACACCCCATGAGTCTGTGTGTAGTCAGGTTTAAGTCCCCACCAGGATATATAAAGCAGTACACACACACACACACACACACACACACACACACACACACACTAATATATTACATAAAAATAAATAAATACATTTTTAAATCTTATAGATCCCAAACTTATACTTAATTTCCAAATATGACTTAATTTAAAATTTTAAACTTTATTTCACTTTATCTATTGTCTCTAACTTTAGGCTATCTTTCTCTCTCTCTCTCTCTCTCTCTCTCTCTCTCTCTCTCTCTCTCTCTTTTTTATA
>NW_015542361.1:232464-240349 GCF_001515605.1 Sinocyclocheilus anshuiensis | reverse complement strand
TTTTTTAAATGGAAAACGCTTCTGTGTTAAATCACCATGCCCTAATATGAATACTGAATTTGAGAAAGGATGGACTGACCTGAAGGGAAGGAATCATGGTAAAATGCACAAACATGAGGCAACCGATAGCTAACAGATCAGCCAAATTAAATAGACGGCACACTTGGGGTAGAGAACTGTGCCGTAACAATACATACAATAGAATATTATTTGTGGCTCTTGCTTTATTGGTCCTCCCTCACTTTGTTGTGTGCTGTGGGCATTCTTCAAAGCACTTCCCCACTTAACAACCCCTGCTAACGGTTTGTTTTTACTTTCTCTCTCCCTATCTCACTTTTCTCTCTTTCTCTCTCAGTGTTAATTAAAGCAGGAGCACGCATGTGACTCCACTTCAGACTGCGAGTGCAGAGGGCTAATTAACTTCGCCTGTCCCTCTGCACAACTTAGCCCCAGAACCACCATTATGGCTTTAATATGCCAAATTAGAAACTGATTTTGAACTGCATCTGCCCCGAAGAGAAATATTGATCCCTATTCTCTCTTTCTCTCTCTTCCTCTTTCTCTTTTCCTTCCCCTGCCCACTGGCCATTTGGTCTTGTGGTTCAGTTCTATTGCCTAAATTAGTTATCCGATTGGTCCCTTTGATTAATGGTGGGCCCGCTTGCTTCATTACACATGATAACGCTGAATAATCAGAGCGCGCCAAACTACTTCTGTTTCGTCAACCTCACCCTCAAGTACATTTATAGAATTATTTAGCATATAGTTGGCCATAATTTATTTGTATGACACATTTCTCGATCAGGAGCCATTGTAGAGTGTCATATATGGATAGGAAAACAAGGTAAACTAGATGTGCAAATCAATGAGTGGAACTCCAGGGAATATCAGCCGCATAATCAGGATGCAGGACTTGACCCTGCCTGCATTCCAACCTGTCAATGTACGCCAGCAGAAAAGTGATATTGTGTTTTTAGCCAGAGAATTACTTCAACGTACTCACTCATATGTGCTCAAATGCTGCCCTTTTCACTGTGGTGGGTTTCTCTCTCTCTCTCTGTCTCTATCTACCTTTTTTCTATCCTCAAAGCGTTTGACTGCATCAATCAGTACGGGTCTCTTCTTGTTTATTCTTTTATGATATGTCTCTCTGCATGGCTCTCTGGCCTTATGGGACATGCTGCAGGACTTTGTTGTTGGAATGAATGATTAATTCATTTTTTTATGTTGATTGTCTGTGCACATGTTGATAAAATGATCAATGTGATCCAAAACAACAACTGCAGAAAAAAAAGTCCTCCAGTTTGAATGACTGTTACAGTTAATTAAGTAGAAGTTAATTTAATCTGCTTTTATTGATTATTGCGATGCCCATTACTGCAATGGGTCCAAGGAACAAATACATAGTGCTTTTGTTCAGGGGAAAAAAATAAAAATAAATTCTCTAAAATGAAACACTTCTATATACCATATCCATAGTAGCAGCCCAGTTTAAAAGCATGCATAAAAGCACAATTTAATTATTTACACTGTATATAGCCATGATTTATTGTTTCAACATTCCATATTTGCCATTTCTTTGTTTACTAGCAATTTCTTGGTGAAAGTTATTAAACTGTTATGTAAATCCACAGCGCAAAAAATTCTAAGGTCTGATATAATGTATGTGTTTTTTTCACACACGTTATGATTCTTTGAATAATGTAATAATTTTTAATCAGCATATCATGTGTGGTTTAGGCTAATATTTGAACCTTGTGATTTGCATAAATACCGTCCCTAGGTTATGTACAGTGGGTACGGAAAGTATTCAGACCCCCTTCAATTTTTCACTCTTTGTTATATTGCAGCCATTTGCTAAAATCATTTAAGTTAATTTTTTTTCCTCATTAATGTACACACAGCACCCCATATTGACAGAAAAACACAGAATCGTTGACATTTTTGCAGATTTATTAAAAAAGAAAAACTGAAATATCACATGGTCCTAAGTATTCAGACCCTTTGCTCAGTATTTAGTAGAAGCACCCTTTTGATCTAATACAGCCATGAGTCTTTTTGGGAAAGATGCAACAAGTTTTTCACACCTGGATTTGGGGATCCTCTGCCATTCCTCCTTGCAGATCCTCTCCAGTTCTGTCAGGTTGGATGGTAAACGTTGGTGGACAGCCATTTTTAGGTCTCTCCAGAGATGCTCAATTGTGTTTAAGTCAGTGCTCTGGCTGTGCCATTCAAGAACAGTCACAGAGTTGTTAAGAAGCCACTCCTTCGTTATTTTAGCTGTGTGCTTAGGGTCATTGTCTCGTTGGAAGGTAAACCTTCGGCCCAGTCTGAGGTCCTGGGAAAAAAAATTAACTTAAATGATTTTAGCAAATGGCTGCAATATAACAAAGAGTGAAAAATTGAAGGGGGTCTGAGTACTTTCCGTACCCACTGTATGTAATCATGGTTCCCCAAAGGGAATGAGACACTGCGTCGAAAAATGCTATGGGAATGCCTCTGCATGACCGTGTCCTGAAGCATGTGTGAAATCAGTCCAGTGGAATGGCGAGATGTCACAGACGGGGTGACATAGAGATTAGGAACTTTAAAAGTGCATCCGGAGCAAACAGTGGCAGCTTCTGATAGGTCGACGCAAGAGCTCACAGGGATGCAGGAAGTATGGTAGGAGACGCAGCGTCTCGTTCCCTTCGGGAAACCATGGTTCCATACATAACCTAGGGACATTCCCCTTTAGGAACTAGAGCTGCGTCGAAAACCCTATGGGAACAAGAATACCAACTCCGCCATACTGATGAATGCCTGTCTAGTGTGAAATCCATGCGCACATCTACAGTAAGACAGAAGAACTCTAGAGCCCAGAGTAGTTCCCAAATCTAATGATCTGACAAATGTGAACGGGGTAGACCGACCAACAGCCTCACAAACATTTGTAGTGGACAGTAGATGACTGGAAAGCTCATTTTGATTTGATCAGGTTTTGTGGATAACAAAGGTTTTGTTTTTTTCTTCAGATAAAATAACACTACCTCTTGTGGAGAGGGGGGTAACATTAACATACAGTAACTCCCGCTCAGGAACTGCCTTGTCTCCGTTACTCTTATCAAAGTGTAAATGATCGTAAGTCCCCTCACAGGAGAAACAAGTTTTGCCAGGTGGCCAGAACCACAAAGGAAAAACACATCTTCACATGCGTTCACACAAAATGGACACATAATTGATTTGACTTAACAATAAAAGTGTATTGTCAGTTTATGATTATCTAAGTTGCATTAGATTTGACATACCTGATGTCATTTAATAACAAATAATATCTCAATTTATTTGTTGAATCTTAATAATGTTTACCTTATTAATTCCAGGAAACTACAGTTTATATTTGCATAAGATAACGTCCATAGTAACATCCAACTCAGTCACTTTCATCTATGAATCTTTTGCACTTTATCCATTCATTGTACCCATTTAGTAGTTGTTAGTAATTCTTGTCTATCCTTTTGTTAATAAAACCCCTTTTATTCCACTTGTGTCTTCCTTGTGTTGATAATTCAGTAAGAGGCTCTACAAGTTAACGATTCTCTAAAATCTTTCAGATTGGTCAGACTACAACTTATTATTTATTATTTATTCAACAATCTTCAATGATTGTTCTTTACTGACAAGGTGAAATTCCTGGCTGGTGCCCCGTAAATAGTGTGACCAAAACTAAATATTAATATTAATATTTAAGCCAAAGCCATTACACTGGTGGTGCTACTTAGATTTGAAATCACTACATTTAGTGGTACCCCGTGTGAGGCTACCTAACATCTGAAAATCACTACACATTGTGTATAGAAACACCAGATAAGAAGGCCTTCGAAGCCGCCATACTCCTAGTAGAGTGGGCCCTGACCACCAAAGGTGATGGGAGGTCAGATGACTCATAGGCGAGGGAGATAGCCTCAACTATCCACCTGCTTAGCATCTGTTTGGTCGCCAGGAGACCTCTATTGGGCAGACCAAAGCAAACAAAAAGTTGCTCAGACTTCCTCCACAGGGCAGCTCTGTGGATGTAGGTGTCCAGTGCTCACACTAGACACACTAAATGAAGCTTCTCCTGGTCTGGCTCCTGGAAGGGAGGAGGACAGAATGCCTGAATCACTACTGGCCACAGAATCTGAGTAGGCACCTTTAGCACATAACCAGGCCTCGGGTGCAGAAATGCTTTGACCATCCCAGGTGCAATGTCTAGACCTGATGAGGCCACTGAAAGGGCATGAAGATCACCAACCCTCTTAAGAGAGGAAATGTAAAAAAAAAACCACTGTCTTAAGTGTTAAAAACTTATCAGAAACCTCCTGAGGTTCAAAGAGAGCCTTACTAAGCCCCTCCAGGACCACAGCCAGATCCCATGCCGGGACTTTAGTGCATAGAGCAGGCCTTGGCCACAAAGCACCATGGAGGAAACGGGTTACCAATGGGTTTCTTCCTAATGATTGATCATCCAAAAGGATGTGGTAAGCAGCTATGGCTGCCACGTACACCTTTAGAGTGGAAGGAGTCAACCCTGCAGAGAATCGTTCTTGCAGGAAATCTAGCACTAAACCAACCGCGCAGTTAACTGGGTCCAGCTGACGATCTCCACAATATGAAGTGAAAAGCTTCCACTTCGAGGAGTACAGTTCCTCATGGAGGGAGCTCTGGAGTGGAGGATGGTCTCAACAACCTCAGTCGAGAGACCGGAATCTATGAGATGTGCCCCCTCAGAGGCCACACCCATAGTTTCCATAACTCCGGGTGGGGATGAACGATCCTGCCGCCCGCTTGAGTTAGAAATTCCCTCCTGATGGGAATCTCCCAAGGGGAGCTGTCGAGAAGGGATACAAGGTCCGAGTACCAAACTCAGGCTGGCCATAAAGGGGCTACTAGCAGTAGAGAGATCCTGTCCTGGCGATTTATCTCCAGAACTCCTGGAAGCATAGCAATCGGGGAAAATGCATACAGATGAAGCCTCGGCCACGTCTGTACCATAGTATCCAGTCCACAATATGAAGTGAAAAGCTTCCACTTCGAGGAGTACAGTTCCTCATGGAGGGAGCTCTGGAGTGGAGGATGGTCTCAACAACCTCAGTCGAGAGACCGGAATCTATGAGATGTGCCCCCTCAGAGGCCACACCCATAGTTTCCATAACTCCGGGTGGGGATGAACGATCCTGCCGCCCGCTTGAGTTAGAAATTCCCTCCTGATGGGAATCTCCCAAGGGGAGCTGTCGAGAAGGGATACAAGGTCCGAGTACCAAACTCAGGCTGGCCATAAAGGGGCTACTAGCAGTAGAGAGATCCTGTCCTGGCGAATTATCTCCAGAACTCCTGGAAGCATAGCAATCGGGGAAAATGCATACAGATGAAGCCTCGTCCACGTCTGTACCATAGTATCCAGTCCCAATGGAGCTGGATGTGTGCGGGAAAGCCATAGATTATACTGCGAGGTCTCCCGCGATGTGAACAGGTCGACCTGAGCCTGACCGAAAATACTCCAAATCTGCCCCACTTCGGGGTGGAGTCTCCACTCCCCGGGCCTTGACCCTTGTCTCGACAGGATTTCTGCTTCCCGATTGAGGTGCTAGGCCGAAAGGAAGAACCCGAATATTGGAATGCTTTGCATCCAAAAGCAAACCTCAGGAATTTCCGGTGTTGTGGAAGGATGGAAACATGGATGTATGTGTCATCTATGGTGACAAACCAGTCCTCGGATCTGATTTGAGTCACGACCTGTTTCAACGTCAGCATCTTGAATGTGAACATTTTGACAGAACGATTTAGTCTGCACAGACCTAGAATCAGATGCAACGCCCCATCCCCCCATGGAACAACAAAGTACCGGATGTGGAACCCGGACACCCTTTTGAGAGGAGGAACACATTATGTGGCCTTCCTTGCTCACGACTGCCTGTTCCACTACTAGAGCCTGCTTGGGACACACCATCTGCAGGACCCATTGAGACACATTTGGCAGAAATTTTCACGCTGCCAAGAGGTCTACTAAGGGAACCAATCTCCCGAGAGTGGCCTCTGGTGTATTTGTCAAGTCAAGTCTGCTTTATTAGCCCGCCGCCGCGGGTCTTACCTCCCTCGACGCGAGCTCTGTCCGCTCGATAGCATGTCAGCTGATCGAGATGAATAGCGCAGTCCGGAACGCTGTTGTTGAGCCATGTTTCCGTGAACACAAAAACACAACAGTCTCTTACAGTCCTCTGAGTTGAGCGGAGTAGTCAGTGTGTCGGTGTAGTCTATTTGGAGTAGTCAGTTCAGCACCCTGAAGAGGATTAAGGGCAAAGAACAACCGACCTGACTGCTCTAGTGCCCTCATCTGAGTACCCTACCGTTGCTGGGCAGCAGCTGGGAACTTTGCCCGTTGGAGCCCACTGAGCCCTGAAGCAACGGTGGTGGCACGGGTATCAGCAGGGCTGAGGACGCCAGACCCTTGGGACTGACATCTATTATAGCTAGAGAGTTTAATTTGGTGTCCTGAAAAAGATCACCGGCAGGAAGCGACCGATTTATCCACTCTAGCGACCTCATTTGAGGGGACGAGCATTCTCATGCCATACCTTTGTCGAGCAGCAACTGAGATCAGTGCTAGCTGGAGACCTCTGTGCCCCGAAGCACCAAATGTGGCAGGGTTAACAGACCTGCCTCCTGAGGGCACTGAGGAGAGATGGGCACCTTATAATGAGGTGTGCACCATTTCTTCCCAATTAAAGGAACCATTCTCTAGAGACTGGTCTCTTGAGCAATCAGATCAGTGCCCTGAAGTGGATGACCAGCAGGGACAAACCAAACTGGCTGCTTGATAACCTCCTCAGAGGATGCGACTGTGAGCCTCCTGGTGCCTCCACGTTTTTCGGGCGGACACTGAGAACTGCAGTGCTGGAGACCGCTGTGCCCCAATGCACCACAGGTAGCGCGGGCAGAGAAGAACACACGGTCTAAAGTGCTGCCTGTTTTTCTTGCTTGCCATATATTGTTGTGATTGTGCACTGGCACTGACAAACAACAGATATTTCAGACTGACACACACAGTGCGCTTGCTGAAGACACAGAAGCTAACGCTATTTGTTTTGGATGCGCTTTTAAGCTTCCTAGTCTCTAGGTCACACCGCCCGTGATGTCTCACCATTCCATTGGACTGATTTCACTCATGCTTCAGGACACCATCACGCAAAGGCATTCCCGAAGCATGCAGCATGAGTTCCCAGAAGCGGAAACCTTTAACATGAGGGCAAAAAGTCTATTAAATGTATCTATCAGATATAATAAACAGTAAAGAACAGAGAGATAACTAGCACTGTCTCTGTGATGCAACTGAGGCACAGGAAACGTCTCTAGGTTACGTATGTAACCATGGTTCCCCGAGGGAACGAGATGCTGCGTCGAGATCGCTTTGGGAACACCCCTGCGTGACCGCATTCTGAAGCACGTGTGAAATCAGTCCAATGGAGCAGCGAGACGTCACGAGCGGGGTGACGTGAGTGCCAGGAAGTATAAAAGCGCATCCGGCAGAGCGCAAGTTCCATAACTCCGGGCGGGGGTGAAGAATGGCGCCCCCCGCCTGAGAGAGGAGGTCCCTCCTGATCGGAATCTCCAGCGGAGAGCTGTCGAGGAGGGACACCAAGTCCGAGAACCATACTCGGGCTGGCCAGAACGGGGCTACTAGCAACAGACGGACCCCATCCCGGCGTACCCTCGCCAGAACTCCCGGGAGCAGAGCGATCGGGGTAAAAGCGTACAGAGGAAGCCTCGGCCATGTCTGCACCATGGCATCCAGCTCCAGTGGAGCTGGATGCGTGAGGGAGAACCAGAGCGGACAGTGTGTCGTTTACTGCGACGCAGACTGCTCAAC
>NW_015542361.1:227365-232233 GCF_001515605.1 Sinocyclocheilus anshuiensis | reverse complement strand
GATCTGGCACGCCAGCTTGTACAAGGGGCTCGAACGCAGACCCCCCTACCGATTGATGTAGGAGACCACCGATGTGTTGTCTGTGCGGACAAGCACATGATTTCCCCTTAGGTCTGGAAGGAAGTGTGTCAGAGCTTGAAACACGGCCAGCATCTCCAGGCAGTTGATGTGCCAAGTGAGATGATGGTCTTCCCACAGACCCTGGGCAGAGCGGCCACTCATGACCGCCCCCCAGCCCGTGAGAGAGGCATCTGTCGTTAGCGTTACACAATGACAAGGAGCCCCTAACATTGGGCCTTGAACTAGGAACCAACGTTTCTTCCACATGTCCAAGGCACGTAAGCATCGCCGCGTGACCTTGATCATGCGAAGCGGATTCCCCCTCGGGGAATACCCCTTGGTTCTGAGTCACCACTGTCAAAGGTATCACGTTGGACACTGCTGCCATCAGGCCCAACAAACTTCTTGTTCCATTACCAGAGCCTGCTCGGAGCCCACTAGTGTGGAGATGACCCCGTTGAACCGAGGTGTACGAGAACCGAACTGAATTCTGTCACCTTGCTCTACAATCTGCAGGACCCATTTTGAGATATTTGGGGGCTGCCCTCAGGGACCTGACAATGGTAGGACCATTTAGCCGAGGTCCTCTTAGACAAAATAACGGTCCGCAGATCCATTTTCGGTCTAGAAGACCCCGACTGAGAGCGTCGCCCAGACCCCCGATTTTTCTGTGGAGTGGTGCGGGTTCACGCGAGCCTGGCCGCTCTCATCAAACACAGCCAGGCGAGAGCGGAGCATACGCAGCGAGAGTAACTCGGTCCTCGAAAGCTGACCGTGCATGCTCCGCTCCTAAACGAACAACAAACAGATCGTGTGTATCCCCCGCTGCCAGATAGTGTGGGCAGGGAGCGCTCGTGACGTCTCGCTGCTCCATTGGACTGATTTCACACGTGCTTCAGAACGCGGTCACGCAGGGGCGTTCCCAAAGCGATCTCGACGCAGCTCGCGTTCCTGAAGGGGAACATTAAGTTACAATTTTCAATAATGTTTACAAGTATATCTAAGCCTTTGGGAGGAAATGAAAAATGGCAGCTTTGGCCATATGGAGCAATTTTTTTTTTTAACCTCCAGTGTTCGTTCTCTGTGTGAGTATGTGTATGTGTGTGAGAAGGTTTTGCACGGTAAAGCCTGTGTAGACTTATTACTTGCTATAGTTTCAAGTGTATCCTTAGCTTTTAATGTAACTGTGAAGATTGTATTGCGGTTGTTTTATTATATTCACTTCTGAATAACATTTACTACACATAGGACAATTTAAACACATTTTCTTTATTGTGGCATTTTCATAACTTCCTTCACAGTATCAAATGCTAGAAACACACATGCTGTATGCTTCACTTACTATCCTGAGGTGATTTTTCACCGGCATTTCAGACACCTGAATTTAATAAGACAGCATCCTACTCTCATCCCAAATAAAATTACTTTTGGTCTAGACATTGTAGTGCTACAATTGAAAGTGATGAATATTATATACTAAGCAGATACAGATACTTTTCAATTGTGGGAAATCTAAGACTATAGGGGGTCTTAAAACAAACAAGATTTTTAGGAGAAAAAGGGGGGAGGGAGATATTTGGCATACATATCAAGGCCCTTAAGGGCAGGATGCTGGAGACACAGTGTCTGCACCCTAAAGACGGGTTAATAAAGTAGAAAATGCTTAACCGATGTGAGTTCTCCCAGAGAGTCCAGGTGCGGCTGCTGTGGCATGCTCATGTTCTTGTTATTTTCAATGTCTCTAAACATTAAACGTTATTTATAAACCTGCTACCTTAATAAATCTTCTTCAGGAAGCATACACACACCAAAAAAAGTCAAGGAATATGACAGTGAGAAAGTGAGGGAAGGAAATAGGACTAAAGATGGACAGAGTTTGGCTCCTGCTCTCCTTTCAGTGTAAGCCAGTCATGAGGGACTGAAATCAGATGAGGACCACTGTGGCTGCATTCAGATGCTTCCTGAATGCTGACGTAGCTGGCAGAAAAATCCGTAAAGCATCTCTGTGCCAGGAGTCTCTAAGCACCTCTCATTCTTGCTTAGCTTTCATGTTGACAGGTGGCTGTGTTTAGAATACAGTCTTTCGATTCACAGAAAATTTACATTCCCTTTGCAATCTATAAATTGTCCATCCACTAGAAATATAAATCATTGTTTGTGTGTGCAAGTGCCTCAAGGCCTTGGGCAACCAACAGAACTAGAAAGAATGGCGGCTAACAAAGCAAGTCTGAGTGCAATAGCAGCATATCCTGATTACATATTCGTTTGTGACCTATTTCCTGAGAACACTGGAAATGTCACCATTCAGGTCTAAATCATCCGGTTCTCTAATCAACACCAGCGTTCCAGTGCCCTTCTGCTCTGCTTTCTGTCTCCTTATGTCTTAACTGTTTTCTTTCTTTCTTCTTCTCTGTCTCACTCTTTTTACCTCAAGTTTGATTGGAGAGACAGTTGATTCTGTACTGATGCATGCCAGATGTTGCTACAAGCTGATTTCCCAGATTTATAGTCAGACTGTAACAGGCATAATAAAGTGAACTGCTTAACTGAAAGGGAGAGGCCAGACCTCTCCTTTTGTCTTTTTTTTTTTTTTTTGAGTTATTCAAAAGTCTGTTGGTAGAAATTAGCCTCGTTAGGGACGGTTCATACCAAAAAGCTGTTTTCAAAGCAAAAACGCAAAATGCGGGCAGTTAAAAGTGGAAAAACTTCAATTTGTTTTTATGTTTTTTTTTGTGTAAAATATTTTAAGCAAAATTAGATGAAGAATTAAATTGATAAGTTAGTTTGGTCATATTTTCATTAATCTGCAAAAAAGTGAATGTGTAGTATACAGTACAAATCTGCTGTGCACTATTTCATTGTTCTCAAATGACAGGTAAATTTGTGTAGTAGGCCTTCAGTTTACATGGCCCTAAGCCAATGCAACAATGTCATCAACATATGAAACATTACTATATAATTTTGGGTCCAACAGAGTTTCAATAAAGTGGCTACAAAAAAAAAAAAAAAGAATAGACAAACACAAGCATGTCCTGTTTGAAAGACCTCTAATAGTACATATTGGTGTGTGTTAGTGCATGCCCTAGTCTCTCACTGGTCACTAGTGGGCAGACCAAGGAGGCTGTGATAAAAGTTGTGTGTTGCTGTGAAAGGGCAGCTATGCTCTGATGTGGCCATCTCAGAATGAGTCATTTGCATCTTGGCTTTACAGTAATAGATGCTCTTTGTGCTGCGTAGAAAGTTTTCAGTGCTGAAAGTTGTGTAGCACAGTATATTTTATAATACAGCGAATGCCTGCTATGTTTTTAAAAATATAGGCATTTGATTTATTATTCAGAAATTTGAGTCTTCATTTTCATTTTGTTTTGATTCTGTATGGCACTGCCACTGTATTTAATTTAATTTAATTTAATTTAATTTTATTTTATTTTATTTTATTTTATTATTTTATTTTATTTTATTTTATTATTTTATTTTATTTTATTTTATTATTTTATTTTATTTTATTTTATTATTTTATTTTATTTTATTTTTTTATTTTATTTTATTTTATTTTATTATTTTATTTTATTTATTTTAGGGTGACCAGACATTTTGCTGGAGCTGTCCTCTAAAATGTATTTATGGCAAAACAGTCAAGAGTTTGACAGACCATAATTCATTCATTATACTTACCATGACCAAAATACACAAACCCAGATTTTTAAAAACTCAGTATACACTACCCTGTGAAATTTTGGGGTCGGAAAGATTTGTAAAATTATTTTATGCTCTTAATTAAAGTATTTTATGCTCACCAAGGCATTTATTTAATAAAAAAATATAGTAGAAAAAGTGACAATGTGAAATATTTTAACAATTTAAAATAAATAACTGTATCTATTTTAATATATTTTAAAATGCAATTAATTTCTGTGATAGATTGCTTGTTTGTTTGATTTTGTTTGTTTTGTCTCTCTCTCTCTCTCTGTCTCTGTGTGTGTGTGTAAATCATGTTTGTTTATTTTTTTTTAGGATTCTTTAATGAATGGGAAGTTCAAAAAACTGCATTTGTTTGAAATAGAATGTTTTTTGTAATTTAAAAGTACGGTGTGAAGTACCCCCCCTCCCCCCCCCCCCCCCCCACACACACACACACAAACTCAGACCCATCAGTAGTGGCCTATCACCAGGCATGTTCCAGTAGTCTCCAGTTCACATCTAACCAGAGGACCAGAAAATTTAAAAGATGAGGTTCAGAAGAACATTCTTCTATCTTAGCTAGTGTTCCATCCAATAGTTTTATTATAGTGATTAAAGGGGTCATATGACGTTGCTAAAAATAACATTATTTTGTTTATTTGGTGTAATGCAATGTGTTTATGCGGTTTAAGGTAAAAAAAAAAAAAAACAACATTATTTTCCACTTAATGTTGGATTATTGTTTCTCTTCTATGCCCCGATTTTTACAAAGCTTGCATGTTATTGTGTGAGGGTGTAGTCTGGATGGCTGCTTCGCTGCAGAAGCTAGCGGCGGGTGAGCCACTAACACGCTAACACCTGTCTGTTGGCCCTCCTGACAGAACACTCCGACAGCTCTGTCTGCTTTGACTAATGATGTGATTGATGGACAAAATAAGAGAGCGTACATGAGCACACATGCACACACAGTCCAATACATACTCTCATGTGCGGGCGGTGTGAATGTGGCCCGCGCCTGCTACGGGATATGGTGTCAGTGAGCCCTCATCATGTGGCAGCTGAAGGTGTATTCTTCTGCATGGCTCATTAGCCAGTAATGGTAGAGTACACCCCCTTCGCCCCCCCCC
>NW_015542361.1:200212-227196 GCF_001515605.1 Sinocyclocheilus anshuiensis | reverse complement strand
CTCAAGCGTGTGACAGAAATGTTACGCCCCTTACCATACTGTGATGCTGTGTCCCGGCGCGACGAGACAAAACCAGTAAAACCCATTATAAACGAGGCATTTGTTGCATCCAGTGAGGACATAATTAGTGATTATAATGACTTATACTGTCTTTCTATGCGCTGCGTTGCGTATCGCGCTGTATGAACATAAAACCATGTCTGCATTTGTAAAACCATATCTGCATTTGTGCAAAACTCGCGTTTGAATCATCAGTGGCAAATTCTTTAAATATGAAAACGTACTTACAGACTGTGAGTCAGAAGCTGGAATTGGAATTCCAGTTGGAATTGCCCCACTTTATAGAAACAGACACCTGCATTGTAGGCTACTCTCCCAGAAAACAGCCCTCCATAAAATGCGTTGCACACATCTGGATTTCTAGTTGTGTCCTCTTTTGGAAGGCCAAACAAAGTAGTATCGCTTTGAACTTAACAGTTAACATGACGGCGGTGGCAGCAACAATACTACAGCGAGAATCAAAGTTACGCCTTCTTTCTTTGCGTGAACATTTGGGCGGCGTTATGCAAATCTTCCCACATCGTGACGTAGACATGTGGGGGCGTGTTAGAATGAGCTGTTTTAGGTAGGCGTGGTTGACTTAACTTTTATAAAGAATATCTCTTTGGATTTGAGACTTTAGTCTTTGCAACTTTACAGATCTTCTTTATACACCAAGAGCTTGTAACACTCCAAAGAGAAAGGACAAATTTAAATCGCATCATATGACCCCTTTAAACACTTAATTCATTAATTAATTCAGTCAGTCAGTCAGTCAGTCAGTCGTTAATATGTAAAAAATAATGTAACTTTTTGTTAAAATTAATATTTATGTGTGATTTAAATAATGTTCACATAAATACACACATTTTGTAGTGCTTGCACTGTATTTGTGGAAGTTGATTTTTGTGATACAGTGAAAGCTAAAAAAAATATATTTAATAATGTGTATCATCTATCTATCTATCTATCTATCTATCTATCTATCTTCTATCTATCTATCTATCTATCTATCTATCTACCTATCTATCTATCCATCCATCCATCCATCCATCCATCCATCCATCCATCCATCTTTTAGAATTCAGCATTGTTCAGCAGGTTGGGTAAAACAACATAAATTGAGTAAATTGAGTAATTTATTTGATAAAATAATTTGTTTCTTTCATTTTTTTAACTCTAGAATTACAGTTTTTCTCGATTGCTTAAACACTATCACCAGGCTTTTGAACTAAAATAGGAGGAGGAGGAAGAGGATGAGCAAGAGCAGTAAGGAGTGGAGGAAGAGGTGAAGGATGAGGATGAGGGGCAAGGAGACAAGGAGTCTCAGACGAAATTCGTGCCACTAGTTGACCATGTCCTAGTCCATGGTATGACTGTGAGGGAGGCTGGGCAATGAGTTCAGCCAAACTTAAGTTGCTTCTCCATTGCCTCGATCATAAGAACCTTCAGGGAGGAAAACAGGTAGGTGTACCTCAGTGTACTCTACTGTAACTTTTGAGTGCTGTACTCTGTTACAACACATGCATCAAACTGCCTTACATACAGATAGAGTTTCTGTCTGCTTCCATTTTGTAAAAAGGATGTTACAGTTACAGTAATCAGTACTTCTATTTTTGTAGACCTGCTTGTTGCTTTAAGCTATTGGTTGTTACTGCAAGTGCTGGTATCCGGGTAAACTTGCAACAGCAAGAAGCTAAGGTTTAAGCTGTTGTTTAAGGCCATCTAATTGTTCTTGAAATAGGCTTGCTGCTTATGGCTCATCTGGTTATTGGGAATTCTATTTCTTTAGGTTTCTCTGACCACTGCAACAAGCTGTGATTAAGCAAGCAACATGTTTGTTGCATAAAGCTATCGAGTGTATTGGTAAGGAATTGTGTCTATACTCACGTGGGTTATCAGATTGAGGACTTGTATCACAATGAGCGCAAATGTCAATGGGATGCGACAAACCTGTAAACTCATGAGTTGATTTATTGAGTTATATGCTGTTTTTATAGAGTTTATAAATGGATGCTAAAGCTTTAGGCCAGGTAGAATCTGCGATCTCTGAACCAGTTCATTTGCTCGCTTCTACAGCTGCAGTACGCTGTGTTTGCTGCAAACTGGCAAACTAGGCTGCAATTCTAGTGGGTTTTCTGCATCTTTTAACTTTTTCAGGTACTACATTAAAGGTGCTTGCTGCTTATAAAGAAGAGCACCCCTTCGCTGCTACACTCCTCCGGTAAGGGGCTTGCTGCTCTTCTTAGCTGCTTATAAAGAAGAGCCCCCCTTCGATGCCACTGTCCTCCCAAAGGGGCAAGCTGCTCTTCTTACCTGCTCATAGCAGAAGAGCACCCCTTCGCCGCCACTCTCCTACCGTAAGGAATTTTCAGTTCGATTTCTGTCAGCATATGGTTGGGGGGGGGTATTTATGCTCTTCCTGCTCCTATCCATGCTAGGCTGCATGGATGGGCAGGGAGTTTTGCCCAGAACAGAACCATACCCACAACCTAAAATGTATGCTAATTGTAAGTTATCTTTGACGATAGTGGTCCTGACAGAAATGGAGCATAGCGTTAGTTCTGGCAGGTCACGTTAGTCAAGCTCACATCAGCTGACACTCAGCTGATCCACGTCTACCTATAGGAATATGACACCAATCATAATTCCCTTTATAAGGTCCTTTCAGTCATTATTCAGCAGCTATCGCTTTGCTCAGGAGCTAATCACCCACCTCCATCCCCAACTCCTCCTCTCGTCCAGTCAGGACTTGGCATTGGATATTTCTTCTTGAGTCAGATCACTGAATTATGTTGATATATAAAATAATCACTTAGAACATTGATGATATCTGCTACATTAATCATTAATGTTGGTTCTGTTCAGTTTACCCTAGGGGGGTTATTTATGCTCTCCCTGCTCCTATCCATGCTAGGCTGCATGGATGGGCAGGGAGTGTTGCCCAGAACAGAGCCATACCCCCAACCTAAAATGTATGCTAATTGTAAGTTATCTTTGACGATAGTGGTTCTGACAGAAATATTTTTTGAGGAATTCATGGAATATCAAATGAGTAAATTCCAAGATCAGTCATGAAACTCTAGATGGTGCAGGCTGATGGGTCCTTAACGCAAACTGATGATATTCACAGCGATATACTACTTGGCACAAACTGATTGGTTCATGTTGCATTCACAACCAATGAGCTTGCTGATTTGGGTTATTATATATGCTATTAGTGCAGAAGCAGTATGTCATAAATACTCACAGCACTGTATTGGCGTATGTATTGGCAGTAGCCAGTAGGGCTGTACGATATACTGAAATTATCTAAATATCACAAATGTACATCTGTCTGACACCTGAAGTGCGCGCACAAGCAGTAGTAATGCTGCTCCATCTGAAAGCACTGTGAGTTTGAGTCGCTGGTTACATGCATTTGAAAAAGCAACATGTCTCAAACATCTTTCAAACGTGAGAAGCATTTATGAATCTCTTGTCCAACAAAAGACAACATTTAATATGTTTTTACTCAAACTCACTCCATAACGTTAGTCGAGTGTCTGAAAAAAAATAATCCTTCTGTGAGATGATGTGGCTTCTTCCGCAGAATAAGGCACACAACATATTATTTCATAGTATTCTATGCAGCGATAAAGGCTGTGTTGATTAGCATTGCATTATACATACTTTATTATAATGAAAATTATAATAAGAAGAACTCAGATAAACCATATTGTCATAGGCGTGTGTTTATTAGTCACATTGAATCAATGAAAGCAGTACAATCTTCTGTTTATTCAGCTGTAGTCTCAGCCTCAGACGTCACGCCCATTGGCTGCTGGCTGAACGTCTGATGCATATGGCACACAAAATTGGAAAAACTTCGGGAGTTTCAAAGTCGTCATTGGATTGGTTGAATTCTTCAGGATTTCCGGGAGACGTGTGTGTCGCGTTCTTTAACGTCCCGCCTGGAAACATGCCATGACGTCAAACCCCCTCATGTTAGAAGAAAGCCGTCGTGTTTACAACTGTGACAATCAGCGCTTATCAGGATCAGCTAAACGCTGGATTTTCAAAAGTATGTGAAATGTATAAAGTTTGCGGTATAGAATCTTTAAAATACGTCCAAGAGTTTTACACACGGTCTGTTATTGTGGGGACATTTCCATGCCCCTAAACATGACACGGCACAAAACGAAACGTGATTGGTTGCTTTATCTGTCAGTCATATGGCCTCTTGGGCAGTCCTTGCCATTCAAAGCGGCCAAGGTTCCCAGACCTTCTGACATCAGTCTGAAGGTCTGGCTACGCGAGACTAAGGCTGCATTCGAAAACTTAGGCAGCTGACTTGCTGCCTCGCTGCCGTATGAGGCAATGACTTTGCAGGCAGCGTTTTTGCATGAAGGCACGTCATGAAATTGATTTCGGACAGGCTTCTGAGGCAGCGTAACGGTTTAATGATCTACAACAAAATATAACGAGTTTTTGTGATAACTAAATGAATATTGTATTACTATAATACTGATTTCTCGCTAGAAATAACATCAAAAGTGCAAAAGGTTAGTCAGAAATATACATTTACACACAAACTGACCACCAAACACAACTTTCAGATGCCATCTTTATTTTTTAGCTCAACCGTCATGGAATGGAACGCACAGGATTGTGGGATATCAAAGGCAGCGAAGGATACATCTATGTTGCCTTCAAAATTCGATCAGAAGAAGGTACCTCCGGAGAAAGGAAGTAAAGCAAAATTTGGATTCGGACGTGCCTTAATGCCTTCCTGCCTTGGAATGCTGATT
Source organism: Sinocyclocheilus anshuiensis (assembly GCF_001515605.1). Classification (NCBI taxonomy): domain Eukaryota; kingdom Metazoa; phylum Chordata; class Actinopteri; order Cypriniformes; family Cyprinidae; genus Sinocyclocheilus; species Sinocyclocheilus anshuiensis. Next base: position 222,367 of record NW_015542361.1, on the reverse strand, counting down.
CCGAAGGCAGCATTTTAGAGTTTTCGGATGCAGCCTAATTCAGCTGCAGCGATAGGGATTTCCTGGAAAGTTGTGCATTTTCTTAAATCTTTCAGATTTAGAGTTTCAGCGCGAGAGCGCCCTCTGGGCTTCGGATGGAGCAGTATTTACTACTGATCACAGAACCCTGCTTCACTGACAAGCTGCACATGTAAAAAATCGCAGCCTTTGCCAAATCGCGATTGCAGTTTAATTTCGATGAATCGTGCAGCCCTAGTCTTAAGAGAACGTGAACAGTCGATAAAGAAATGGGATTCGGAGCAATAGGATCCTAGCAGCCTAATATAGTAAACCTGCAGCTGTCTGTAAAAGAGAAAATCTGTACTTGCTTTGCAGCAGCAATAATTTACGACAACAACAATAACCAACAGCAGCAGCAGCTGTAGCGTAGCATATATATGCTGCCAAACTCAAATACATTAACATTGTCATATCCATTACTATGCTAAAATCTTACGAGGTTTGTCATGATAGAAATGTTTTGATAAAATATTTTTAAAAATCACAGCATGTCGGGTCATGTGACCCCCTTTATGCATTCTAGGGTTAAAACCTGTGGCTGAATGATTGTGCTCACAAAATATTTTATTTCTTCTAGATCATTATAATGATGTAGATCATTCAATGATGTTATAGTGCCATGAAAGCCCATTTTAAACCTGTTATACTTTCACACACGAAAAAAAAATTGCCTGTTTAGCCATTGACTGCCTGGCCAGCAAGGCAAAGTGCCTTTAGTTTCAGATGCTACCAGAATGTCCATAATACCTCTAAAACTCATTGAGTGTAAATATCACAGTGGGATAGGAACATTTGTGCAAGTGCCTTCATTGTGTGAGAATTTTGTTTGTATCAGTCTGTACCAAATCTGGCTGCACCACCTTTGTATCCAAGACAGCTTGCTCTTTTTACATTTACATTCATGTTGTTAAGCGAAAAACAAAATGCTAGATTGATGTTGTGAGTCATCACTTTCTGTAATATCAAATAAACATTAAAAGTGATAAGAGGTTGAAAGAGAGGTGAAGACCAACAGTGTTAACATTAAGAGGTGCCCAGAGGAAGAGAGGGGTACAAAATGAAAGAAGAAAGAAAGAGCAATATTTCGATTAAGGAGTTGTCTCTCAAGAGTCTTTGGCACAGAGCGAAAATGAGATGTTTTTCATTTGAGCTTGAGATTTAGGTTCTTGATGTAGAAGTGGAAGTTGAGTTATGGCACATTGGCATGCTTTGCTTTATTAATAGCTGTAATTGCTCTTTTTTGCAAAGACCTCAATGCTATTTCCTTCCAGTGCTATGAAAAATATGTCTGCCATGTGTTAATACATGATTTAACAGAAACATTCCCCTCAAAACAGCCCAATATTCTTAAAAGAACGCAATTTATTTTGACAGAACAAAAGCGTGGTAACTTACTGTTGGGAAAGTGGGGCATAATTCTTATCTCTTAATAATTGGGATTCACTTTAGTTACATATCGGAGAACAGTGCTCTAATAGTAACCATGGATACATGCTGTTTACTTTTAATTTAACTGAGAACTATATGCCTAAATGTAACATGTTATGCAAAACTGTAGAATAGCTGCATACAGTAAGTAGGACCCTATGATTTTTGCAATGTGGAAAACATGGAGGGAACAACACAGAATCCAATCATAAAAGTGGAATTTACTATAAAACATCATGTAGAATTTCATAGAATTTGGCAACATTTAGATGAATGAATCAAAAGAAGGGCTGTAAACTTAATCAAATCACAATATGGTCTGTGAATATTAAACTGTGAAAAGACTTCAATTTAAATATGAAGGCTAAATGTTCTGTGTGCTTCTGTGCATCAGTTTGATGTTATAAAGACCTTTGAGTTTCATGTGATAGTTTTATCATGTGAAATGCTTGTGAAGCAAACAGTACTGTATGTACTCATTTGACCCATGACTCTGTTAGGGCCTGGGATAGAGAGAGGACTCAGATGCAGAGTAGTGAGAAAGGAGGGTTTTTATTCTCGCCACAAAACACAAAATAACAAACAATAGTTAACTGCTGCTCAAGTGAGCGGAGATTCCAGAGCTGGCCGGCAGACACTGTGGACCACTCGAGCGGCCGGATCTCCGTATTACGAGTCCTTGAGCACGGGAGAACAGAGGGTCAGACACTGATGCTTGCACACACAAGTCACACAAAGACACGAGCAAGGACAAAACAATCTACTCACGACGAAGGACAGACAGGCAGAGACATATAAGGGAGTGGGGGAAAGAGCGACAGGTGGGGGAGAGTCAGCTCGTGATCCGCGAACCCCCACTGAGAGATCAGCGCTGATTGCCCAGACCACGAGCTACCGAACATGACAGGACAACACAGACCGCAGGGGAAGCCGAGAAGGCACCCTGCACCGTGACAGACTCATTCGACTCATTCTCATATACATTTGACTCATTCTCGTCTATCACACATACTCAAGCACACATGGCACTGATGTTTTCAGCGTCAACCATCTAACTGTATGAGGACACTTCACAGGATCTTCATCTTCAAAGCTGCGCTAAGAGTTTGCTTCAGGAGCATTTCACCATTTCATGTGATATCGTCAGATACACACAGAAACTCAAAGGTCTTTACAACAACCCGCCAAAATCTGGATTGCTCCGTGGGGAAACAAGAAGGCTGGAGAGTGAAAGTCAGCGAGCATTGGGACAGGAATGACCGACATGAGTTGGGCTCACCCGAGTATGGAGCGGGCGGATTAAGCCGCGGTTCCGCGTGGCGAGGAACGGCTCCTTCAGAGCCAGGCGCGGGTGTGCCAGCCCGGGCTGCTGAAGGGCTGGCCTGCAGCTGGTCCAGCCGTTCTGCCAGCTGGTTGAGTTGGAGAGAAATCTCAGAGTAAGCGCGACGAGAAGCCGCGAGTTCCTCCTGCTGTCGCCCCAGAAGAGAGCCCTGCTGCAGGAGGGCTCGGCGCAACTCCGTCTCCTCTGCTGAATCCGTATTATGGTGAGTAGATTCTGTCAGGGCCTGGGATAGAGAGAGGACTCAGATGCAGAGTAGTGAGAAAGGAGGGTTTTTATTCTCGCCACAAAACACAAAATAACAAACAATAGTTAACTGCTGCTCAAGTGAGCGGAGATTCCAGAGCTGGCCGGCAGACACTGTGGACCACTCGAGCGGCCGGATCTCCGTATTACGAGTCCTTGAGCACGGGAGAACAGAGGGTCAGACACTGATGCTTGCACACACAAGTCACACAAAGACACGAGCAAGGACAATACAATCTACTCACGATGAAGGACAGACAGGCAGAGACATATAAGGGAGTGGGGGAAAGAGCGACAGGTGGGGGAGAGTCAGCTCGTGATCCGCGAACCCCCACTGAGAGATCAGCGCTGATTGCCCAGACCACGAGCTACCGAACATGACAGGACAACACAGACCGCAGGGGAAGCCGAGAAGGCACCCTGCACCGTGACAGACTCATTCGACTCATTCTCATATACATTTGACTCATTCTCGTCTATCACACATACTCAAGCACACATGGCACTGATGTTTTCAGCGTCAACCATCTAACTGTATGAGGACACTTCACAGGATCTTCATCTTCAAAGCTGCGCTAAGAGTTTGCTTCAGGAGCATTTCACCATTTCATGTGATATCGTCAGATACACACAGAAACTCAAAGGTCTTTACAACAACCCGCCAAAATAAAAGTAATATTTAACTTGAAGAAATTACTGTATGACAGAAATATATACCTACTGTACAGTAAAATATTATTCTAAAAATAGTAACAATAATACTATAGATTATAGCATTTTATTTAAAAGAATCATCACACAATAACACATATTTTTGTTTTCATCCCTATTTTAATTTAAACTGTAAACCTATGTCTGCAGCATTTTATTTACCAAAAAAAATGAAAGGAATTGTTCAAATGTCATTTGATTGTTTACAAATTTCATTGACATTTTAAAAGAATAATGGAATTTTTAATTTTATGCATTTGTTTGATTTGTCACCATTAGTAAACTAAATTTGCATTTGATATATATTAAAAAAAAAAAAACACCATCCAGAAAATTTACAACAGACATCACATAAAATAAAACACATTTGCTAATTTTTTTATGAATTCAATTTAGACATTCTTTTGATTATTAAAATTTGATTAAACCATAAAAATGGAAACAGCAGAATTTGAGAAAAAAAAAATTAAGATTTTAAAACTGGCCCTATGTTTCCAGAGTATATGAATCATAGTTTGTCTTTGTGTGATTGTGAGTGCGTGTTTGTGTGAGACAATCAAGATTTGTATACATTACATCTGCCAAAAGAGGAGCTGGATGCACAGATTGTTTGTGTTTGCTGTGGTCCGTGTGTGTGATTTACAGCGTGTGTTTATGTCTGCATTTAAATGCTCTAGAGTTCAGTGTTGAGATTCTCTACAGCACCAAGGGAGCAATGCCTCTCCCCCAGTGGAGGTTTAAGGGGTAAACCAGCTCCGACGTGGCCAACCAGCCTGCTGATCTAGCTCTGACAGCCTACCTCCTCCTGGCCTGATTCTCGCTCTTCTCCCCTAGAGTCTGGTCTAAGAGAAAGCCAATGACCAGCAGTCTGGTCAGGCACGCACACGACTGTCAACCCTTCCACCCTCCGGCCTGCACCGCTGTCAACACTCTCCATCTCCTATTCCTCTCAGGAGAGAACGTCCCCGCCTCTGCCACAAAACAAACAGACTGAGATATCAGAACACACAATCAAAAAAAAAAAAAATCCTCAAAGAGACCTGTCACGGTCTGTCTATAAAGATGTCACGAGAAGCTATTTTGAATGTAAGCCGCTTGCGTGTTGCAGACAAAAGCCAGAACAAAGGGAAAAGGGTGGAGTGGAGAAAAATACAGAGAAAGAAAGAGTTTGACAGATGGATGAGTGTTTTGGTTTCAACAACATTTGAGCCCCATTTCTGTCCCTCTCCACAGGGAACTGGTCTCACCGTGCTGCTCCTCAGAGAACTGGACGACTGGGACTCTCCTCCCCGCATCAGCAGACCAATCTGCACGAGCAGTGCACGTCTCCATTTAGCATGCATCTGGATCACACTCTGGATCCAGCTCTCATTATGTCTTCCTTCATATAATTACCAGACATTCATGTGCTTCTCTGAAAAGAAAGTTTGATTGTTGTCACTGATCTCATAGTATGAATATGAATACACTTTAATTAGTATTCTGTATAGTTATAGACTAACATCTTAGATGATTGTATGTTACATTTGAGGTATATCACATCTACAGTAGGCTATATACTGTGCAAGAATATGTTTATCGGCAGTAGCGTCAATTTTATATGTTATTAATCCATTATTGATTTAATTTATATTGTTTATTCAGGTTAGCGTCATAAGGGAAACTCACTATAGTGATTTTTAATGGTGCATTCCAATAGTGTTAGACATTGTCATCTTTCGAAGGGATTCAGCATTTTATTGTTTTATGTGAATTATGCTAGAGTGTTTTACAGAATGGCATACACAACCCTTATACACTCCTTTTTTGTCTTTTGGCTTTAAATCTTTTTTGCTTCTTTGGCCGTACAGGAACTGATTCTCACATTGTCACCACTGGTAAAGCATGATATGAAGTATCATATTGCATTGCCTTGTTATTGCTCTTTGCATCACCAAACAACTCGACGCTACATTTTTTATTATTTTTTATTTTTTTACATAAAAATGTATTACAAAAACATATAAATAAATCATAACACTTTAGTTTCTTACTTGTACAAGTTGCTTATTCGCATGCATATTAGTAGCATATTGGTTGTTTGTTAGTACTAATAAAAATGTTAATGCCTTATTTTGCATGACCATATTTTACATCCCTTAAGCCTACCCCATACCTAAACTTAACAACTACCTTACTAACTATTAATAAGCAGCAAATTAGGAGTTTGAGGCAAAAGTCAGAGTTAATAGTTAGTTAATAGTAAGTATTGGACTCCAAAATATATCCAAAATATATATTGTTGACATACTGTATATGTCTACATATAATACCATGATAAATAAATAAATAAATAAAATATATTATTAACATATATGTACATATACTTTTTATATATGCTGTAAACATATATTTTCATCTACCCAGAGAACGCATGTATGTGAAAATTATTTATCAACTTATAGGTAACATATATATATGGCAATATGTGATATATTATATTGCCGTATGAGGAAAATTTATGGATAACACACACACACACACACACACACACACACAGACACAGACAAAATTAAATGATTAAGTGATGATAAACCTTGTACTTGTCCACTAATACATATTTGAGTTCATATGTATGAACAATCATGTGTATGACATTCAACTATGTATGAATCTAAATGTAATTTAGTGGCATCTAAATTCTTTTCAGCACTTTTTTTTATTTATTTATTTTTTTACAGTCAGTTATGTTTCTGGGTGTGACTGAAACAAGTGTTGAGATGTATCATTCTCTCACAGCACCATCCAAGAGCGCTTTTCATCAGCAGTTAAACCGAGATGTCTTTGTGATCAGCAGTAATTCTGATAGCGAGGGAACATAGCTGGCTGTATTTCAGTATGCAAAGTCCTTGTCAAACAAGCCAGGATTGAGAGGCTACCAATTACAGCGACAGCATGAGAGAGATGTTTATCAGCTCGCAGACTTAGTTCATCTCCATGGCCATGGAAGTGCTTTATTGATTGGCTATTGGGTAGCTAATAACATTGGTTATCTACATGCAGCAAGAGACAAGTACTGCTCACTCTGAAGCAGCTGGATGAGGATTTGATATGGTCCTCCATCCACCTTGGCAAAAAAGAGGAAGGTTGCAGTTCTCAGGGGGATAGGAAAGGATTGGGTGTGTGCAACCAACACAATCATTTTCTGAAAATTAAGTTTCAGTTGGCAATGCTTCTGCAAGGCGCAGCACAATATTGTTTTCTAAATGCAGAAATTAAGGTAAATAGGGTGTTTTGAACAACATTTGGTTCTGTTAGAATCTTATCCCAAGATATGTCATTTATTGTCTCTAAATCAAGCAATTGGTATGTTGGAGCACAACTCAGCGCCAGTTCTGGTCCATGTATGTTAGCATGTTTATGTGGAGTGTCACTCACAGGTCATGCATGCTCACTTGGGCTGAACATGGTCATGAACATGTCAAACCAGCATGTGCCAGTTTGTGAGACTTGTCGCTATAAATGTGTGTGTATGTGTGTGTCTACGCATTAATCACAATGACAGAAGAACCCACGTCCTCTACCGGGCTGTGGTCTCCCGAGAAATGTCTGTGACCTCTAGAACACACACACACACACACACACTGGTTTCCATTTTTTGTTGGGACATTCCATAGACATAATGGTTTTTATATTGTATAAACTGTATTTTCTATCCCTGTACCCTAACCCTACCCCTAAACCTACCCCTCACACAAAACTTTCTGCTATTTTAGATTTTCAACACACTTCAATCTATATGATTTATAAGCAGTTTTCCTCATGGGGACCAACAAAAAAAAAAGTCCCCACAAGGTCAAAATTTGGTCCTCATAATGTAGGTAATACCAGGTACACACCCAATGATAGGCCATCAGAATTAACCATCACATCCTTAGTTTGTTGCTCTTTACAGGCAAAATGTAAGTGGGTTCAAAAAAAGGGGGATTACTGAACCGAAGTCCAAGGTTTTTGCAATACTCTTGGGAAGAACCACATCTCAGCACAAGATTACATTTCAGTCCAGGCTCACGTCAAACCATGCCAGGCGGGACAGAAAATTGTGTCCCTGTCACTGCAATGCTGGAGAAAAATGTAAATACCCTTCCCGGAAAGGACACCTCATATGCACCCTGGGGTCCCATCCATAGCCCCCCCCCCCACCTCAGGGTGTCCATCTTGTGTCAAAGCTGCCTTTTTAATACCACACTTATATTGTCTTCTTTTTTTCCCTCTTCCACTAGCAGGCGTCCTGTTCGGTTAGCTGAAAGAATCTACTGTTGCCCGATGTGGTTTGGAAAGGCATAGTGAAATAAAAAAAAGAAAGAAAGAAATAGTGCCTAGAGAGAAACTGAGAGAGCGAGAGAGAGAGAGAGAGAGAGAGAGATGGAGCTGTGACTGAAAGGCTGAGAGTATGAAGGCATGTGTTTAAATCCCCTGGAGAGTAAATACACAGAGCAATTACCATGTAAAAACAATGAAAACGGTAGCTGCCTGTAAAAGCAGGGCTTACGGAGGAAATGTCACTTTCTTAAAGCACACCTCTCTGTCAGATGCATTAAAATGCACAGGTGAAGCTAAAATAAACAGCTGTCCTGAAAAGAGAAAACTCCCCCTATCATGGAATTTCCTCCAAGTGTCCTGAAGCTTGCTCTAGAAGCTTTAAATGTCTCCTTACACCTCTGAGAAATACAGTGAAAGAGAAAATAAACACCTGCACTCAGTATCATCCCACATAAATTTAATCAGACACATACAGTATGACCAGTTTAATATAATTCCTGAATGAATGGCTCTTATGAACAAATAGGTTTTAGTGACAGGAACACTCCACTATTTTTGAAAATAGGCTCATTTTCCAACTCCCCTAGAGTTAAACAGTTGAGTTTTACTGTTTTCGAATCCATTCAGCCGATCTACGGGTCTGGCGGTAACACTTTTAGCTGTAGCTTAGCATAGATTTTCTAGGCCGATATGGCTAGGAACTATGCTCTCATTCCGGTGTAATAATCAAGGAACTTTGCTGCCGTACCATGGGTGCAGCAGACGCAATGATATTACGCAGTGCCTGAAAATAGTCCCCAGCTAGGTAACTTCCAATAAGCCTATTTACGGGCGCTGCGTAATATCATTGTGCTTGCTGCATCCATGGTACGCCAGCAAATTTCCTTGATTATTACACAGGAATGAGAGTATAGTTCCTAGCCATATCGGCCTAGAAAATCGCAACTTCTTATTTTCCGTTGGTCTTAGTACACGATGTAACTACAGAAGAGTCAAGTTTTAAATAGGAAAAATATAGAAACTCTTTGGTCATTTTTGAGCGAGATGCTAACGGTCTAATCAGATTCTATGATCTATCCTAAGCTACAGCTAAAAGTGCTACTGCCAGACCCGGAGATCGGCTGAATGGATTCGAAAACGGTAAAACTCAACTGTTTAACTCTAGTGGAGTTGGAAAATGAGCCTATTTTTAAAAATAGTGGAGCGTTCCTTTAAACACATACAGAACAAAAAGTGTAGTCGGAGAGAGAACTCCTATGTATTTTATATAAATAATGATTGAAATATTACTATTTTTTTTAAGTAGTTAATTTTTGTACAGTTAGGGCCAATTATTGGATTGTGTTTGTTGCCTCTACAAAGTGAAAAAAGTCATTTATCAAGTCATTTTTATCCATTATTACTAACATTATCTCATGATTTAACAATTGAATTCCATTTCTTCTTTCTAAAGTATTTCTTCAAAAACTAAACAAATCATTAATGAAACCGCTAATGAACCAGAATCATTAATAGGAACCGTAGTTATTAATTTTCTTACAATTTCCATCCCTTTTGACCATTTGTAAGGTGTGTTCTGTGTCATGTATCTTTTGGTGGCGTACTAGTATGTGTGATAGGTGATGGGTTTAATCTACAGGGATATCAGGATTGGCAAAACTAAATGTAGTTTATTTGGACATAAACTAGCCACCCTAGTCAACACACCCCCAGGTGTGTCCAGACACCACTTGCTTCCATGGCTGGACAAGGGGGCCATTTATCAATGCAAACGTAATAACATCCTTTTGAATCAAACTAAAAATCAATATTTCATTACCAAATTGTTAGTGGGAATGAAGAGGGATGGCGGAAGTTGGGGCGGGCACATCAGGAGGGAGGCGTCAGAAGGTTCGATGGGAAGACGAGATGATTCATGGGACCATCAGAGGAGGAGAGGAAGGGGAGGGGTGATGGAGGACGAGTGGAGGGGGAAAACTTGGAGAGGCCCTACTCCCCTATGACCTTGGCGGGGAGGGACAAATATATAGAAGAAAATGAAAGCAACTGTCAACTCGCCACTGGCCAGGATCAGCCCATAAATCATAGCCAGAAAGATGAGGATTTGGGTGGAGATGGGTGGGAGTGGGAGGGGTCGGGGGCAAATCTCACACCTATACAGTTCTCCTAATGAACAACCAGAAGGGGTTTTGAGGATCTGTTAGTGTACTCATAGGGTATTCATGCGCAACAGTTAGGATGCAAAAGACAGTTTGTGTGTTTGTTTGGGTAGTCGAAAGGGTATACTAAGACCAACGGAAAATTAAATGATGTAACTACAGAAGAGTCAAGTTTTAAATAGGAAAAATATAGAAACTCTTTGGTCATTTTTGAGCGAGATGCTAACGGTTAGGATGTAAAAGACAGTTTGTGTGTTTGTTTGGGTAGTCGAAAGGGTAAAAGTGAGCTTGAATGGTTTCCTTGCATGTGCAAGAGGGATCTTTCACCCACTGCCCCGTTGATTGAGAGCAACAGGACTGAGGGCTGTGCAGTACACACACAATGAGATCTGATGCAACCGTGTACTGCTTAATCAATGGATCATTGAGGGGATTGATTTCAGCCAACAGATGTACTCGAAGTTGTATATGGACTGGGTTGCTACATCTTGCATCACATTCCTGTTCCACCCCCCCATAGTTGGAGATTTATCATTTGAAGTCTAAGCTGTTGTGTCCAGTCAATTTGAATTGCAAGCTACTACATTAGCGTTTCAGACGAGTCTAAGGTTTGTAGTAGATGTATAGTGTATTTTGAAGGGAAAGTATCATTTCTATCCAGTTGGTGTAGATGAAAAATCTGCAAGGCTATTTTTGATGTATTTTAGATATTCAGCATGGAAACTAGTACCCTGCAATCTTGATGTCTTACAAGTCATTTGGAAAGCTATACAAAAGTCAGTATGCTAGCCAGTGTGTGATTCTGTTCCGTTTTCAGGATATTTACCTCATAAAATATCTCTTTAGGATTTTCTGTTTAATATTTGAATGGACAAAATTAGGACTGACAGTGAAAAATGAATTGCGTATGATTCTCAAAATGAAAAATAATTGTCAATTTTACCTTAATAGCAATGCTTATTTGTTACGCAGGACAACAGTATGATGATTTTTATCAAGCGCTCCACATTAAAGGATCTTGGCATGCTTAATCCATTTGGCAAGAAAATGAAATGTGAAAAGAAGAGCTGAGAAAGGTATATTAGGAGGAGAACAGTATGCTTGCTATTTTTTACAGCAACATTTTTGGGATCAGTCTCTTAATTCTGAAGAACTGTCCATGATATATATACCCAAATAAATAATAGATATACAAAAATATTGAATGCATTTAGTCAATGAATGTCACTGTAATTGGGCCCTATAATTTATTTAAAATAAAGCAACTTTTTTTTCAAAACGGAGCCATTTTGAGTAATAGACAAGATGTTTTAGAACAAATGTTTTAGGTGAAAGGTTGTTTTTTTTTAATGTTGTTTTTATTGTAAGTCCTAATAAGAGTTTCCTATTTCATCTACCGCAGCTCTCCATTCCCTTCCCTTGCACAGATGAGTGGGATATGAGCTGTTTTTTTGACAGAGCTCCAGATTGTAAGCGCATCAGGTGACAATTAAGATGTAACAAAATAAATTGTTTGCTGTCACTTTCACTTACCCCCGCCGTCTCGCCATCCTCCCAGTGCCCCACAACAAAGCAGTGGTGTCAAATCTGCCTCCCTGATGTACCCCCAAGGTACCGGAAATGCTTTGTACACACATGCAAACACACATGCGAAAATGTACGCATATGCACACACGCATTTGCATCCACACAAACTCCGTGAAACCCCTAGAAACCTGAGATATGCATTTATAGGTGGGCACCATCTGTAAAACTTGGCTGACTTGTTTTCTTTCTTTTCAAAAGAGACCATGACTTTCTTCACCCTACTTATCATTCCACATTTCAAACAATCCAAAAATGGCATACGCCCACTAAATAATTAATCAGCTGCTAACATTAAACAACTGTTAACAAGCTCAAATAATTAGTTATGCTTGCTTGACATGTTTGCATCTTTAATAATTGATGCATTTGTCTTAATTACCAACAACAGTATTTTGGCCTTGTTATTCCTTTTCCGCCGAAAAAAAGGAAAGAGGCAATTATTCCATAAATATTAATTGGGTACCCTTATTAAAAAACAAGACAAAGGGGCATAGAGAGATACCACGGAGTATTTTCTTTGAGTTTAAACAGTTATAAATCTCTCTCTCTCTCCTTAGACAGGTATCGAGACATTTTTATTGGTGGCCCTGAATAAAATATCGTCACGTTTTAATATCTGCTTGGTGTGTGATCACGTTTGGAGAAGCATTAATGCTGTCAATGGGTTGAGATGATTAATGCAATTATTATGATAATGATATTAAGCAGAATTATAAATGGATTCACATTAATCAAAGATCTTCCTCAGTGTGCCGCTGACTGTGTTCACATTAGGAGTTGAAACGGAATTCAGAGACAAAGAAAAGCAAAAGAAATCCTCCAGACAAAGCTAATGTAGAGATCTCTGTAATCATGTGCATTAGAGATAGATTCCGAAGTAAAGTCATCTCTTTGACAGCTGTGTGATGTTCAAAATACAAGAAGGAGCAAACTTTTTGCAACTCGGTGGCCATTTTGTTCTGTCAGAGCAGGCCTCTGTAGATAGTGAAATATTTCAAATGTGTCACGTTGAGTTTTCTCCTTCTTAAAAACAGTGTTTGGAGGGATGCCAATGATGCCTTGTGTCATGTTTAAACTTTCATTTGTGGCACCTCTACTGTATGTAGTGAACGGGGTAGGCACGCAAATGCTCACTTTCTCCCCGACATTCAAAATACAGCTGTCAGTGTGGAAGTGGCTGATTTTGGGAGGACTTTGGCACTGTGAAAGACTGCGAGGGAAGTTCTTTTCCTTTTTTTGTTTGCCGGTAGATTAAAAAGGCAAATGAATGACACTGCTCAACACCCCAAATCAGCCCCCGCTATTAATATTTCACACTGATGGCAGCTGTTTATCACAACACAGCGGCATTAAAGAGGTGAATATGCAAGCAAGAGGGAGGCGAAGGAAGGGGGAGGGGAAGGAGGAAGGAAGAGCCAGGATGTGGCATGGCCTCAAGTCCTCATTTAAAATGCTCTGCAAACAACCACATTTTCCACTATTAAAGCTCTTATCAAAGTTTTGCTCACACTTGGATTTTAGCTGTAAAACCCCTTATTACATCTCGAGACTTGAACCTGTTTGTTCTCTTATTTAAAAGCCCTAGTCTCCATGTTATCAAACATTTAACCAAACACACCTACCTCCACTTTCCAATGAATGTGATTTTCATTATACTGTAAATTATGCATGTATGTGAGCACCAACAAGAATGCCAGAATTATAATACAGATCAGAGGCAAATGAAAAACGATTTGGAGTTGAAACGTGTGAATCTTAAGGTCAGGAATTAACCTCATCCTTCTTATCGGTGTATTGTGCTGGATAATAGCCATGAAACATGCAGGTTATCAGTGACACTCTCAATTGGAAATGTCCATATTAGGCAATATGCAAATGCAGTTGATGGGGTATAAATTCCAGGACAAGACAGTAAGCCCGCATGAGGCAATGATTAAAATGGGGCTGTTAAAGATGGAGAGGGGGCTGAAAGGGAAAAGGAACGAAGGCGGTTAAACTGATATTATAATGAGCGACTATAGAAGGCGATGACCATCGACTGAACCGAACCCAGTCAATGGGAAAATGAGTACATCCTTCCTTAAGACACAGTTACGGTGTGGTGCAGTACCCCAGACAAGCCAACCTTATCGATAGCAGTCAGTCTAAAACGACTCGCACTCTTAGTATGTGCTCACCACAGCACATTGGGCAACTGGAGCGCATTGACTTTTCAATCTCAGAATCTTCCTCACCACTGACACGTCTGGTATTATCATAATATGGTCTGATTTTTAGCCATTGCGACTAACGCGAAGGTCACATTCTTCTTTATGCCTACGAGATGGGCCAAACCAGATGAACAAATAGTGATAAATAAACAAATAAATAAAACATGTGAAACATTTGAGGGTAGCAAACTGTTCGTGGTGTGTCAGGTTTGCAAATGTCACAAAAGCAGATTTATGGGCTGCTTTCGAAGGACATTATTTGATCTTGACAGTCTTAATCATTCACGCCTTTCCCTCCATCTCCATTCTCTGTTTCCACTGCCCGTCATGGATTATTGAAATAGAAAAATAACAAGTGAGAAAAGGGCCCAGGAGCTGAATCAAAATGTCAGGTTTGTACTTACAGCCGTATGCGGTGAGACAGGGTCAAGGGTTTCAATTATTTGTATACGGTGCAGCCGGGTTCTACACGAAAGGTTATGTCACCCCTTAGCTATTTACCCCTCGATTTGAATGGGGTTGATATTCAACCACAGGCCCAGCGCCACTGATATGGAACAAATCTAGCATTGGAGTGGAATAGAGATTGAGGTCGAGATTGACAGGGAGGCTTGGGAAAGGGGGAAGTATTGCCAGACTCCATGCCATTGTACTCGTATGTGAACAAGATGATTGCCTAGTAATGTGTGGCTGATCCGTGCAAGATTGCTCCATGTTTCAGATCCTCAGGGATGCTGGTGTGACAGTGTAGCCTGAAAGGCCTGTCATTTAAGGAACAATGGAATAATGTGCCGTTAGATATTACAATCAAGCTCACTGATTGCTTTTGTAGCTCAGCATATTTTACAAACCTTACAGTCAAGAAAAGGCAAGAACAACCTTGTGTGCCAGCTGTAAGTAGATGGTAGTATTTGTTTACTTTGAGCGAAGGAATATACCAGTCATGTCATATGAATTGATTTTATGTTCTTTTCAGAGCTTAAAAGTCTTGGACCCATTAACTTGCATTAATTAGACAACAAATGCAAGTTTGTAGCAACTTGAGGGTGAGTAAATTATGACAGATTTTTTTTTTGGGATCTACTTCTTTAGGCCAAGCCATTGAAGAACACCAAACAAACTTTGCAGGCATGGAGTTATGCAGTTCCCTGTATCATCATATGCATCAACTTCAGTATCAACTCTCAATATCAGTGAAAAGACCTGCCTCATTAGGGAGTAAGGACCAAATAAAAACATAACTAAGGAGCAATTTTGGGAGCCGATACTCTCAAAACAGACTTTTTTATACAGATTTTGTGAACCTTTATGACATTTCAAAGACATTTTTCTTGCCTACACCACCTTGATCAAAAAGGGTTGGGCATTGATGTGACGAGGTCTATATCATCCCAAAAGACAATCATGGTGATCAATTAGATTTAATGCTGACCCAGGTTTGAAATGATTGCAGGTGGAGCGAGTGACATTAATGGCTTGCCACGGATCCTATCTTACCTCATGAAAGTTGCTCCGTCTGAGCGCACGGCCCCCCACCCACTGGTCCCTGTAAAAATATCAGGGTTATTGAGAGTGATATGAAATTTCTAAATGTCATTAATTGACACCTTTTCCCCCCTGAGCTGTCAGCTGGGAGACAGAAAGGTCACAGCTCGGGGTTGAAATATTTATATATATATTTACCAGTCCTGTGAATTATGGCTGCCATTAACGAGAGGGAATGGATGGCGGGGCCCACTGAAAGCCTCCATCGATCGAAGCTATGAACAGGGCCAGCAGTCGCCTGAGATGGGACGGGGTCACCAAAGTATCCCGACTAAGGTGAAGGGTCCCTTGTGAAGGCTGAAGAGGTCTGGGCCTTCTCTGAGGTAAGCTTTGATTTCATTGAATAGCTCCATTAAACACAAAGTTGCAGAAGGATTCTGTTAATCACCATCACAAACTATCATCATTCAACAGAAGTGCAATACACTCTGAAAAAAAAGTGCAAAAATCATACAACTTGTCACTGGGGCAATATCTTTGGGGTAGACTTCTTTGTCTATTTACTCCAAGAAGGTTTCGTGCCTTAAGTCTACATATTACTCTAAGGTATGCATATGCACATTTTAGTCATAGATAAGGTACAAGGTAATGTATCATTTTAAGGGGAATCATTACCCCAGTGACAAATTGTTGTACCCCTAAAGGTACAATTTAGATTTTTTTTTTCAGACTGTGTATTTTAAAATATGTGTTGACCTTTTTTACAGAAGACAAAAAAAAATACAGTGCCCTTCAAAGAGACACTATTAGCATAAATGATAGCCAATTAATGATAGTCAATTGTTCTGAATTCATTAATTATTATTTTAAATGTTAGGGTTCGTTAGGGCTGGGTATCGTTATCAGCTAATATAAAATATCAGCTAATGCTGCTAATCATACAAAATTACAAAAATATTAATTTTAAGAATTAACAACAAGGCCCACACTATGCAGTTCAGCTACTACTATCTATTCAACACAACCAAAAACTACTCTGTGGATGACTAAAGTAAACTTTAAATTGAATAAATTGTATAAAACTGTTCTATAATCAAATATCTTTATGCATTATGTTTTGACTGATTAATTAAAATGATTGGTTCATATGTTTTTTGTTTTTTTGTGTGAACTACAGTGGTCGGTGTACCACTGTAAACTACTGTATACCACTGAAAATTGGTGCAGGAAATATTGACATAAGAGTAAAAATGATCTTATAGTTAATCTATGTGTTTTTCCAGCCTTTACATAGTTTATGTTGTCCCTTCTCAAAGTAAAGTCATCAAATATAATAAGGATTATTTATGCTGATGTAGCCTAGGGCTACATGCCACCTATAGGGTGCTTTCAAACTATTGGATGGCAATTAAAAAGTCTGCTGCTCAAAAGAAAGTCAGACTTCTTAGACTCCTTAGCAGCCAAAGAATATTAAATTAGACATGAAACCAGCTGAACATGGTGATCCTGCAGCGATCATAACGCCACAGGCACCCACCCAGCTAAACACTGCGTGGAATGGAATGAGTCATAAAACGAACTTCCAGTGTCTAAGCGGCGTTGTGGCTATGCTGGGTGAACCCCAGCCTCTTATGGTCCCTTTGTTGTGTGACAGCTTTCAGGGCGAGAGGCGTTTAATTTCAGAGTGAATACCACACTACATAACCACATGGCATTTAACTTGAGAAATGGCTTTCTGCTTCAGCTGTCTGTGTTTTCATCATCAGGGCGGGCTGGTGGGGTGGAGGACAGGAGGGAGAGGAAATGGCTTTTTTTCAGCTTCCTGATGCCATTAGACATCGGCGCGCAGCGGGCGCATGCGTCTTCTTGGTATGCGTGTAGTGTAGAGTGTTGCAAAGCATGTTACAACTGCAGAAACACGCTGGGGGAGGGGGAGGTGGTAGTTGAGATAGCTGAGATCTTTATCTGTGGAGAAGAAAAATGTATAAATAGGCAACAGGGAGATGGGGAGTGGGTGTCTGCTAAAGGTCTGCTTTAAGACTGCATATCACCCTGCAGCCCAAGACTGGTTGCCCACTGAAGCTAAGCAGGGTTGAGACTGGTCAGTACCTGGATGGGAGGCCTCCTGGGAAAACTAGGTTGCTGTTGGAAGAGGTGTTAGTGAGGCCAGCAGGGGGTGCTCACCCTGTGGTCTGTGTGGGTCCTAACGTCCCAGTATAGTGATGGGGACACTATACTGTCAAAAAGCACCGTCTTTCGGATGAGACGTTAAACCGAGGTCCTGACTCTCTGTGGTCATTAAAAATCCCATGGCACTTCTCGTAAAAGTGGGGTGTAACCCCGGTGTCCTGGCCAAATTGCCCCCCTGGCCCTTGTCAATCATGGCCTCCCAATAATCCCCCAACCACTTGATCGGCTCTATGACTCTCTCTCCTTTCCACCTCTAGCTGGTGTGTGGTGAGCGCACTGGTACACAATAAAGCACTATATAAATGCATCATTCATTCATTAATTCAAGACAAACCCGGCCCTGATTCAAATTCAGTTCAAATCAAGCCCGAGAGAGGACAGTCCCACTGAGGATGCACTTCATTATCAGTCTGAGCCATGATTTGAGAGGCCATGTTATACATCAATGCTGAACTGCAAATACATGAGCCTGCAATAATTTATCTGTCATAAACTGTTTAGAAATGGTATGACAACTAACGTGAATGCCAGTTCACATGATAAAGAAACATATTTCAGGAACTATTCTCGAGTAAATAGCCATATGTCTGATTGCGGTTTGAAAAACAAGATGCTTTTTGTTAGTAATTTATATTATTTCGTAAAAGTGACAATTATGATTTAAGGGCCTTTCTTGGTCTGAAACAACAGTAAAGTAAAGCAGCGATGCAGAGCTCTGCTGATGTCCCGTAGGCAGATATCTAATGAGTTCATGGTGTGGAGCAATAACTAATTACAGGCTTAGATTAGACATACAGAGGGTAGGTTGCCGACAGAGTCAGTCATTTTATTTTTTCTTTCAAATGTAAGGGAAACAGGTCAATTTAGCTCAAAGGGAATCATTTAAGATTTTAAAGGGAATTTGGACAGAATCACTGTTTTATGGCTAGTTTAAGAGAATGAAAATGTGAAATCCCAAGTTTACAGCAATATGTGCAATTGCATAGACCTGAACAACCATAAATCACGTAATTAACCCTCGCATTGAGTTCCTCAATTAGGTTAAAATGTATATTAAATGCACGAGTTCAGCTAGAATCTGGAGGTACTTGCTTTGCGTTGCGTTGCCTGTACGGGGGTTCCCTTTGTTGTGGTCCTTGCAGAACTGGGGGTTTCCCGCGGTCGCTGATTGGCTGGAAGTTCAGCCTTGGGAAGCCAGTGGTTGGGCGTTGGCTGACAACGCGGAGATGTGGTTTGAAGTTGAAGTTTAGACGGCACTCTTCGGAGACACGGCGTTGGGCAAAACTTAACTCGGAACAAACGAAACTCTTTTTGACCAAATCTTAGATTGTCTGATTCGGTCTGATATCCTACACAAAGGCCTTGCCAAATGGAGAGAAACCAATCTAAACAACATTTTATGTAAAACCCTAAATCTCATTAGAGGCATGCAGAAGGAGGGGAGACATGTTTGACAGGGAAAATGTTGGATCACTTCCTGTACAGTAACACAGTAACTTTCATGTGGTGCACAGCCTAATTAAGGGGAACGTTTTGGAGGGGCTCAAACTGGCATTTCCCTACCGAGACAAACCGTAAGTCATGAGACTGAACCTGAAGCCGTCCCAACAGTTCACCTAATGCTGGGTCACAGGCGCAATGCAGCCAACATCATTCTACCTTCTACATGACATAAATATGGGCAAAGAATATGTACCCCATCAAGGAGATTTAGGGCACTTGTTCGCTGGTGGCAGCCTTTGAGCCTCCTCCAATCAAGCCTCATGTCGAGTGAGTTTTCAAATATCTGCACAGTCAAACAACTCACTCTAATAGTTAAATAAAACGATGTAGGGGCATGCTAATAATGTATGAAAGTGAAAGTGACGTGTAGCCAAGTATGGTGACCCATACTCGGAATTAGTGCTCTGCATTTATCCCATCCAAAGTGCACACACACAGCAGTGAACACACACACACCGTGAACACACACCCGGAGCAGTGGGCAGCCATTTTTTTGCTGCGGCGCCCGGGGAGCAGTTGGGGGTTCGTGGCCTTGCTCAGTGGTACCTCAGTCGTGGTATTGAAGGTGGGAGAGAGCGCTGTACAATCACTCCCCCGACCCACAATCCCTACCGGTACGAGACTCGAACCCGCAACCTTTGGGTTATGAGTCCGATTCTCTAACCATTAGGCCACGACTTCCCCAATGTATTGGGGTTTTGTATTGCCAATGTATTGCAATACAGCTGCACGCACTGCTCCAACATTTTATTTTTTGTTTCGATAAAAAGGGCATTAAAACTGCACAATATCTTGTATAAATACTAGCAAGGCATGACCTCATCAGGGGAAATCAAGGCCAGACTGAAAGCAGATCTTCCAGCCTTCACGTAATGTTGGGGCATTCCACTGTAGAGACTTGTCTCTAACTAACCTTGTACATATGGGAGTACATTTATATTTATGCATTTGGCAGATGTTTCATGCAAAGTGTATTACATTGCATTCAAGATATTTTATTGGGACATGTTCCCTGGAAATCCAACCCATGACCTTGCATTTGCTAGTGCCGTCATCTATCGGTTGAAAACACTTGAGTAATACTGTGACCTCACATTTAAAAGCACTTTGTGGGAAATGTGTAATTTTTTTTTGTTTGAAATTAATAAAATACCAGTGCATAAAAAAAACTACAATAAGCCTACAGTAACCTGAATTTGATTCAGAACTTTCGGGTTTGATTTGCAGAGAAAATGTTTGCAAAGAAAGAAAAGGAGGTCCAGCTACTATGCTATTTAATTTTTTTTTTTTTGAGGGGGACTTTCTTCTTAGTATCAATGATGGTGTATCAAGTCTCTAACTGATGCCATTAGTCTAGATCTGTCCTGATATAGTGATCACAGGCAACTATGGGTCTACTTCAGATTCTCAACTGACAAAAATATTTCCTCAGCAAGTAACTTGCAATTTCATGTTACAACCACATAGTGATGTAAAGACCAGAATTCTTTAGGAATTCAGTCAATTCTGGCAGTTACAAGCAATAATTCACTAATACCTGTTTACAATTACAAAATGATGAGAAGCAAAATGGAATCAATGTCACTGAGGAGAATGATGATAGGCTGATGATATATAGGAGGGTTCCTCAATTAGTTTTCGCCGAGGGCCGAATTCTGCCAACAATGTGCTTTATTCAATGTTAAAAGTGTCTAATGTGAGTTTGAATATTATTTTGTGTTATCTTTATAGCTATAGTGAAAGCAACAATAGATATTTTACCTCAGATCTTGAAAATAAATTAAAGCAAACTTGAACGTTAAAACTGTGATCTCACTGTGAACCAACACGTGTATTCCATAACAGAGATATCAGTCACTTACTCACTCAAAACTGTTCAGTCCATTCACATTGAATCATCTATTTTCCGTGTCCAGTTTTCTTTTCTACACACTCGCCATGTTTTTGCTGTCACATCGTATCTACACTGGACGCGACAAAGCATTGTAAATCATTTGAACGTTGTGTAAGTACATTATAAATAGAACAAGTCAGCAGTTTACTGTCGGGGATTTGTCTTGTCGCGCCGCAAGACAGCATCACTGATTATAACTAGTTCTATTGTATTTTATTGCGCCCCACCGCTCGCGTCCGGTGTAGACACGATGTAAGTTAATGTAGCTTTCTGATGCTGTGTTTGAATTTTCATGCCACATTATTTGAAATTAGCGCGGGCCAAACTTTTTTCTCTCACGGGCCGGATGTGGCCCGCAGTCCGCCTATTGAGGAACCCTGATATATAGTATATCTTGGAAACAAATCAAAATATAAGTTATGTTTTCCTACTTTATTTAGTGAGTAAACACTCAAAATCTGTCTGGCCTGTAGAAACCAGCACAGGATGTATGTTTAGTTCAGAGGCTTAAAGCAGCCCCACACTGGGCTTGCATATACAATGTTGATTGGGCTTGGGTGAGGAAAAAAAAAAAACTCACTGAGAATTAGTGGAGTAATTCCTGCAGTGGGACCTGCCTTTGAGTGCGCTAATCAATTCAGGTGCCCTTGTTACGCTGGAAGATTTGAGCCGCTTGACCGCTGATGAGGAAAAGGGTTAGCAAGATTGGTGGTTGAGGTGACGTGGACGGTGGAGAAGTAGTGGAGGAAGACAGGTTTTCACCGACTGACAGTTTTAACTCTTTTCAAAGGTACAGAGTGATTAATGAGGGCTTTTTATGGTGAGCGGGAGCAGAGGTTTGGGTGAGTCACGGGCCTGAGAGTATTGACATCTCCATTATTTACTGAGTGATTGGGGCAGCCGAAGGGCCCCTGATTAGAAAACAATAAATGCTGTTATTGGTGATCTGGGCCTAAGCAGGACACTTCAAATGCATGTCTGAGGTTTTCTAATTACTGCGGCCAAATGCACGCTGGACCGTGATAAACCAAAAGCAATAGA
>NW_015542361.1:193246-194979 GCF_001515605.1 Sinocyclocheilus anshuiensis | reverse complement strand
ATGATACTCGGCAGCGGGTCAGGCTGGTGCGTGTCTGCACACCATGGCGGTGTTACAGGCGTACCAAGCCAACTTGCTTAAAGAGCTAGATGAGCGTGAGCAGATAAATTCAGATGATATCACTGAACTCAGGAGGACCGCTGATTTGTCTCTCCGCGCCTTATCAGATATGAAAGAACGAGATAAGGTCTGCCTCATGGACGCACCGCTTGCGCCTTCTGGCCTATTCGGCGACGCAGTCAATTCTGTCGTCGATAGGTACCAGGAGGCTTGTAAACAGGCAACGGCGTTCCAGCGGTTCCTCCCGCGCCGCTCTCTAGCTCTGGGGGCTGCTGGGCGAGGGTAGCCCCCTCCGAGTACCAGCTCCTCATACAGGGAGGCACAAAAACAGAGCGTTGCCTCACGTGCTCCTCCACGTCGGGACTGGGTCTGGGTCGGGGGCCTCGAAGTCTAAGCCGGATGTCTCGCCTCAGTGCCCTCAGGAGATCGGTCTGCTAACCCTGCCGGAGTTACAGGGCGCAGCAGTCTCTCGCGAGCGCCACTCTCAGTCACCGCCCGGGAACATAGCGGTGCTAAGAGGCTCGCCACCTCTAGATTCTTTGGCAGCGTGGAAACTACTGCCAAATGTGTCTCAGTGGGTCCTGCATACTGTAGAGAGAGGCTACAGAATCCAGTTTAGTTCTCCTCCACCTCGTTTCAATGGGATTACGCCCACGCTGGTGGGCCCCGAGCAGGCTCTGGTCATGGAACAAGAAGTAGTTACTCTCTTGAGGAAGGAGGCCATCGAGGTGGTCCCTGCTCGCATAGCAGAGTCCGGGTTCTACAACCGGTACTTCATAGTTCCAAAGAAGGATGGGGGGTTGCATCCCATTTTAGATCTGCGTCAGTTGAACCACTCAGTCATGCGACTGAAGTTCAGGATGCTCACTCTCAAACAGGTCGTGTCTCAGATCAGGTCCGAGGACTGGTTTGTCACGATCGATCTGAAAGACGCACAGACACCCCCTAGTTACACGTTTCCTCCGCGGTGCGCTGAGGCTGAGGCCTCCGGTACGATCTCGTGTCCCCATGTGGGACCTGGCTGTGGTGCTAGAAGCTCTCTGTAGCCCTCCCTTTGAGCCTATCGAGGAGAACTCTGATCGCCACCTCACTATCAAGACTACTTTCCTTCTGGCGATATCTTCTCTCAAGAGAGTGGGGGATCTGCAGGCCCTCTCAGTGGCCCCTTCCTATCTCGACTTTGCGCCCGGTCTGGCCAAAGCATTTCTGTACCCTCGAGCGGGGTATGTTCCTAAGGTCCCCTCCTCTACACCACGGCCACCGTGTGATGCGGTGTGCACCGCTCTGCCCCAGAGGGGCCTGCCCTCCGAGGTCCTGAGCCATAGCATCAGGACCCTCATAGTTGAAGTCTTCTCTAAAAATGACGGTCCTCAGACCCGCATCATCTGCTATCAGTCGACTGATAGAACCAGAGCCTGCTCAGGGCAGGACCCAAGGAGGCACGCTTGGCAGGCCAGAGGGAGCTGGACCTCAGAAGTCTTATAGGCCTTAGGCGTCAGGATGTTTTAGACAGAGACTATCCAGCGAGAATGACGGTACGCAGAACCGCCTTCCGCTATAAGCCTTCGGCCTGGGAGAGCCTCTGTGACTCTAGACTCTGCTGAGTATGAGAAGTGACGCCCCCAGAATGAGGAGCTGGAACACGGTAGGTTGGGACTGCTCCCGCCCAGCAG
>NW_015542361.1:165633-192930 GCF_001515605.1 Sinocyclocheilus anshuiensis | reverse complement strand
TGTAAATGGTGTTTGTGCAACTGGCGATCTCATCGACGCCCTCATCAACCTCCTCGGAGGAAGACAGGCGGAGCGTCGAGCCCTCTCACAGGGGGGAAAGAACCGCAGCGCGGGCTTCCGAACCCCGAGAGCGGGAGCTGGATCTGGTGGTTAAGGAAGAAGATAGGGACTCACCCGTCTACACTCCCTCCACTGGATCCATAAGCGAAACCCACGAGCACAGCCGCCGCTCCGCCTCGGCGAAAGTGGGGCCGGCGCTGCAAGAAACGCCGGTGAAGACTCCCTCCTCAAAGAGAGCCCTCGGAGAGCAAGCATACGCAGTGACAAACGCTCTCAATGCGGGCAGTCAGCTGACTCTGCGTGTTTTGCTCCCACTTTTAGCAGACAACACACAAACTGTGTGTATCCCCACCCGAAATGTAGCGCGGGCAGGGAAGAACACACAGCCTGAGATACTGCCAGCTCTCGCCGTATGTTTGTCTACACTCGTATTGGTAAAATAAAGAATGATAATGGACAGACAACACCAAATAAGACTGACACACACAGAGTGCTTGCTGAATGACAGAAAGCTGACGCCGGTTTCACCGCACGTGCTTTTATACTTCCTGGTCGCTACGTCACCCCGCCCGTGACGTCTCGCCCATCCATTGGACTGATTACACATGTGATTCAGAGCGTGGTCACGCTGGAGGCGTTCCCGTAGCGTTTCGA
This sequence comes from Sinocyclocheilus anshuiensis, assembly GCF_001515605.1. Classification (NCBI taxonomy): domain Eukaryota; kingdom Metazoa; phylum Chordata; class Actinopteri; order Cypriniformes; family Cyprinidae; genus Sinocyclocheilus; species Sinocyclocheilus anshuiensis. The sequence goes on along the minus strand of NW_015542361.1, from coordinate 192,216 downwards.
CGCAGCTCGAGTTCCTGAAGGGGAACCATGGTTACATACGTAACCGGAGACGTTTTTGGGGAGTTGCATAACATTTACAATCTGAACTAATTTTACTATGTCAGGTCAAAGTACACTGTAAAAATTTATTTTTCAAAGTAGTATAGAAAACGAAGATTACTGGATTATGTTTTACAAGAAAATACTATTAAAATGTTCTACTTCAAAATTCCATGTTGAAGCCCAATGCATTCCTTGCCATTTCTTTGTAATTGTTGAGTGAAAATAGTTTCTACACCATTTTTTTTAAATGGAGTAACTGATATTTTAAGAGACACAAAGTCACGAGGGTTTGCAGGTATCCTCTACATTATCAATATATGCTTTTTCTTTGCATGATGACTTTGACTGGACAGACAAAATGTATTTTAATTCAGAAGATAAAAACATGCTCCCCTTAGAAGAGGTGCTGTTATATCCATGTATTGCATTTGTAATGTATTTTTTAATAAAAACGGACGATTATCACATCATTGACCTACATGACTGAATAATTTTTGAGGTACTAGCACTCCTCTTTAAACAGAGCCAAGAGGCAGTAGCAGCGAGAAGAGTAAATAGCCCAATCCTTCCTTTAAAGAGCTTCTCACTGTCAGACGCTTTAAGAGATCGCTGCAATGTTATCACATCATGACAGCAACAGCCAGGAGTGTCTCCTCTCTTTCGACTCTTTAAACAAAATATCGCTGTGCAGTAAAATTGATCATGCCGTTGAGTTGTGTTCACTTTCTTCTAATATCTTCAAAGGAACGCTGCTTCACAGCACAGAAAGGGAAAGAGATTTTGACTCTCTTGTATGTGTGTATGTGTGAATGTATACATACACTAGAGGAAAAACATACTGCTGGTTGCTTTCTAAAAGATGATTAACTAAAGATATAAATGAGACACTCTGAACAAGCAAGTCTTGGACAGATTGTAAAGGGCTTGTAGACTAAAGGCTGTCAGAAAGCAGTATCTCTTATTGACAAGATTAAGGAAATTCAGGCGGAGATCAGAGGAAAGAGGAGTTCCCCTGAGCCCCTGATTTGGGATCAGATTCCCAATAAAATCTGATATATTCACCCCCCTCAGAAAGAATGTCTTTAGCCGTTATCTGCTGTAAAGCCATTACACTGACATACTCATCGATGCTCGGCTCCTATCAGCACCCTCCAATGTCCTAGATGTCAACAAGACGCATCTTCGTGACCTGCCCATTAGAATGATGCCTTCAATATAAAGAGAATGTGCTACTCGCAGGGCATTCAAAATACAGTTAGAGAGACAAAGCGTGAGGAAGAGTGTGTCTGGGAAGTGTGTGTGTGTGCGCATCTAAAGAAGTGTATGGGTGACACATACTTGGCATCGCGCTGCTCACAACCTCCTCACAGAACGGCACACCAATTCTGCGGAGGGACAGGATTGACTGTGACACCCGGTAGCCCAGCCCTGTGCTATAAAAAGCCTGCATATGCTCTTCTCTTGGGTGGAGAAAAAAAAGTCAAAGAGAGAGAGTGAATGAGTTAGAGAGATACAGACACAACTGAGTGAGAGGCCGTGTATGTGCGGAGCCCTCCGTTCCATATGGGGAGGCGGACCCGAGATGGCCCATCTGCGCCTTTTGCAGGTGTTTCCAATGATTATATTATTAGCTCTATCCGCTCATCTTTGAGTTTTATGGGCTTTTTAGTGTCCCCGGCCTCAGTGTGAGGGGAGAAGAGAGGTAAAATATATCCAGCAACACCACCATCTGTCTCCGGCAAGACGCACATGCCGTCCTCAAGGAAACGGGGGCTTTATTCCACTTTTACGAGGGCATAGCTTTTGATTTCATTTTTCATTGCTGTGATTTTGTGTGTATGTGTGTGTGGGTGGGAGTGCGCGTGTAGCCATATGTTGAGCAGGGATAAGCTGGGGAAATGTTTTAACTAGGCAGTGAAACCATTAGCATGGTAATGCTAAAAATAATGGCAAATTAATTAATATCATCCTCTGTTGCTCTTTATGAAACAGTCATTAGAGACACAAGGATCAACAAGTGCCCATCAACAGCTTTTTGAGACTTGTGTGACTTCTTAAGGAATCATGAGCCTTTTGATTTCACCATTTGTTTGTTTGCTAACCTCACTACTTGTCTAGTTGCATGAAAAAAGCTAAATCTAAGCAATTATAACAAAGAAATAAATAAAATAAAATGTAAAAGAAAGAAAAAAAACTTTTTGTTTACAAGTAATAAATTAAAATTAAATTGTAAAATTATAACTCTGATGTGTGTGATTTATTTTCTTGTAATAAACAATACATAAAAGAGAAAATGTATAACATTAAACACTCATTATAGACTAGCTAATTTGCAGTTATTGATAAACTTGTATTTGTCATAAACTGGAAAAAAAAATCTAATTATAACTCAAGTAACAGGGAGACATGTTTAAACTTGTTGAATACAAATATTTATACAAATATTGAATTCAATATTTGTAGTAACTGACTGAAATTCTTTACTTGTTTTCCTGTTGTGCTGTAATAATGGTTATGCTACATATTCATATAAATGTATGTGAATTTATATTTATACTTGCCAAGAATTGAAGAAAAATATTTATTGATACCTCAAATAGCATGGGTAAATGTTTAAACTCAATACATATTTGTTTTCAGTATATGTAGAAATTGATTGAAATTATTCACTTGACTTCCTGCCATGATATAGAAATGTTTATACTACGTATAAATGTAATTAAATATGTAGCATAACCTTTAAGGTGCATTCAGTAATTCTCACCATCAATAAAATGTTTAAATACAAGGCAAAAAGGAGATAAAAAATATTAAGGGTGGCCAAATAAATTCTGCTGGAATATGAAGCTGGGGTCCGACATATCGAGATCACATGACCAGCCAAATACATCTAGATGCTCTAGCTGTTAGTTTAAATCAAATATGAATGCAATATTGGTCACCACAACATGTATAATATTACTAATCAAACCCCTAACCACCCAGATTACTAGTAACAATCAATAGGCTATTTTCAGCATCAGTCCTTTACATCGACACAATCTAATCACTTCCGTAGTCTGCAAAACACACCTCATGCTCTGAAGAGATGACAGCAGCAACAAAAAGCTCTTTATACTGGAAAGCTAGTGATACAGTGAAGAACGTTTATAATCTGCTGCTAATCTCAGCGGATTACAGGAGAAAAGAGCATCCCCCTCTGCAAATTAGACGGAAAGCATGTTTTTGTTCTTTTGTTGCAGCACTCTTCCCGTCTTTATCCCCCACTCTCTACCTCTTTCTCTATCATATTCGGCAGCCGTTGATTTTGTATTCCTCTTTGTCACGCTTGCTGCTTCATGCTGCAGTGGCGGATGTTTGGTAATGGCCATTTAGACTAATCAATTGGTCCCTTCGAAGTCAGAAGATGAAAGAAGTGTTTGACAGCTAATGTGTGTCTGTCCCATGACGTGAACTGCATGCCAATGTCAGTGCTTTGAAGGCAAAAGGACGGGCACATCACGTTGAATTTATCCTCCTCAGAAAAGATACACCTCAGCTGAGCATTGCCGCAATAACAAGTGTCAGTCTTCTCTTCTTCCACCCTTCTCTCTCTCTTTCTGTTTTTCTACCCCCATTCCTTCTCTCTCTGTGTTATATATCTGTCACATACCTATACCTCTTATGTAGCTTGTGCCATCTTCTATTCCAAGCTTTCCCTCCGAAATGTGTTCAAGTAAACATTTCACGCTTGCTTATGCTAAGGAGAAGTGGCAGCTTCAGGTAAGTGACAGGCTGAGATCTAACAGAGTTTTAGACCGATATTGATGAAGAGAGTTCTCTTTCTCCCCCCTCCGCGGTTCTTCTCAAAGCATCCTGGGCTCATCCACAATGATGATAAGCTCATTTCTTTCATTTAATTTCAGTAAACAGGGGAAATAAGAAAACATAACTGAATGTTAAGGTCTGCATTGTTAAGACTGTAGTACTCCACATTTGTAACGACTATAACATTTTAAGAGATTCTTATTCAAACAGGCACTTTGAATGAAAATAACATTACAGATGTTTTTGACAATCATAATCTACTGAATATTCAGTTTAAACATAGTACAAACTATGTTCAACTACCAAAATAATAAGAGTTGTGTCCCATTTACAAAACACATGATTGGCCCATAAAAAAAAAATACAAATATATTCACAACAAATATAGTTGTTTCAATAAGAGCAAAACAAGATTTTGTCCCAGAGTAGCTGACCATGAGTAGCTAGCCCTGTTTTAATACAAATCTAAAAAATAAATTTAATATATTTTGTTCTTATAATTTTCCCTAATTACATCAATCAGGGTTTTCACAAAATACAAAATAAAATACAACAAAATATTTTGACCAACATTTTCTAAAGTTTAAGAATCTTCTTTAAGATTACAATTTAAAACAGTATTTCATTCAGGCCTGATTTAAACCCTGTTCATAGAAAGTGATGCTGTTTTTAAGGATCTTACTGTAGATTCAATCCTTTCAGATGGAATAAAGATTGCTTGATAAACTTAAGGAGGACAAGAGGTGAGACAGGCCAGAATCACATTTTAAGACCCAAGACATTTGGTGCGTGTAGAAAGTAATAGTTTTCATGTTAAGTACATTTTATTTTAGATCATTTCTAATAGTTCACACACAAAAAATATAGGATCTGTGTTTCTAATGTATTTTATATAAAACACTAACTCTACAGCTGTTGAGCATTACCTCGAGAGACAGTTAGAGGACGCACTGCACAGCATACACCCTGCTCTCTCTCAGAAACACATTATTAGCTGTAACTATGCGCAGACTGCACACACATCACGGTGGTCCCTGAACCCTGCACAGGAATTCTGGGAAAGCAGAGGCCTCCTCCTGCAGAGAAACATGAGTGCTGAAGTATGTAAAAGGAAGTGATCTGTGGCTCTCCTACATGGTCGCCCAGCTGGGTGCCTGTAAGGTTTTTATGACTTTCTGCAGAGAGAGGCCTGGGTGCTGCTGTAGCACAATTCTGCACCTCCTCCTCACCGCCGAACAGCTTTTTTTTCCGTCTCTTTCTCTCTGTCTATTTTTCATTCACTCCTTTACTGGTCCTACAGTAACGGCAATGTCTCCAAACCGCAGTATAACACGCTTGCATAACCTAAACCACATGTATATCAGAGAAAGAGAGTATGAGAGATAGTGAGGGAGAGAAAAGAAAAGAGAGCAAGTAAGGAGGCAATTACAAGGTAGACGGCAGGATGGTGGTTTATATCTCATGGGTATTTGTTTATAGAAATGCCATATAAACATTACATTACTGCATCTTTGCTTGTCTTGGAGTCATTGGTGTGGATGTCCTTAACTATATCATCCATCCAGCAGGTTTTGTCCTGTAACTTCGGTAAAATAATGAGAGAGATGAAAAGGGTTTGCCTATTTAGTATGAAGTATGGGAGATGATGACAGATTTAAATAAATGAAAAATGTACATCAAACAAATGATTTGCTTGAAATGTGTATACAAGTCCGATCACCCATAGATATAAAAACATTTTAACATGGTTACATAAAGAAATATAACGTGAGGCCATTTCATTTTTCACATATCTGAACCGTATGAGATCTCGAATACCAAATATTTTCTTCAGTGTCAGTGTACATGCAATTCATCATAGTTTAATTTATATGTGATTCAAAATAACATCACAATGGCCTGGTTTCACAGACAGGGCTTAAGCAACTTGAGACAAAACAAGGGCACTGACATATTTTAAGATCAATCAGTGTAAGTTTCTTTCAGTTGAAACAGCTCAGATTTACATTTTAGTCTGGGACTAGGCTTAAGCCTTGTCTGAGAAACCAGGGGAATATGTATTAAAAATCAAAGTGAAAAGTTTTAGTCTCCTATTAAATAAATCTCTGCCAGGTAATATTACTATAATACTCACCTCTAAATGTTTCCCCAAAAGGTAATCCATGAAAATTGCTAATAGTCTTATAAAGCAAGCTCTGCCATTGAGGAAGTCATAACAGCATGTGTTGTATTTTTCACTCTTGCTTCCCGAAATCTAAGTCCCTTACACAAAAGAGCTCCGAATGGGGGGACGATGTGATCGTCCGCTCTTATTCTTAAGCACTGACTCGTTCTCGCAACATTTCATCCCTTTCTTTAACCCTCTTCCATAAGCCCCTCTGAAAATATCCCTGCACTAGTAACATCACAAAGGCTTACTTATCTCGGTATTACCTATTAAAGGTTTAGATCCCGGCGTCTTTGATAAACACTCTCAATAAGGGTTTATCTCCACAGCCTTATCAACCTCTTGACGGTTCCTCTACCCTCACTAGAGTAATTTGTTTAATTAAAGTGTCATTTCAGAGAGGAAATATGGGGCTCGTCATTCAAAGAAAGATACAAATAACTGTATGCGACTGTGTAAGCATATGCATGTATGCATGTGGGTGTTTAATATTTTCATTATTTTATTTGTATTTTCTGCCTGGCTTAGGGTAAGCCCTCTTAGTTTGCTGTGGCCAGTGAGCTTTAAGAAGTGCAGGGACATTTTGGAGATCTCTCTAAGGAGTCCAGAGGAGAAGAGAAGGAGGAGGAGGAGGAGATGAGATGAGAAGCACAATAAATAAAATGGTTGCTTTCTAAACGAGGCCCGCAGAGGATTGGCTTTTAACACCCGCAGCCTCCGTCAGCACTTTGGGCGATTTGCGTGTGATTTCATTAGGGGTGAAAATAACACTACGATGAAGAAGAAAATAGACTATGGAAACTGTAGCACGAAAGAAAGACTTAGCAAAGACCGTTGAGATAAACAAAAGTAGCAAATCTTCCAAACTGGAGCAGAACATTGTGTTTTATGTTTAGTTGGAAGCATAAAAATAAAACTAAGCCGCAGAGAAATGACATAAACCGTGTAAAATATAAAACTCATAAGCAAGGTAGATTTGAACTACATTAAATGATTGTTAAATGTGTAGATCCAGTCAATACATGTTTTGAAATAAACCCTAAACTGTCGTTAATTTGATTTATGCATTTGTTTTTATTTATATATTTATTATTGTTATTTTTTTTGTGATTAGCGGAGGTAGAAAGTTATTCATCAGATCGCCTGCCAAGTTTTATCACATCGGAATCGGCATTTAATACCTGCGGCCACTTTGCCGTTCTGTGCTTTTTTTTTCCTTCTTCCTCTTTGTTCTTTCTTCTCCCCCGCCTCTTTTTTTAGTTTAAAAGAGCTAATACAGGGTTCCTTGTGCCTCGAGCATCTTTTGGCCTGGTGCCAAGGTGTGAGACGAAGAGATTTATGCACACGGTCGCACAGATGCAGGGGGAAAGAGATACGTGATATCAAATGGAGAGGCATGATAACACATGACATACAACTCCTCGGCCTCGTAAAATAACAGTCGGGAGAAGGTTGTCATTATCCGGGCTGCATTTAAGACCATGGTATGGAACCCAGATGGTAGGGGAGAGATAGTTGGGCTGAAGTTTGAGTAATTGATGACTTAAAAATAAACCGGAGGGCTCATCTTGGGAGGGAAGGAAGAAAAATTACCCAACACAACAAACATGTAGCATTGGGGTCAAGAGCATAGCATGAGCTCCCTGACTCTTTCTCTCTTCAGAAGAGAAAGCATTAAAGATTAAAAAAGGGACAGAGAAATAACACTTTGGAAAGTGGGAAAAGTTATAAAACTTTCCTCGGGCTGATGCAATCGCATCCACAAAATACCTCATTGTTCTAGGCTTAAGTGTGCATGGATTTATGGGAGTTTAAAAATTTAGATATATGATGTCAAAACTTTAATTAAATTTATTAAATATGTATTCACTTGTTTATTAAAATTATGACATTTATTAAAATAATTATTAATTAGTATACTTTATTCATTTAAATTAATTTATAGTTATTATAGTTGCCTAAGGAAGGGTCACAAAAGAGAGAAACAAAAGAGAGTGACGTAGAAAGATTTCTAGATGGTAACCCTCAAAATGTACAAAATGATGCTTATTGACTTCTAAATTGATTTTAAAGCCATTGTATTTAATATTTCACATTTCTAAAAGTTCAGAGCTGTAAGTGTTTATGGTTGCCAATTGTTTGTTGAGTTTAATGCATAATGACAAGTCTCCCCAGAAGACTTGACATCTGCACAAAAAAGTGAAAAGGCAAAAATAGGAAGACATCTAAGGAAGAGAGAAAAAAAGGAGAAAAGCCATATGCAATATGCAATCCCTGACATATAGATTGTCTATCATTTCCTTTTGATTGACTCTCTGTTGGATTGGTGTTTTAGAGCCCTGACATGTTATTAATAAAACAGTCTCTAATAGAAATATCATTCCCTTATTTTTCAATCAGCCACCTCGTGCTAAATCTGCAATGCGTGACTTTAATTAAAGATTGATGGGATGACCATTCATCTGAGGCACCGTTGATCCAGTAATTAAAATGACAAAAAAAGATGTATTTATAGAAATTATGTTTAACTCTTTTCCCTTTGCTATCAGCAGGCCTATGTTTCTGCTTTAATGAGAGATGTCAGCAAATGTAACTTTCCTTTCTTTTTTCCTCACAGTGAGAACTAGAGCATCAGCATAAGTGGTTGTTCATATTCTATTTGAGACATATACATACTTTTGAGTCTTTTCGAAAAGAAAATATATTCTCTTTCAAGTAGGAGGATCATACATGCCACAGTTTCCATTACTCAATAGCATTTTTCAAATAAGTGTAACTTTGGCTTTCAATGACCTTAATTCAGCAGTTATCATAAAGAAGAAGGGAATACAACAAAATAGCTTTGCATTTTTATTTTGGATAGTAATTATGTAGTCTCTTGGAGTTTGACAAGGCCTTTAATGAGTTCTCCGAGGACCTCTTTTATTTGTTTGTTTGCTATTTTTAAGCTTGATTAAGTCCCATGCATTTAGCTAGCACAATTCAACTGAGGGGGATACAATATGAGCGTAACTTGGTCTGTTTCATTCACTTTTGTTTGAAATGCAGGTTTAGCCAAGTAAGCTAAATCATTTATTTTGTGGGAATGACTTATCTCACTTTGTTCCTGTTTATAGTATGAATGATAAAGGTACATATAGAATGTTGGGTCAGAAAATTGACATGGACAAATTTTTATGGCACAGTATTTTGATGGTACAGTATCATGTTGCAGTACAAGTCATGATTATATAGACAAGGCTCTTACATGATCATTCAGAAATCATTCTAATATGCTGACTTGGTGCTCAAGAAACATTTATTATCAATAGTAGTAGTAGTAGTAGTGTGTGTGTGTGTTTGATCACTTTTGATCAATTGAATGTATCCTTGCTGAATAAAATAGTAACTTCTTGTGAATAAATAAATAAAAACAACTTAAAAAAAAATCTTCCTGGCCCTAATGTTTTTAAACGATAACGTTTATCAAATTAACCAAGTAAATCGGCTGAAAGTGGATGTTCACCTAATTTCTAACAGTGTTAACCATCCAGAGTCTCCTCCATCACAAATCTCTGTAAAGCTTTACATTTTAATTGTAGTAGGTTTTCAGAAGGCGTTAAGACACAGACATGTTTAGCAAATTATTTCTGACAAGAGCTGTGGCTTTGATGGTATCCAAACTGCCATGGCCTGATTGACAGTGAAAAGGACAAGCGGCTCTTTTGTACCATGAATCAAAAAGACATAAAAAAATACTTGGATATGCTATGTAGCAATCTGATGTATTTATACAGATTTAAGTGGACAGCCATATTCTGACTAAAGACATTTTAAAACATTTTTTTAGTTCCAGCCACAGTGAATTAATGACACAGATCCACCATCTGTAAATTCCCCACAGACTCAGTAAAACAGGTCTTTCCTCTTTTTTTGTCTTGAAATCAGGATAATAAAGGCAAGCAGGATCCTGTGCTGACCAGAGTGGAAATGGAATCAGTGGTTTCCCATCTCCCCCCCAGCCCCCACCCGACTTGATAAAAACATAATACGTCTTATGATGAATGTTGTTATAAAGCACACCTGCGATAAGATTCAAGTATTCATATTTTCCATCATGTTAATGCTGGAAGATAAACTGAGCTAGTCCCGCCAGTGTCCACCTCAGTGGTTCTCTCAGGCCCGTGTGCAGTTGCCCCATTTTTCTATGTCGTCATGCTTAACGGATGGTTCTGGGTGTAGATATCAGGTACGTGCCAACACTAGACCAAGGTCCTATTGAGATGATGATAATAAAACTATGAGTGGGAAATGTTGTGTGGAAGCTAAGCTGGGTGATAGTGAATTCCAGTGGTGAGTTTACTAATGAATTAAAATTGATCAGAAACTGTCAGGAATATGTACATTTTATCTCACTGTTATTATTAACTACTGTTGTTAAAGTGTTTTATATTTAAGCAGGAATTTATTAGGGTTTTAGTAGTATTTGCATATTTCTGAATAAATGCATACAATAACAAACATACAAACTGTAACATTACAGTTTGAAATTGCACATTTCACTAGCACATTAAATGTTTGTTTGTCAGCATAAAACTTTGATGTTAGGGAACAACAATTCCTGATGACCCACTGTAGTGCTCAAATGAATTAATTTGACATATTTTGACATTAAATATGACATTTTATTTGATAACATCATCCTTACATCTGTCACAGTTGTTGCTGAGATTGTGTAGGTCAGTGGATAAACTATTGATTATGTATTGTTACCTAATGGTCTACTAGTGGTAACGTTGGAGATGTGTCCGCAATATTAGATAAAGTGGTGGGGGATAAAATTGTCCTTATTGTTGCGCGCCTCAACCATCACGCAATAGTGGTATTTTGTTTCTGAATCTGTATTTTGAACGAATCATTGGAGTCAATGGTTTGATGACTCATTCATAAATACAGTCAATTGTTTCATTCCTTAATAAATCAGAGTTTTGAATGAATCAGTTAAGTGAATGATTCAACGACTCTCTCATAAATAATCACTTAATTCCTTAATTGTTTTAGTGCTTTGAAAGAATCAGTTGTGTGAATGATTCGATGATTCGCTCAAATACTTGGCTGTGACAAGTAATACTTGACTGCATCTGAAATCGCATACTCTCTGAATAGGTACTTCTTTTAAATAAGTAATTACTTTGTGACTGCTAAAAAAGTATGTTCTATATACTATAAGACATCGGATGTGCACTTCAAAATCTCGCCAGAAATAGGAAGTCATCCGGTTTCTTTTTGCCTACTGCTTAATGAATACTGTGAATTCGGATGCACTACTCCTTTCACTACTCTTTACTGTTTTTCGTACTAGGGAAGTATGCAATTTCAGAGTTAAACACTCGTTTTGTTTCTGAATGAATCAGTGTTTTTGAATGAATCACCTGAGTGAATGCTTAAATGACTCACTCAAAGATAGTCACTTGTCACCACCTACTGGCATAATGATTTAACTAGTAAAAAGAGTCACTGAAAAATCTCTAAAAACACTCTTGGAACACTGTTTAAATCACATTCAAGGGGTGAAACCAACTGTTGTATACTTTTAAATTTTCATATAAATATACTTCTAGACTTCTTGTGACTTTTAAATCACACAGTGGCATTAGGGAGAGTGAGAAAGACAACGTGAGCTTCCTGTTTTCTTTGCTCATTTTCTACAGTTCTTCCTTTTTGCTTTTACGGGTCCCTAGAAAGTGACACAAGCAGCTGTGCACTATAAACAAAATTCCCTTTTACCCCCTCACCAACTCTCCACAGACTCAGCAACCCCACCCCCTATCCATTCAAACTATGGCAAACAACCCAACCCAGATGCTGGCAGCTGCAGATGTGAGACTCTGTCACCTGTGCCTCATAATGCCCCCTCATACCACCCCGGCACGCTCTCATCAACCCCCCTTGTGTGCCCCTCAGACTCGGCTAGCGTCTGGCGTGGTAAGAGGGATGACTCTCTCAGCACATGCCTTCCTCCGCTCAGCCAGTCTCCACATCAGCCCCTTCCCATAATTCCCGGCCTACTGGCATCATGGGCCCAATTAGGATGACACATCCTATCAGGGAGCTTGTTTTGCTTAGTCGAATACAAATGAGTGTGGAAGTGAAATGTTTTCATAAACTTGCTACAATGAAGACAAAGCCTGCTGTTAGTTTCTGCCGAGGCTGTCATGAGGAGAATGAACACGTCAAATGATATTTCAGTTCAAGTGATTTGGGCTTCTTTATTTTTACCCTTAACAAGTCTTTTTAAGCACTCACTTTTATAGTCGACTAGGGATTGTTAAGTTATTAACTTGCTTGTACCAAATATTTTATTGTAAAACATTATTTTATTTGTATTTTCTGAAATGACTCTATAATGCCTGCATGAATCATAATTATAGCAGAATGAATAATTTAATTACTTATTCCTCGCCCCCACAAAAAAAATAAAAAATCAATACTCCCCACCCAAACGTTTAGCAATTTTTAGCTTTTATTTGTCCTCTAAAACTGTCTTTAGCTAAATGATACTGACCCTTTGAATCTTTTAACAACGCAATCAATAAAGCATGTTTATGCAAACCTTGCAGAACCATCAGTTTGGGACTTTTGAAAAAATATGACCCTGGCTGCAGCTTGCTAAGTGCAGAGCGCTAGCACTAAATCTCGGGAGTTAAAGTTTTACTGGGGCGTTATGGGTAAAAATGCCTTGTCAGCCATCTGCCACATTCTCTCTCGATGTCCATATTTCCAGTGCCGCTCAACTCCTGAGAGGGACCTGTACCGTCACTGTGGACCGTACTCCACCATAACATCTCAGATAATACTATGCACATCCCGAACAGCAAAACAGTCCATTAAAGGAACCCGTGACAGGCCAAAAGACTGATTCCTCTTTTTTCTTCTCATTTTTTAAAGCTTTAATGAATAGTGATAGTGCTCCTGTCAGCATGACAACCTGGCATAATGTTTTATCAAAATATGACAAATACATAAATGTAACAATAACTGCCATTTCTAAAAAAAGTCATGACAGGGCTGATTCCACAGATCTTGAAGAATGCTAATCATGACTGATTAATCAGGCCATAATCCGCGGATCCTAAAAGGTTATCCAGTCCATTGTGCAAAATTAGCTGCCTCTCTCGTGCCCTTTTAAATTCTGCAATGGCAATCACAGACAAAAGCACATTTTTAACGCGCCCTCTTTTGTCTCTCAGGACATGTGTTAGAGAAGTTTTTAAGATCTGTTTTGGAAAATTATGACTCACATTATGTCTTATTTTGTCTCTCTCTCACTTCTCTCCATCTCTCTCTGTCTAACTAGTTCTTTGTTTCTCCCTCTGTCTCATCTATGGCTGCTGGACTCCTTCCAAGTCTGCTAAAGCATGTTATCTACTTAAGCTTCTCAAGTGCTGATCAAAAACACTCACAATTTGTTGCACTGGCGTGGGCTTCTTTCTTAACAGACTTGTAAGTCAACAATGCTTGACTCCATAGATATATAAAACTGTTTCAATTTGACTTTTTTTTTTTTGGATGAAATAAATGACTCACCAAAAAAGCTTGTCGCCCCCTACAGGACAAATGACGTGAAGTGATAGCACACAATACAATTACACTTATTTATTAAACTGCTAAAAACTAGACCCTTCTGTGTGCAAGTGGACAAGACAGCTGACAAAGCATTTAAAATCGAGATAGAGAAAAAAAGTATCTGGAGTCCAAAAGAGACCACAAGTGACAATGATTCTAGTTTGCATTTGTTTCTAATTTAATACAAAAGTTCTCATTACAATATATGTTAAGAGAATAATATTGGTACATTATTTGAATGTTCTAAAGTAGTATTTGTTATGCTTTTGCTTATTAATATAAAAATTACAATAATATTAAAATCTTACCCACAGTACACACTATTATTTTATTTAATTATTTAATTTATTATTATTTATTTGTATTATTATTTTCATTTCTCTAAAACTGAAAACTGAAAACTTTTAGATGCAGTATTAATTTGTGTCATACATGTGCTCCAGCAAAAGCAACCTTATCCAGGTGACATTAAGGAAACATTCATACACAAACCTCTACTCATGCTGTTGTGCAAATGCTTCTTAGCGTATATCATAGCATATAGTGTGTGTCTGCCACTGCTGTAGTCAGTGATTATCCCAGGATGGCTGAATTTGTCCATGAATTAGTGCAAGGAAGGCAGAGGCACTGTAAGAAAAGTGTCATGTACAGAGTGTCCGGGCGTACAGCACTAGCACCACCTTCACCAACAAAACATGCATGCCTCCTGCTCGGGCCGGCAATAATTATTGAGATAAGCACTTGTAAATCACAGCACCTGTAGCTCTTATTTCTTGTGGTTCTGAGCACAAAAGAAAAAACAAACAAAAAAAAATAAAAAATACATGGGCTTCACCATGGTTTGGGCGAAGGTAATAAGAGGATGGGTGTCTATAGGTCTAGGGGTGCAGGGCTGAAGTAATATGCCATCAGCATCTGGGGGAAATCCAGGAAGGTGATCTAGTGTGAGAACATTGTGTCAACAGTGGAGTGAGAATAACAGCGAACACAGCTGCTATGATATGAAAGCTGTGTATTTTTTAGCATCTTTCAGCATTTTAGCTTTAAAAATGGTACACATACACTTCCATTTTTGCAATACAATTACAGCACAAACACTGACATCATAAATGCAACATGCCTTCTTCCTTTATTAATATGAAATTGTTTTTGGAGAGGTTGAAATGTTTTGAGATTAGAGGAGAAACACCATCTGGAAATATTTAATGCTAAATAAAGTCTTAACTAATTGCGACATTTACAGTATTATAATGAACATAATGATTGTAATTAGTACTACTAATTAGGTTAAATTAAAAGTTGTTATTAGATCGATCTTATTCTGTAATTGTTGTCAATGAATGTTAAATAAAAACAAAGTTGTTGTTTTTCTTTATATACTTTGTTGATTAAGCATTAACTTGGGGATTCATTTCAGAGTTTTTATTATTAAAAATGTTAATTCTTTATTATTATTATTATTGCATTACATATATTACATTATTATTTCACATTTTGTACATTATGGAACTGCAGCAAAAACTTGATGGAACTTAAGCATGTTGTCACAGAGAGCTTTGATGGAGTGTTTATTGGTAGTGGCAGCTCAAAGGGGCTCAGACACAGTTATTTATATGGATTTCAGTGTGAAACAGAATAACCCACAATGATAAATGTATATAAGAAAACATGCAATGATGTCTGTGGTTTGAACGTTGCTTGATTCATTAAATTTTAGTGGCTACATTGCAGAGGATTGTTGTGGTGAGGAGTAGACACTTACAGCACACATAGATTAATGGAATATTTCATCAAGTTCTGTTTGAAATCTGCTCCCCGATTAGTGATAGATGTTGTCCTTTACAAAGACATCTACATGAGTACATGTCTTAATTTGAGAAAACATTACTTTGACATGACATAACTGCATACGGACCACATGATAAGCTTTTCTTAAGGAGGTAATGTAAAACTGAACAAAAACACAAACACATGTGGCTCATGACAGATGCCTGGATGCTATTCAACAGCCCAATGTTTCTCCATGTTGTGGTTTTGAACTTGCGGCAAATATACCTTATTTTCCCCGGTGTAATAGATGAAATGGCAAGCCAATGGGCTTTTACAAGAGTTATTGAATCTACACAGAATGACTTACATAAAATTCACATTCTGGTCGATGTAGATGTTGAAGCCCAGCTTGCGGGAGCAGCAAACTCTGATGTAAAGCTTGTGCAGCTGAGATCATATTTGCTGCTAGCTTATAGTCTAAAACCACATTTCCTTGGATTTAGCCAATATCATGGTTAGTAATGAAATTCCTCAGGGAAAACAAATGGCTGCTGTCACATAATCAATAGACATAAGGGAATAAATGTCAAATGCATGTTCTCTCACTTGTCATTAAGCATAGCCGCTACCCAGCATGCTAGTGTCCTGCAGTGCCCAGCATGCACTTTATTCAAAAGGTCTCTCACTTCCAGTTATTGAACACCGGCCATACTACTACACGTGATTTCACTTGTAAGAGTTTGTTTAGCACTTGTCTTTGGTGTGTTTGTGTGGCCGAGTAGGTCAAGCGTGGGTGTTAATCTAGCGGTATTCTAATATGGTGTCAGTTCTCTTCTGTCTGACTGTAGCTGAGAGAGCGCTCTCCAATGAACCGACTGGAAGGAGTCTCTTAGGTGGGGGCAAAACACGTTGTCACTGCTCCTTGTCATGTGTCCGATAATTAAAAATATGATTTATTGGCAGGCATCAACAATCACAGAGGGCCTCTTTCCTCCTCTCTGAGCTTTATGATGTTCATCCTTCCTCAGGCTAAATTTACTTGACGAGGAAAAAAAGAGGGAAAAAAGGGTGAAGGGGAAAAAAAAGAGGCCTTTGGATTCTTACCCTCTGTCAACTCATCTAATCCAGCCCCCCTAGGCTTGTCTGTCACTCAACTGCCGTGGCAACCGGAGCAGACAGGGAACAGAGGCCCTGACCAGTATTATATTATATTATATTATATTATATTATATTATATTATATTATATTATATTATCTACTAAAATTACTTTGGAACTAGTTGTTTTTGCACAATTGTGAAGAAAAGATACTGAAGTCAGTTCTGGAAAAAGCCCATTATTTGTTTGCATATGGCACTTGTATTCATATTTTGTTGCCTAATCCAATGGTGTTTGTACAGTTCAAACATCCAAATACTTTGTTGTTTGTGCATATTATTAATTTATTTTGACAAATTGGTAAAAATTACATTTTGTGGTTTAGGTGCACCTTGGAACTCAGAAGTTAAGACTAAGAAGAGGTAGAAGCTGAGACATACACACATACAGACACCCGAAAAACTCAAAGAGGGCCGCAGTTAGTTGTGGATGTACACTGTATCAAGTGTATCCCATAGTCAGTCAGACAGACAGGTAGATGGCTGGTTGCAGGTGCTTTCTCTCTCTGGGAGGCCTGAGACAGGCCTGTGCTGTGCCGGCTGTCAGCTCATCAGGGTGTTCAGGTCCGGCTGGCTGACGGGCTCCAGCTCTGAGGCCTGGGCTGGTGACACCTTCCTGTTCCACTGTGACAGGCCCAGTCCGACAGGCGTCAGAAAACACTCATCCCTTCTCAGCGTTTGCGATGTCTCATACACACATACACCTGGACACGAGCACACATACACATTCACAACATCATACCTGCTTTGACATGAAAGAACACACATATTCACAAACACACACCCACACACACTCGCTGATTTACACTCATAGCCTACCCGTCTCCTCCATGCTGTCGAAACTTGATGAACTGAGATGGAGAATGAGATGACAAACATACAAACACATCCAGAGAAATAAACAAAGTTGCCATAAACCTCATCAGCACATGATAGATCCAGGGAGAGTAATGGTTTGAGTTATTATAGCATAGGTGAGTGCTAGAACCTGTCTTTGTGAGTTGTCAGTAAAGAATGCCCAGAACGCAGGCTCCTCTGCCAGACCTCTGAAGGTCGGACAAGCTTATGTTTGGCTGAGGAACTTTGGCTGAGTACACACCAGCTGTCTCTTTAGCCATCACTCAGACAGCGCTACACCGCTAGCTAGCTAGTGTGTGTGCGTGAAGCTGTGTGTCTTTATTGTCGTTCAAACGCTGCCAGTGTGTGTCCTGAGCTCGCGGCGCCACACACACGCTCGCCTCTTTCGGAGGCTACCAGATGCTGACTGCTTGAGGCCTAGAGAGAGAAAGGCAGAGAAGAGGGGAAGGCACAGAGCGCTAGCATCACACCATCTTCTCTCTTCCTCTTCCATGCAATCACCAGAAGATGAGCTTGATTTGTTTTGGGAGCCATCCAATAGACGAAAAAGAGAGAGAGAGAGAGAGAGGCCAAGAAACAGAGAGGTGAAAAAAGGTGAAGTGAAATACAGAGCATGAGAATGAGAGTGTGGCACCCCATGGCGTCGGGCAGAAGGAGCCTCACCAGATATGAAGAGATTAGCCAGCCGCTGCTTTAACCCGGGCCCATTTTTATGGCTGCTAAAGCCTCTGGCAAAAGTTAAAGCTACTCTCAGCAAACTCCAGCAGCCCCCTGCCTCCTCCTGCTCGCAAATACGAAAGAAAGACAAGCCTGAGAGGGAAGAAAACGGGTTAGTTACACTCGTCGTCAATGCATTAAAGTCTTCATAACAGGGTTGCGAGCATAACAGAATTCAACGAAATGTAAAACCGCACACCCAGAAAGATGACAACTAACACAATTCCCATGAAATATCAGTTGGGTTCTAAATAAGATATGCTTTATTTTGTCAAATGCTTTCAGATATCTTGAGGTGCATTTACACAGACCATTTAATGCTGCACTGAGGCGGCATGCATGCACAGAAATTATAATTGCAGACATAATGTTATGAAATTAATGTATATATGTAATAATGTTATAAATAAAGTCGTTTTTAATTTTTAAATATATTCTATGGGTTAGAGCAGTGGTTCCCAACCCTGGTCCTGGAGGCAACCCAGCACTGCACATTTTGTATACATTACACATCTCCTTTCTCTGACACACCAATTTCAGATCTTGGAGTCTCTACTAATGAGCCGATGACCTGAATTAGGTGTGTTTGATTAAGGATACATGCAAAACGTGCAGTGTTGGGGTGCCTCCAGGACCAGGGTTGGGAACCACGGGTTAGAGCATAGTTTTTGTTTAGCACTGCGTGTTTACACACAATAGAAAAAAATATTCTCAGCCCCTTAAAGGCAGGGTAAGCGATTTCTGGTAGCCAATGTTGATATTTGAAATCACCAAAACAAACACGCCCCTACCCCAAAAGGGTCTTGCCCCTATTTTGATAGCTCCGCCCCACATATACGTACGCAACCCAGGCAACGATTAGTTCTGTGAAACAAAGCAAAACCAATGTTGCACCGTGTCTACATCGGACGTGAGCGGCGCGGCGCAACAAATCCCCGACAGAAAACTGCTGCCGGGTTCTATTTATGACGTGCTGACACAAATTTCAAATGGTTTTCAACGGTCGTTTGATCGCGTCCAGTGTAGGCAGACTTTAGCTGTTGTAGACACGGTGTTACTCACCTATTGAGAAGAAACAAAGTAACCTCGGCGTCCAATCGCAGGCCTCCGCTCCTTGAGTTCTCTCCAGCACTGAAAAGCTGATCCGATATTTACACGGGTCCTACTTCTTGCCTTATCGTTCCGCAGACGTTTTCCTCTTTTGTTTTTTATCCGCCATCTCTATCTTTCTGTTGCTCGGCTCGGCTAATGTCTGTCCTATGCACTGAAAGCTCTCTCCTCCACATCACGAGTAGACATGACCCTTACTGCTGATTGGCTACAGGTTTGTTTTGCTATTCGGCCCGAATCAGTTTTCTAAAGTGTTTTTGAAAAATTACATACCCTACCTTTAACTTGGCTATATAAAGACATCTTTGTTTTTAAATATAATGCAACAATGCATTAAAAACGGGTGTCAGCTGTTAACACTGTGCTTAGTTTACAAAAGTCTTTTTGTCTGTGATTGCCGTTTTGATACCACAGAAGTCACAGCATTGCTCTCTCTCTCATTTTGTGATTTGTCAGTTGATTGAAGGATGATTCATTCATTCACTCGTAACATAGCTGTGTATGTTGACCATTTTCTCATTTGTGTCAGTGTGTGGAGATTAGACTAGAATGTATTATGCTTTCCTTTTTCTTATATTTTAGTGTATTTATTTATGTGTGATAATTAATGTCAGTCTTTTTGTGTTGTTTATGCAGTGGTGATTATGATATTATTACTTTTAACTGCACATGAGATCTTCATTCAAGACAAAAGAAAATTGCTCCTGTTAGGTTAAAGAGGTTCAGTTGAGCTCAAAGAAGTTTCTAATCAGTTGGGGGAAGTAATGCATCATCAAAATTTAAACAGTCTCAAAAGCAAACAAGCACCAAAAACAGGGCAAACCTCCCAATGCAACATGTTTTTCCTTATTTCAACCTACATTTTTTTTTTAATTCATGCATGTATGTATGTGTGTATTTATTCTTTCTAGAAGTTCTCTTGCTCTGATAAACAGGCCAGTTTTAATATTGCCACTTTGAGGAGGCTCACCATATTAATTTCTGATGGTGCGTGTGTGTGTGAATGGCTAAATCAGCGCCTCCAAAGAGTGCTAGCCCTCATTCTGCTCCAGCTTGTTCTCTTTTAATCGCTTTTTCTTTCTTTTTAATTTTACACCAGAGATGCACAAACAGTCTCCTCAGCATTTTGCCTTCCTCCTCACCCTATCATTTCTACCTGCTTAATTCCCCTCTAACGGGCCGCGCCAAAGTCGTTAGCTGATTAAGGCTCCTAATTGGGCTCAGAAGAAAAGGGTGAAGACAGGGCTGAAGTTTAGAAAAACAACAATTTTATTTTATTCATTTTTTGAAGGTCCACCTTTTTAGACCATAATGTAATAGTGCTGAAACCATAAAGGAATATTTCAACAATAAGTTCAGTAATGGTAACACTTTATAATAACTTTATTTACTAACAAAAAAAATTTTGGTAATATTAGTTATACCAAAAACAAATACATGTGTTATAAAAATATATTAAAATAGTCATGAATGTGATGAAAGTTTATGCATACATTTTCATTAAATATCCATTCACATTTGAATGTACACGACCTACTAATCTCATAGGAATAGCATTATGTTTGCTAACGACTTGTTAATGAAAGTTATTAGGGTGAGTTCAGCAAATGTGGGAAATCAGGTAAAGCGTGACAAATATGTTTCATGATTGATTGGCCTTTAAATATCAGGAGACAATCAAATGTAACAGTCATTAGTAATTACCACAAGGGTCTTTGTCATTATGAAAATATTTTAATTTGCCTGACATTATTGAAGTATATGTGATCAAGCTTCATCTTCTAATCAGCCTCAGCAAGAACCTGGAAAATTCACCAACAAATTACTTTTTTTTTTTTCATAAACATAAACATAAAAGCTTTATAGAACTATATGAAAACATATAGGATCTGTAAAGAAAACAAATCACCTGCACAAATCTTTAACCCTCATGGGTTGGTTGGTTGATTGGATGTATGTATGTATGTATGTATGTATGTGTTTGGGGTTTCAGAGATTTCAATGATGTATGTGTATAAGAATAATAGAAATTTCAAAATTAGCCTCTTGTTTTCTCTTTATATTTGTTTAATATGTTCCCCTGTAATGTAATTGTATCAAAAAGTAGATAAGTGCACTTTTTTTTTCAGAAATGTGACTAGTTCTCTCTGTCTGTATCTCTCTCTCTCTCTCTCTCTCTCTGTATATGTTAATAAAGTATACAGTATGTACAATATTTAATGGCATGTTGCATAATAGTATGACGATTAATGCATATAACTATTGCAACCGCTGTAAAGAAAACTTTGTACATTTACTTTTTATGGAGCCGATGTAAAGTTTGTTTGTTTGTTTTTCTGTTTCATTTCAGTTTGATTTCAGAAATATTTTCTCTTTAAAACTGTTGTCATGAATTTCATTCATTAATCAGCATACAATTATGTGTTAACAAAGCATACACTATATCATTCAACATTTAAACTCTGAACATCTGCTAATAGCCCATAGCTGTGCTAAAACACAAACATGAGGTTACATAGAAATGTTAATGTATGTGTCCCATCCTTGTGTGAACCAGTGGCTTATTATAGTATTACTATATATTACTATATTATTATTATATTATACTCTATTATATTACTATATTATTTATTTAATAAATCTAATTTTAAGCTATTGTAGGCAATCATGTTGCAGCTTCCAGGACAATTCAGCTAAACCCTTCTTCTGATGATATAATTGTGTTATTACCAGCTGAACCAAACAGGTCATTTGTGGTAATAAGCTGGTCCAAGCTGTTCAAGATGATTAATCAATTGTACTGCCATATGATGGGACTGAGGACAAGCTGGAAGACCATTTTGGTCAAGTTAGAGATGGTAGAACAACTTGAACCAGTAACAAAACAAACAATGTGTTTTTTTTGTTGTTGTTTTTTGTGTTCAGAAGTCTGTAAACAAAACATTGAAATGGTTAAATATTGTTTGATAGATGTTTTTGGGGTTCTGGCCAGAAAAATTACAAATTCTCCTAATTTGCATTGTTCACATTATAAAGTGTTACCTATTTAATCTGTCTTTTTGAAGATTAGATTTTACACTTATGCAAAAACTGAAATATTAATATGTTCTTGTTTAATTTCTATATATCATTTTCTTTACTGCAGAATGTTACAGAGCCATTGCTCTCTGAGAAATCTGCACCCCTGGCGATAAGGGTCATGCAAATACTGAAAGTGAACTCAAATCAGTTTGTCTCTGATCTCTGCCTGACCTTGTGGTTTTAGTGTAGCACCGCTGACTGCTCCCCGGGCCGCCTGTCATTAGATGACTGCTTCTCTTTAGTGTGCTGCGCTGTGGGTTGAATGACAATAGAAAACTAATTCACTCCTTCTCCCACTGACTGGGTGCATGTCTGGGTCATGCAGGACTGGGTGGAGTCACAGTTCAGGAAGGGGTCAAAGCTTTTTTAATGCGTCATTTAAATGTGAATTAGGTCACGAGGTTATACACGGGCGGCCTTTTGTCTGTGATGCAATGATTGAAACATGATATGGTTACTTAGATACTGTAGTTATATGTGCAGTTTATAGTATACATAATTAACCATGCTCTGTTTCCTAATTAATTCCTTCCATCGTTGTCGCATATAAAACTAATTCAAAATAAATAATAATGCAAAGCCACTCTGCTGAGAAGAGTGTCTTCTTTGACAGTGAAGAGCAGTTTCTTTATGACTGAGAAATGTGTGTATGTGTGTGAGAGGCGGGAGGTGATGAGGGCGTTTGGGGGGTAAATCGTTCATTACAGACATCAAGACATTTGTGGATTTGGGCACTGGGCATGTGTGCTATTACTAAATGATGAGGAAAAAAAAGCCCTGTATGTGATCAATGGAGAGAAGAAGAGTGAACTCTGCCAGCTGCCAGGATATCTCTTTCACACACAGACACACACACACACACACTGCAACTGTACACGTAAAAATAACACACATCCACACGTGCCACACAAACATTATTTCATTCACACATGGAGTGAACAGAGACAGCGCATGACATTTAAAAGGAAAAAGCTGACATTGACTCCATCACTGTCACAGTGGCTGCCATAAAGCAGCGGCAAATATTAAAACATTTTTCATCTGTGCTGCATTATTGGCACCAGAAATTGTTTTCCCCTCCGTCTGATATTCTCCTGAACTGCTGCAGCTCTCCCCAGAGACCACATGCTGTTACCAAAGCCTCCAAACATATTGGCAGTTGATGTGGCGGTATTCTTGTACGCTTGCCATTCAGTGCGTCCTTATCCTGCTCGCCCCACCCCCTGCTTTAACTGCCGTCTCTCCTCACACATGTCGTCCTGTCTCTGAGAAAGACACCGTGTGACCCTGACATAGGAGGTGCTATGTAAATATGTTTGTATGTGTGCGTGAGGCACAGCGAGTGAATCAGAGTGACTCACGTATGAAAAGGAACCCGTAGGTTATTGTGTTGTTTTTATATCAGTTACAATACGTTCAGATCGCCCACAATATGCACAGTAGTACGTCAGCGAGCAACACACACACACACACACACACACATATATATATATATATATATATATATATATATATACAATTTTATTATTATTATTTTTACATTAATATTTATTCCGTCTCATAACTATCAAACCCGGTCTCACAAAATCACAAGATATTTTGCACAAATAAACAAATAAAAACGTTGAATTATAAAAAAGAATGATAGTAAAAATTTTATGACTAGCCAGTCATTGTTTACAACATTTTTTACAACATCTTGCGATTTTAGCATCTTATAATAATAATAATAGTAATAATAATAATACATTTTAATCATGTTGCGCTTTTCTCATACCCAAATAACTACAAAACAAGAAAAAACTAATTCAAGACAATAAATTATATATAAAAAAAATTATAATAAAACAAAACTAAATAAATACACCACATAGTAAAACATTAACACTGATTACACAAATGATAACTTTATTATTGTGAGTGTGTTGGGTGTTATTTATTAATTAAACTAATTTTATGTATGCTATTTTTTATTTTTACTCTAAGTTCAATTTAAATAGATTTTTTGTTGCAAAATTATATTTTCAGCCAAAAGCGAGCATGGCCATATGGGAAAGTTTTGCCAGAACACATCTTTTTCTCAGGTGGCCATCTTTAGCTTAAGGGAAGAGAATCTGGCTCCTCCATCTGCTGGCTCTGATAAGTGGTGTGAGTTTGATTAAAATAATTTTCCATGCTGCATCTACTGATGCTTCTGGAAGCCTCTTCATCTTATCATATCCCTCACGTGCCCGGATGGCCTATTTACACACACAAACACAAATTCCATTTGTGTAATCAAAAGAGGAGTATGTGGCTGAAAGTGAAGAGACGACACAGCAAATCTCCCAGGATTTATTCCTCTCTCATTTCTGATATAGACGTCAGAGAGAACAGCATATATACTGTAATAATCACAGCGCTTTGATTATCAGCTCATAAGTCTGCAGTCAGAAATTACACAACTGCTAAAAATAAGTCTAGATGGAGTGTATAGGATAGATGAAGGAGAAACGGAGACCTGTGGTGAATGTGCTCTTGTTTTTACCAGATAATCAGGACTGTTCTCCTTACGTCACCTGCTCCAAATGCACTTCAGGACTGCTGTTTCTCCAGGCCTCCAGGCTCTTTTAAGGGCACTGTAAAATATTTGCCTTTAATGCGCACAAATGAGGGGCCCAAATGGTCTTATTACAAGGCCTCCCTCAACAGAGACAATACATCAGGTGAAAACACACTACAAAATGGAGACCGTGATTGTTCTGGGAGCACAGTGCTCATTACTCAACACAATCTCTCTTGCTTTTTCTCTCACACGTTCTCTCTCTCTCTCTCTCTCTCTCTCTCTCTCTCTTTCTGTGTCCATCCACCTCTTGCTTTATTTCTTTCACCAACATGCACACATCCACACACTCTTTTTCCCCTCCTGCCTCTCTGTTTTCTTCAGCAAAGTCTATGGTTTCAGCGGGCGCACATGCATGGAGCCGGATCCACCCCTCCATCTATCAGTCCCCTGCTTTTGTTCTGCATCTCTATAAGAGTAACTAATGCATGTCTGGTGCCTTACTGGATTAGATTAATGTCATTATTGACTGCATTCAGTCTCCGTCAAACGTGCAATGAAGAGGAGATGAGAACAGGCCTTTTGATCAACAGGCCAACATTTCATCATGCGTCTCAGGTTGCTGGCTGGACTTTATGCTGATGCTGATGTCTGAAGCCGGTGAAGTATGTGAGGGGTGTGTTTGTGTTGTATGTGTTTATGGGAGAAAGAATTGGAAGATTGGTGTTATGAGTGTGTTACCTCATGCCTCGGCTCTTCCACCTCCTGAACTCGCTGTGACCTAGGGGCAGTGTGGGGTCAGTTGCCTATTGGCCGGGACAGATGATGCAGTGGGTAATGACATTACAGACATCCCTGGAGCCTGCGGCTCTTTAGAGCAATAATCACTCATTGTTACTCTATCTGTGCTTTAAGATTTAAGTCCATTCTCTACCTGAACTCTGGCATCTCTACAATACACCACAGCAGCTGCTCCAATGCAAATACACAATAGCATCTCACAGTGGTGTGAATTATACACCAGTGCTGTCAATGTTGTCAATGATTGTATAATAATAATAAAAATAATAATAATAATATCCACCCCCAAAAACTGTCTCTATCCAAATGGAAGTTGTAGTAGGAGTATTAGTATCGTTGTTGTTGTTGTTGTTGTTGTTGTTATTAGTATTAGTATTGTTATTGTTGTTGACAGCAGCAGCAGTAGCAACAACAATAATACTAATTGTAGTATTGTTGTTGCTGCTGCTGCTAATACTACTACTACTACTACTACTACTACTACTACTACTAATAATAATAATAATAATTATTATTATTATTATTATTATTATTATTATTATAATTATAATGATAATAATAATAATATCATCAACCCCCAAATACTGTCTCCATCCAAGTGAGGCAAAAAGTGTTATAATTATTAAGTATTAAATTACAATTATCACACAGTGTATTGTTATTAGTATTATTTTTTTTGTTATTATTTTTATTTTTTTTAGTTGTTGTTGTTGTTGTTATTACAAGCCTAACTATGATTATAAAAGGGGGAAAAATGCACAGAAATAACAAAAGTCATGCTTTTTTTCTTACAAGCCCAATTGTTATGACATCTTGCTATTTTGTCATATTGTAACTTGCTATTTTTCTTATACAAAGGATTACAACCAAGAGTAAGTTGGGAGTTCACAAAGCCCATCGACAGAGTTAGAGGAGTAGTTTAGTTAC
>NW_015542361.1:117568-165622 GCF_001515605.1 Sinocyclocheilus anshuiensis | reverse complement strand
TAGACACACCCCACACACACACACACACACACACACACACATGTATGTAAAGGACAGAATTCTAATGAACTCCATCAGGGGAAGTGCAGAGGTGCTGCCAAATATGCCATTCTTTCCACTTGAACCATGGCATTTGCTTCCATTTAAATTACAGTGACTACAATAATTTTACAGTTGAAATGACAGTGTTTTCATTTGTGTGTAGTCAAAGTGTTAGGATGGATTTGGCATCTGCTTTCAAAACACATCCACTCTGCCTGTTCATGAATTTTTGGGGAAACTACAGTACTTACAGTCAGATGTGTGAACACAGTATTTGAAGTTTAATTTTTCAGAGAAGTCTTCATTTAAAATTTAAGGTTAATGAGAATTATACAATAGTGAAATCTCTAAATTACGCTTATGTTGGTGTTTTAAATGCCATCATTTAAATAGTAATTATAAGATAAAGCTATTTCAAGATAATAATGAGACATATGCATAAATCTAAGAAGAAAAAAAAAAAAAGGCTTAAAAGCACTAAAGTTTTTATAAGTTATCTGTGGGTGGGTTACAGAAGAGAATAGAAAGAAGAATGGCAGAATGGACGATTAAATTGCGAATTCAAAAGGCTGCAGGAGTCACTTTGGGGGCCATGAATGTCATCTCAGAAGTCTTGCTAAAGGACGTAATACTCCTAGAGAATGAGTGGTCAGGATAAAGCTAACAACCATTTGTGACTGGACATTTAACAATGTGTTATGTTCCAGTCGAAACATCGCGTGTGTGTGTGCTCAATATGGTGCTCTTTTCAAAGGCAGAGCAAGACTCCAATTTAGATGCAAATATCTGATAAGAGCGAAGTACATCCTTCCAGTGATGGGATGCACTTTTTCTTTCCAATTTCATATCTGATGTTTATTCTTTGACAGACACCAGACAAAAGTGAATGTTGTGGATTCCACGTTCCTGAGGGAATGTAGAAAATAACAAGAATAAGAGAGAGAGCAACTGGAAATAGACAGCCTTCCCCAATCCAATTAAGTTGCTTCAGACATTATGTGGTTTTTAAAAAATGAAAGGCAGCCGTTGAAGTACTTTGGTGTCTTTCCTAGAAATGTCTACAAATGTGGCATCATGCATAGAAATGTCAAGATATTATTGGTGGAGACAGTGTTTGTTTACAACATTACCTTTCTTTTTCTTTTTTTTTTTTTTTGCATCTCAATTGCATCTCAAGGTTTCAATGTCTGACGTATTCTATTATTTGTAAGATTGTCCCACACATTTGTAATGATTCAGAATTCAAAACCTGTTTATCATGCATGTGGGTGGTCAGGAGAAGTTTACTGGTGGTCAAACAAATGGAAACATACCGAATGATAAAATCACCTCATTCACAGCAGAGAGTCACCTCCAATTAATGTCTTCATTTACTGAATGTGTACAGCATTTTACTTGTCGGAACACATAGAACACACATGTACATGCAGTCCTGAACAAATCAAAATGTGTCATGAATAGCGCAACACTGCATGTGTATTAATCCAGTGGTCTGCTTTATTTGACTCTAATGCATCATTTCCATTTTAAAGCTGGACATTTTTAATTCTGCTGATATTGAATTCTTATTCTTGTCAGTGACTGATGTCTTGCAAGCTGGTTGGACTGAAGTATAAAAAAAAATCTCATGCATATGCTAATACATGCAAGATAAGAGATAATAAGCATGAATCACATACATATAACTGACTGCTTTTTTTCTGGTTCTATTTTTTTCCATTTCTTGTTATCATACACCAATAATTAATTTTATTTACTTGGTCTAAAATAGGTCTGCATTTGTTCCCAGCTATATTCATTTTCACCCAACTCAAAGTGTTTGATGTGCCTTTGAAATGCATTCCTAGAAAACAAAGCCATGAGTAATTAGGACAAGCCTACAATTAGACTGTGTTTTCACTGCTATTGAATAATTACCATGAGGATTGTCTGCTTATACAGTAGATGCACTTCTGATAGCAGAACAGGGACGACAGATTGAAAAGGGAAATAAATTAGGAATAATGCGGAAAGGTAAATGTGTATGAAAATCAGAAGATATGTGTTGGGTATGACACGGTGTGTGAGTGTATATATCTATGGAGAGATTATAGAGTCTAATGGCAATATGATAAACCCCCATTCTCCTTTCTTCTCTCTCAGGGGACACATTACACCTCTCATTATGCTACTGATTGGCCTGATTTCATCTGCAAAGCATTCTGTGAAGGGCACCATCCCTCTATCCCAACCACTAACCCAGCAAACAGAAAAAGAGAGATAACAGAAATAGGTTTGCTCACAAAAAAAACATCAATGTTCAACAATCAGGATATGCTTTTACATGCACTTTAAAAGTTAGATTTCAGCCTGACTAAAGCAATTATTAATTTTTAAATGTTATGTAAATTCTTTAGTCTGAATAAAATCGACTAACATACACTGACTACAATATATGACTGTAGCTCAGCTTCGTCCAACATGCATACACATTAATCACACAACAGTTGGTGCCTTGTTGATGTGCACTTGCTCTAAAAGACAGGTGACACACAAGAAGTATTCAGTCCTTCAGATATTCGATTACATATTGTGTGATGTATAATTGTAGCTTGACTGCTCAAAAACCCACTGTAGCTTAATTGTAACTCTGCATGTAAATGAACTTAAAGAAATAGTTCACCCATTTACTCACCCTCACCCTTGTTTCAAAACTGCATGACTTTACTTGTTCTGTAGAACACAAAAGAAGATATTTTGATACTTGAGTAAACTCCTAAGTTTGCTCCATATACAGTATTAACATTCCGTGCCTGACGGTAAGAGTACGGATGCACACCATTCACCATTTGGCATAGCCAAAAAAAGACATTCCTATTCCATTCTCTTGATCACTGAACTTGGAGCAAAGAGTCTAATTTACAGGGCAAACTTTCCTCTCTTCGATACCCTGATTTGATATACTCCAATAGAGCCTTTCTTCCAGACACCATCAATTGTCTATGGATTTTTTCCTCCCTCTACCCACCACAGAAGGGAAACAAAAAGGAGGCCTGCACAGCCTCCAGCCTGAGACGCTTTATTGATATCGATGCAGTAGGAATATTGCCCATTTTCACCAGGAGATCAATCTAGCCCGTCGCGGGATGTTTTACGAGGCACGTACTCTCTGTGTGGGGTGGCCCCGTGGTGTGAACATGAGTGTGTCTATATGGGTGACAGCCTCACAGAAACAGGGTGCTGCCGCAAATCAAGTGGCTCTCATGCGCACGCCAGTAAAAGGATCACAGAAATCACCCTTGTGACCAAACACAGAAACTGCAGTTTCCGGAGGTGAGGAGAATCTAAATTATCCAGAAACCAACAAGCAATCGACAGCAACACAATCTGATGCGGTGGTCAGTATCAGTGCACTAGAGTCTTTGGCTTGCTTTTATGAGTTTTCACAGGGCAGCCATGCCAAGAGGAAGTCCATGACCGCAGCAGGTGTCAGGCCCTGTTGGACAGCGTCTCATCCAGTTGCACTTTTATAGACTGCAGAGTTGCTCCGGTTTCACCAGTAAGTGCGATCTGTGAAGGCACGCTAGCACCCCTTGGTACTAGTTAGCATGGTGGCTGGCAGCTGGAGCGCGCTGATGGAGGGTGATGAGTGGAGTGGAGCGTCACCGGGATGGAGGGGAGGAACGGGAAAGGAAGAGGTGGGGGTGGGGAGTACACACCTGGCATCCACCACAGATGGGCATAATCATCTCTTCCCCAGAAGCCCTCCCTTCACCGCCACCATCTCAACCGCTTGAGTGCACGCACGTGTACGCAGACGTGCACACACAATCTCACGCTCATGATCGTTTGCTAGCAAAGCAGTTTTAATCGGTACAGTGCACACATGCAGATGCATGCACACAAACACAACCTCCCACACTCGACATATGTAGAAACAGTCATACGGTAGTAAACAAATCTCATCGAGTGGCTTTGTCTTATTGTTGCTGAGGGTTTGTAGAGCGTCACTTCTTTTGCACAAGGTCCACGGTGCGTCGTGTGGCACGACACATTATTTGACAGCATAACATTTATTAGAACACAAGGTACAAATGAGACACTGCTCACAGAGGAACTCGAGACACACACACACACACAGACACGCACACATTATACACCGTCTATTCTCCTTGACTGTGAATATATTACACAATCACATCGAGCAATTAGACACATCCATGGGGACCCTACACACAGAAAACAAACAAGAAAACAAATCCTAATAGCTGGAAAAGCACCGGAGCCCTAGAGACACCTCCAGAGGTTTAGGTTCATGTCATTATCAGGGCTCTGTTTTGACACGGCAGAGACACACATCAGAATGGATTTGTTATTTTCAGGGGAGAGAGCTTGGCAAACAATAGGTGGAACACAGTCCGAATGTGTATGATGCTTTCTAAAGGAAGCAGACTCCGCAAATAATTATTCAAATGACACGGCGGCTTCTAGTGGCAGAAAAAGAGGGATGGAGATGGGGGTTAAAAAAAGACATTCCGATTATCTCGTGGCCTGTTGGTCACTAAGTGGTTAACGTATCGAAGGTCCTGTGATTTATTTATCAAAAATATTTCACCAGGAAGCGCGCCCGACAGACCATCTCATTTAGCGGCGACACCCCCCCAGGGGAGCCCTCTATTTCCAGGCAACAAAAGAGTCCGTTACGCATCCCCTCCACTCCTTTGATATTTATTTTAGTAGCCCACCCCTGCTGCTCCAGGTCCTTTTGTGTCCAGCCAGGTACAACAAGCTCAAGCTCAGCCCCAGCCAGTCAGGCTGCCATTGTGGGCCGGCGCTCCTCCTCTAACCTGGTCATGACATGCCCGGCTCCCTAAACCTTTTACCCTTCATTCCCTGAGTCTCCCGAGCAGCCCAGGGGCAGCTGGAGGTGGGAGGAGGCAGACGAAGATGAGGGCAAATCTCTCACTCAAGCGGTGGGAGGGGAAATGATGGGATGTGGAGAGAGAGAGTGTGTGTGTGTGTGTGTGTGTGTGTGTGTGTTAGTGTTAAAAAAAGAAGAGGGGGGCAACATTTCCTTTCACTGCCTGCCAATCCATCAAGACTCAGGCTACTGCTGTGAGGCCCATCAGCCAGCACAGAAAAGTACAAGACCCGGCAACAGAGCCCCTCACTCCACAGCCATCACTCATCCTCTTGCTCTGAACTCCAAGTGACCTTTCCCTCACGCTCCTCTCCAGAACTTACAGTCCTCGGCACCTAGTTAGAGCCTAAAGACAACATGTCGGTGTGACTCGATTCGTTCGGCACACTCTCGCCTCGTCTCTCGGAAACGCGGTTTATGTTCATGTCTGTGTTTGATAGTGAGATTACAGTAATAGGTGGAAGGAGGAGAGTGGATGTGTTTACACGACAGTGTGTTTGTGTCGGAACTTTGCTTTAAAGGAGAGAAAAAGCAGGAAGGCACATTCTGCAAAGAGAACACTAGTTGATATCATTAGGCTGGACACATTTTTGTCACGCTTCCAGATTTAACCCGTCTGCGTTTCGCTGAATGCCGAATCAGTCTCGCTTCTTTCTTTTTTTCTCTCTCTCTGCCTTCTTTCTTTCTTTCCTTCTTTCTTTTTTAATATATCACAGGGTCGGCATCAGAGACAGTCCGTCTCTGACAATAGTCTTGTGAAAGGTAGATATTGTGCTGGTTAAAATCACCTAAAACGACAGAGGTCAGAATAGCCGAAAACCACATTAAAACACGGAAAATGCTCCAAATATTTTCTGTTAAAGATATGACTGTCCTTTCCATGCTGCACTGATTTTTAATAAACGCGATTGCATCAGGTGAAATCGAATATGCCCTTGCTTATCGTTTTATCTTCACATAGACTCCTGTAATCCAAACTTACTTTTCCAGCACACTTTGTTGTTTATCAATGACTTAATTGCGTTTGCCTCTGTTGGCTGAGACTGTGAGGCCGTTATGAAATTGTGCAGTTCAAAAACAATCTGACATTGTTGTCTCTGCTCTATGGTGGCGAACCGCATTATTGCAACGAAGGCCTCGGGACAGTGTCTGTCTTTATGACGAGGAGCTCTCCAATATCATGTCCAGATGCCGCACCCCTGAAACGACACCATAACCTATAAAACAAACCTGACTGCGGGCTGTTCCTAATCACATGAAGCCTTGAAACGAGACGCAATATTGTTTGAATTCTATTTGTATTGGTGCAACTGACCCTTATATGACTCACTGCCGACATTAAAGGGGGAGCGAGACGGAGCAAAAGAGAGGAATTGCGGGATGTTTGTGGGAGAAAAGGCGAGGGGTTATTTTTCACCTCAAGATGGATGTGCCAGCATCCAGTGTGATTAGAGAAATGGATAACTCACTAACATCTGTGCAAACTACAATAAAGAGGGATTTAGTGTTACCCTGAGGAAGGAAAGGAGAGGCTGTCTGTCCATTAAACAGTTTATTACAGAGCCAGAAGCCCTGTTCTAACTCACTTATTTCTGCGCGGGGGTTTAGACTCTGTGACTGCATGTCATCCTCGGCAGACGATGCTCCGGGCTCCGTTTCTCTCTCCCTCTCTCAAACTGACTTCTGTCTCTCTTCCTCTTTCTCACTTCCCTCTCATTCTCTCCCATTGCCACCACTGTCTCCCTCCCTCCATATCTCCCTCTCTCTTCTTCCCTCCCTCCCTCCCTCCCTCCGTCTTGGTCGCTGTCTGCCTCTTTTTCTCTCCTCTCTCTGTGATTGCACTAGGTGGATGACAATCAAATGACTCACTGAGCAGCTGGAGAGGCCGACCCCCGGCGAGGGCTTAACTACGGAAAGTGAGCACGATCATGTCACACTTCACAATGCTCGTTGGCTGTAGCCGTGGCAGCGGGAGGGACAGGGAGGGGCTACTTTAAAGAGACAGTGACACGGTTGAAGCTGGACAACGGAGAGAACCCATGCACGCATATCACATTGTTATGTTTGTTGACATAACTTGATTCATCATAGTGAGGTATAATGTGAGACAGTTTCTTTTTTTCTTTTCTTTTTTTTTTTTTGTAATTTATTACAGGTATGAAGGATGTGATTGCAGCAGGTGTGTGCATTAATATGATATATTGTGTCTGGCTGTTAAGTTTTCCTCTGAAATATGACTCAGGACATGTACAGCTGATGTATTTTACACTTGAAACGGGCAAGGATATCAGATCAGTCAAAGCATGACAAACACGAGTGCTTGTCTCATTAAATGTCCCCATGTGCCATTTCAAATTTCGGCTCAGTGTGCATACGTGTGCGTGTGTGCGCGCAGGAGGAGACAGCATTGGCTGGGAGGAATTGATGCCCTGTGTTTGGCTAATTAAGACAGCACTAGACATTTCCGTGCAGTGATATGGCGGAGAGGTGCTAATTCATAATTGACGTAATGGATGGAGTCTGTCTGTTGGCTTTTTAAACGCTTGCGATTTCGCCGTGATTAGCTGACACGTACCTTTGTGTGAATAATGAAAATATGCACCATGCTCCACACTTTAATGGATACCAAGCCAATCTCAAACCAGCTTTTTCAGACAGCCATCTTTTCCTCCCTCTCTTCCTCTCTGGGCCTCCCTGGAATGGCTGTCACATGAAAAATGGACCTTATTTGAGATGGACACTTTGTTAAATATAATCTTCTAATATATTCTATTAGTCCTGGTTCCCACCCAGGAACGAGAGTGGCTATATACAAATCCCTGCTTTCTGCTCACACTGTAGCATGCCTTCAGTTACACTGATGCTATCGCAAGCGGACACCAGCAATTTTGTGTTTGCATTGTGTAATCCTGCAACAATCCTGTACATTTTATACAATCCAGCATGTTACATCAAAGCACACTTTCACATCTGAGAAAGGCATGCTGTATGGGCTTTAACAATGGTCAAACCAACCATATGAGCGGATGTGCGTGTTTATATTAAGACGGGACTGAAACTATAAGGCTTGGGCAACAATGCAAGTAGGTGTTTGTGTAATATAGTGAAAATATGTATGCCATTTTATATGTACAGTGGGAACGGAAAGTATTCAGACCCCCTTCAATTTTTCACTCTTTGTTATATTGCAGCCATTTGCTAAAATCATTTAAGTTCTTTTTTTTTCCTCATTAATGTACACACAGCACCCCATATTGACAGAAAAACACAGAATTGTTGACATTTTTGCAGATTTATTAAAAAAGAAAAACTGAAATATCACATGGGCTGCAATATAACAAAGAGTGAAAAATTGAAGGGGGTCTGAATACTTTCCGTACCCACTGTATGTGTGCAAATGTAAGTATAATTTATGTATAAATACCACTGTACCACCATTCTATTTTTGTAAAGGTAAGACCTCTACTTTCATAGTATAATGATCATGAATATGACCATATTGCATGATAATGTAAACTGATAATTGTGGCTTTATGTGTGTAAAATGTTAAATCCGTATTCATTCATTAGCACAGACAGTCAAGTTGTGCAGCCAACCCTCTCTCAGATAGTGTATCCATATCCACGTCACTCACACTGTGGGCCAAACAGACAGCTAAAATAACACTGGTAGCGTAAACAAAGTGAGATTACACCCATGGGAGTGTGCAGTCTATTGTACACCCTTCACCCCTCTCCTCCTCCTCTCTGCTTGACTACAGCCTCCTGACATTAAGCAGCACTTGTCAGCTGAATTGTTTATACTCTAAGAATTAAGTTTGTGTAGGATTGTGTGTGCCTTTGTGTTTTCTGTGTAGATGTCTTTCTGTAGGTTTACCCACAAGAGTGAAATGTGAGGGGGGGAAAGAGAACAAGAAAGAAATATGTAGCAAATACATAACAAAGAATAATACAACAGAGGAAAAAGACTTGAAATGAAATTGCATGAGAAATCATGAAATAAATGACCATATCAGAACTAAAAAAAAAAAAAAAAACATATCGGAGCGTGTACATGTGAGAGGAATAAATCCTGTGGGGTTTTTTTTGCCATAATGAGATTACAGCCATTTTGCACCATAGTCATTAGCACTGCAGCAGAATAATCCAGCCAATCAGAGTG
The DNA here is from genome assembly GCF_001515605.1 of Sinocyclocheilus anshuiensis. Taxonomy (NCBI): domain Eukaryota; kingdom Metazoa; phylum Chordata; class Actinopteri; order Cypriniformes; family Cyprinidae; genus Sinocyclocheilus; species Sinocyclocheilus anshuiensis. The sequence goes on along the minus strand of NW_015542361.1, from coordinate 156,518 downwards.
CAGGAAAGGAATCAGCTCTATCTCTGATGCCCATCAGCTGTCGAGCGGGGCCAGCTGGGTGACATCGTGGGGTCTGTTTCCGTGGTGATGATTGACACTGTGTCTGTCAAAGCTGGAGAGCTGCACACATGTGACTCGTCATTAGCGATGAGAGCGAGAGAGAGAGGTCTTCGCTGCCACTGTCGTCCATTCTGTCTAATCACCTGCCCATTGTAGCTGAAACAGGTAAACATTAGCAAAGAAAAAGTGACTGATTTCATCTAATTTCATCTTGAGGGACACATCGCAGATGTTTTTATGTTTTTTTTTTTTTTTCCAACATCATTATCTTTTACGATGTGTTACACTGCATGCAAAGATGACATAGGCCTATATGTACATGTTTTCAGGCTTTCTGGAATGCAACGTATGTCAGCAACACTGCTATGACTGCACTTCAATTGTGCATAGTGATTTTCTGACACCAGTGTTCAGATTTGTATGTATATGAAGTTGAATAGCTTTGTAATGTGCTCAGATAATGTCATGCAGATATATGACAATATTACATACCGTGCTTAAATATTGGCTTGTAGGTTCTCCCCTGGTTTTCTACATATAAAAGTAGGGGGAAAACAATTAGCTTCTGACTAGTGGCTGACATTAGCATCTGAACCTTTCATCTAATTGTAAACTCCTGTGTTCTTCTTGGCTGCTGTGCAATTGCTAAAGATGTTCCACAGTATCCCACGACTTTGATCAGGTGAAGCAACATTTCCGCCTCTCGGTGGATGTTAAAGTCAAGCGTGCATCCATGACTAATCGCAGTGAATGCTTTGCGTCTCCACGGGGTCAAAAGTGACATGCAGACCCCCAAACCAGCCAGCCTAGCCCTCAATGTCAGCAAGTATACAATGAACTGACATTTCCGATTTGCTTGTTTAGCAAGAGTGTCGTATCCACACTTGGCTACTGACCAGTGGAAGCATCATCTCTCACGTGAAGTCGCTCCAGATGTTTCTGCTCTGGCTGGCCATGAGCTGCACATCTGCTTAAGGCAAAGCACATATCCAGGTGCAATCGTCAAAGAAAAGATTAATTAGCCAACACTTTAAATTAATGTCCATTGATGGACCTTTAATTATGGAGTAATTAATTATCATTACAACAAAGACTAATTATATCATTAAGTAAAGTCAACCAAAAATAATTTCATTACACCAAAGTGGTTCCAAGACACTCTACTTATTTTCATCCCAAGAGCATGGGTAAGTAAAAAAATCATTGTTATTATCCATATGTTTGTGTTCTAAAAAAACAATGGAGGTGGCAGCTAACAGCATGTCTGCCCGTGGGTGTCGGCTTCAATTAATTTCAGTACAATTTATGAAGTTATTTTGAACATTTCTGTAGTAATAACCTCTCCAATACAGGAGAAAAAAAATACATATGCTTTTTGCAGTGATACAGTACTGATTAAAGGATCCTGTGTGTGATATCCACACTCTTTTACGCTCTCCCTGTTTTGTTTAAGATTGAAATCCCCACAAGACAGCAAGAGACTGACGGTTCTTCAGCAAAGTTCACACTGTGTGTGCCGTGAAATGCACTGAGCCCACCCAAAACTTTCAAAACGACAAAGAGTACATCTCCCCTGCAAGCAGAGCCCTGATATCGCAGCCCGTGTCATTGCAAATGGACAACATCTTCTGTGCATGCCTGATAAGGGCACTCACCTCACGGTGACCTGATTCGATGTACACACGCACACACTAGCAAATATATGCTCGAACGTGAGCGTATACAAACACGGGTGCACATCTCATGCAGATACGCAGAGAGAGACACAACGAATCTCTCGTTCTGTCTCTCTTCCCTATCTTGTTGCCTAGACGTGCATGTCTCTGGCAGATGTACAATGTCACAGGCAGGGGGAAGAAAAAAAGCTGTATTCCCAGGCAAAAGCAGGCCTGCCAATCACATTTCACCATGTCCAAACTTGTGACAAATCCCGTCATTCAAACCTTGCATCACAGACCTGTCCATATGATTACCTGTTTCCTCTCACTCTGTCAATCTCAGCCTACTGAGCTAAAGCATGGGTCGGACAAGAGCATGGACGCAAACCCCACGAGTCAGGGAAACTCTCCGCCAAGTTAAAGGCTTCCAGTCCTACAAATGAGTTGACTGACAGCTCATGATTGTCCTTCCTCAGCAGTGACACGTTGGAGTACTCCTAAACTACCAGCGCCTCGTCTTCAACGGGCTTTGCCTTTTCTCATCTTCACTCATTCGTCTACCCCCCACTCGCTTACTCTCGTGCTTTTTTTCCCCTTTATGCGTGTGTCAAAACGTCAATTTCGGCACGACAGAATGTGACAAGGCCCGTTGCCCAGGGGGACGGCTGGGAACAGAGGGCTGCGCAAATTGATTTTGATTTTGATTTCATTCCAAATCATTCAAAGTGTTTAGTTCTAATGGGAGCTGATCAAAGCAGAGTTTGGAGCATGGCACCGGGTCTGGAGATTAGTTCTGTCATTCGGGCGATCAGGGCCTGTCGGGTCCACTCCAGGCCACGTCACATCTTGGCTCTTGTCAGCTGAGCTCCATCTAAAGCCTACAGTTTACAGTGAGACACGAGCGATACCCTCTACCTCACACGAGAGGTGCAGAGATCCACCCACTGGCATCCAGAGCTGTCACGAGCATATGCTAATGTGACAAGATTGAGGAAAAGAGCCACTGCTACAAGCACTGTATGCAAACAGGCTTCTGGGACTGGAGAAAAAGACAGAAGTCTCACTGTGGATGGAAAACGAGTGGAAGCTTAGGAAGATTTGAAGGTTTTGTGGATCTTGACTGCAATTTGCCCTACATGCTCTGCAATTGTGTGATTTTTCAAATGTCACATATTTAGAACAAGAGCTTCAGCCATCTTAGTGTGGAGTAGCCTGTCAGTTATACATAATTTCTCAACATTTCTCACATATGTATCACTTTTTTCCAACATCTAGCATAAGGAATACATCTCTTGAATGTCTAGACCAGCTTATAACCATGGCTTGTATTAATTCCAGAATTGAAGAATCAGTTACTTTTCAATTCATGAGTTGAAAACTTAATTGAATTGAACTGTTCACACCAGAGGAATGACTAGAAGAATTAATCTATATATAACCATCAAACAAGTGTTTGTTTGTTTGTTTATTTATTTATTTATTTATTATTTCTAGAAAGTTGTCAATCCAACATTGAAAGATTGTCTAGACACATTTTAAGTTAATTTTACTTTCTTATATTTAAATTTGAATGACAAGTCTACATCATGTTTGCTATCTCAATTCAAATTCATCTGGCATTCTTAATTAAATTCTGAATTGTGCACAATCCTCCTAATACCAACATAAACTTCAGTGCAGCAAGTGTTGCTGGTTAAGCTGGTCAATAAGCCTTGTTGAAACACCATCCTTTGGGGACCAGCACCAAAAAGCAGAATATTCACATTACTTTTCTTGATCATCTTGTTCTCTTCATCACTTTGTTCAGTTACTTTTCTTGGTCAATACCAGTCTAGGTGAGGGTCACAACAAACTGGGGCCTGGATTTAGTTTGGGAAGCCAAGGTATCACTGCTGCTTTGTGGTGGGGATGAAACAAGGTGATGTTGGCTGCACAATTGTTACTCCATGTACAAGGGCTTCTAATTTGCAAGCATTTGATGGGCCAGAAATTTCTGAGCCAATCAAATGTGACAGCATCAAAGAGTGAGTGAGCTAAAGCAGACAAACTTTACAGCCTCTCCATCAGATATGAAATCCCAAGAGAGAGGGTGGAAAGGAAGACAAAAGAGAGAGTGAATAAGAAAATAGCTTGAGGGTTATTGTGGGATAGACTCCCTAAAGCCTCTTTCACACAGATATTCTGGAAAATGTGTCCCATGATTTGTCCTGGGATGGTTTGATTTTGGTTCATTCACACTGCCAGTGATTTTCCGGAATCTGTGCGTGCGTTCTCACACATCCCGTAAAGATCCTGTAAAGACACGTGACATTAGGATATGACGTGTCATGTCATGCATACCATTTCACTAAGCTTGCGAATGATCTCAGCTTCAGCGCGGATAGTGAGGAGCTCCCTGATCTCTGCTTCCAGTTTGCACATATTTTTTGTCGTGAACCTTCAATCTGCCTTCAAAACACCCGGTAAAAAAGTTGCACAATAACGTGCATCATCACTACGACACACCCTTTACAGCATTGGTCCTGGCTTTTGTTCACACAGGGCTCATTCCGGGACTGATCCCGGCAATGTTATAGGTCCCCATTCTGGGATCAATCCCGGGACGTGCTTGCGTTCACACAGAAGGCACTCTGGCAATTTTCTGGGATCAATGTGCTGTGTGAAAGGGGCTTAATTTACACATGCAGACAGTCCATATTACACAAGTGCCTAAAACTTTTCACAGTACTGTAGCTTTGCAGGTAGGTTTCTTCAAGTCTCTTGGAGACATTGCCAGTGTTCTTCTGGATTTAGTCTGAGTTTTTTCTGTTTCTTCATTTCATTCCAGATGGACTGGATGATGGTGAGATCAGATCTCTGTGTGGAGCACTGGCTGTAGTCAGATTTCTTCTGCATATAAAAATCTCACCAGATTATTACAATTAATGGCAAAAACAATGTTTGGAAATGTAAACTGATATTTCCTACTGTCACACTACAGCAAAACATAGAAATAACTGACTTAAAGCCTTTTTTTTTGGTGAAAATATTAGCGGCCTAAGACTTTTGCACAGTAGTATTTATCTTCAAGAATCTGGCAGTAGGTTTTGGGAGTTAATTTTTAGTCCATCTCTGCAAGACAGACTTTTCAGGATAGGTGATGGACTAAAAATTAACTCCCAAAACTTACTGCCAGATTCTGGAAGACAAATTCTTGGAAGAGTGGTACAAGAGGATGTGATGCTGGTCCTTCAAGTGTCGCTCTCAACTTATCTGTCCATAAAATATATGAAAAAATCAGTCATGTACACTGAACAAAATTATAAATGCAACACTTTTGTTTTTGCCCCCATTTTTCATGAGCTGAACTCAAAGATCTAAGACTTTTTCTATGTACACAAAATGCCTATTTCTCTCAAATATTGTTCACAAATCTGTCTAGAGAAATAGGCCTTTTGTGTACATAGAAAAAGTTAGGGAGTTCAGCCCATGAAAAATGGGGGCAAAAACAAAAGTGTTGTGTTTATAATTTTGTTCAGTATATTTCACAACACTTCAGCATGTTATTCTTATTACGTGAGGGTCCTTTTTTTTTTTGTAGGTTTTTTAGGTCAGGTTTTAGGATTTTTTACCCAAGCAAAGTCTCTGAGAACTTGACACATTGCACTTCTGGAGACTCCAGGTAGGTTGTACTGTAGTTTTGGATAATGGTGGCACTGGAGACTACATGGTTCCTGATGGTTTCACACCTAATTCTTCACCTTAATTATTTTGCAGTTAACATGTCTCTTTTCTTCTCCACCTCTTTTTGTCTGACCCTGCTGACCCAATGAGCATTTCGCTGTCAAATGGTTCATGCCTTAACGTTGCAAATTCTAGTATTGCATATTGCGTCCTTCTCATGGGCATTTAATAATTGTTTGACTTTTAGTCTGAGTTAAAACAATTTTTTGGCTCATTTTATCCGTTAAAGGAAACCTGACTAATAATTATGCACACCTGAATATAAGGAGTTTTTCACTTCCAGCCTTCATGGACAATTATATATCACTTATAAATGATCAAATACAAAATTAATAGTAGTTATTAAGATTGATGTGGTTTGGAATTGGTAAAATGTGCTTTGAAGAAAAATATGATCATATCAACGTGCCTAATAATTATGATCTCCATGGATGGATGGATGGATAGATAGATATTCATTCACATATTGCATGTTTCGACATTCAGGGGATGAGGGGTTTATGTGCCCAAATACTACAGATAGTTGTAATTGTCACAAGCATGCTAGATCCCTTAACTCCTCCCCTCCGATCACATTCCATCTTAAGATGTGCCAGTGGGATCATTCTCAATTAACAGCATCATCAGCCCAAGCTGGACTTATTAAAAACTTTCATCAGTGTGACAGAGGGGCATCGCTCCCAGATAAGGTGTGTGAGCATCCGTGTGGAATGACAGCGGGGCGAGATGCCAGTCTTTCAAGGGGGCATGACTGTGCCAGAGCCCTGGAGCCTATGCCCTTACGCCAAGGACAGGTGTGGTGGAACACTTGATTCAGCAAAATTGTATATAATTTATTTTATACATTTATCTTTTCAGAAAGGTCTTAAGTTTAATAGTGATGTAATGCTTAATGCTTGTGCAAGAATGCAATCAAAAACAGCAATTTTGTGAAATATTATCATTTAAAATAACAGTTTTTTTATTATTATTATTATTATTTGAGTGGTTTTAATTTAATTTATCCTGGTGTTGGCAAACCTGAATTTTCAGCAGCCATTAATCCAGTCTTCAGTGTCACATGAACATATTATTATTAGTTAAAAATGGGTGTGCTGCTTAATGAATTGTGAACATAAAGTTTAAGCATTTATTTGAAATATAATTTTTGGTAACTTCTTTTATAACTTCTTGTAGCATTAATGTATTTACTGCCACTTTTGATATATTTAATGCATCACTGTTGAATAAAAGTTTCTTAAAAAAAAAAAAAAATCTTATTGATCCCAAACTTTTGAACAGTAGTGTATGTTTGCCTATGTTGAGACATTACTTGACTTTTAGTTCATTATTCTTGGATATCACATGCACATTAACATGAGCGCTCCATTCAGATGGAAGGTGCAAGCTCACCTGCTAGCATATCTTGTTAAGGCTGTTTTTTTATTCTGTGTGATATCAGAGGCCGGATCCCCATGAGGTCAGCACTTTTTCTCTTCCCCTGTGTCTAACCACTGCTTTAAGGTGCATACTCATGCCACGGAGAGACAGGATCTAATAGATTGATACACAGGTTTTGACATGCTATTTGAGCGTGCAGCCGCCCTGTAATTGGCCACGTCATCATGCATTAAATTAACGATATATAGAGAAGTGCCCAGAGATGTGTGTCTTTGGCCGATCCATCAGCCGTCAGGACAAACTACTTCTGATGGCTCTCTCCATGGGGCTAAGCGCAGCGAGACAGGGAGGGAGAGAGATGAGCAGGAAGGGAGGATTTCAGCAGCAGGCTTTTTTATAGCATTGCTCTTGCTTATGAGGATGTGAGATTGTGTGAGAAGGTTTTTATTTTTAAACTCTTTCCAGGTTGACATCTCAATTGATGATCCAGATAATCAACATCTGCAGCTCAAGGTTCTTTGTTCTTATTTTTAACTAGAGAAAAAATACCCTCTAGCAACACTTTATAATATTATTTTATATAAAATGTGTCATTTATTATTATTATTATTACTACATAATGCTCAGCAATGTAGAGATATTTTATAAGTACACCCTATAATTAAGTAATATGTAGTTCGATTCCCTGAAAACAATGGTCAGTGGCATGTGTTTGGGGGTGTTACTATTTATTTATCTGACCAATTATTTTTTTCATTTTTTGAGAGAGAACTTATCTTTTAGTGATGTTCATCATTTGTCACTGTCCTCTCATTGAGAAGTAATTTCTGTTGAGTATATTGATTCTATTGATTATGTTATCAATATTGCAATACAACTTCAGTTTTCCTGCTGTTGTTGTTTTCACAGAATTGACTGAACAACGTAACCCTGTGAGCATCTCACTCCCTTCTGATAGCTTTTATATACATCAAGCCTTCCGTCTAATTACCTGGAGATCTACAATTTCCATGTATGGCACTTAATATAACAACCACACAATGATTAGCTGATCTCTGAGTCCTGCTGTTAAACTAAAAAGAACAAAGGGTGAGATGGAAAATACGACATCCATATTTTTTGTAGATCTGGATTCAGCCCAGTTTGGAGAACAATTATTCAGCTGGATATATTCACGTAGTGCACAAATTATTAAAAAATATCACCTCATGCTGCTTAAGGGTGCGAGCAAGTTGGAGGTGTATAATATGGAAACTGACAAAAGCCATTTTGATCTTTAAATTCCCTTAAAAAAGAGGACTGACCTTTACTAAGAAATTATATAAAGGTGCAATTTAAGCAGACTCTCTGGAGTTCAGATTTATTAACATGAAATCTGAAGTGGAGCATACTTTATTGCCCCATGCTCTGCCATAGGACCTACAGGGGCCTTTGCCATTTCAAGCTCTCGATATTACCATATTATTATTTCATTATTTCTTTATACCAATCCCTAAACTCAAACGCGGCCATAAGTGCAGACGACGTCAGTTTAAAAGGGAAAAGTACTTGGGATATATTGAAATGCAATCATCGCAGTGACTCATATCTACAGGTTCTCACCCATGGTTTTCTTTGGCTGAGGGTATCGCTTACAAATGCTCACTCACCTCAGCCTCTCACATCCTCCCACTTTCTCTCTCACACACACTCCCCACCCTTTATATTCACACAACACCGTTATAGATCTAGTCAAAGGGCCCAGGTTTATTTTCCTTTGCACGGGGGATGTAAGCATTGAAAACACAAGCTGTGTTTGAGGGAGGAAGTTGGCGAGACAACAGAGGATGCTTTATGCCGCCGACACAATGGGGAGAGGATCACAATGGCGTCCTGCCGAGCCAGTGGCACACAACATGGGATTACAGCAAGTGGGACTTAAAGCACTGCAGATGGGGCGGGGGGATCCACTGCAATCAGACGCATCACAAGCGGAGCTCAGGAGATGCTTGCTTCACTCCTAGTGGTGACCCAAATGTTTAAGCTGAATAAAGCTTTGAGGGAAGTGTGCCGTGTTGTATAAATACCATACGGGGCTCTTGTTCTTTCCTCCCACCTCATGATTGAACCAAAGTGTACACTGGAGATCAATGAGACACATCCAAACAAACATCGTATCTCATAGTCAGCAGTGAAGTGGTTGCCACCTTCAATTACGGAGCATCAAAACAGTCAGTCGTGCAGTTTATTTTTTCCCATTTCCTCTTGATACCTGCTCAGACTCCAGTCGTTAACATGCTCAACCTGGCACTTCCCGCTCATGACTTATCTCAATCCCTCTTGTTGACTTTCACGTCCACATTTTAGCCTTTTGCGTGTGTCATTGTCCGACATTGTGTACCTCCAGGTGTCTTTACAGAGGGCTATCTGCAGCCATCTCAGCAGGGGTGCCCTGGGGCTCTGTCACGGGCCCTGCTGTCAGGCTTGGCCCCTGTGACAGGGAGCAGCACGGCTGCTAATAAAGATATTCATCACGACGGCCAGGAGCCGTGACGACAGAGCCTGCACTCCTCGATTGTCCCTCAAATATGAACTTATCATTTAATCACTCTCCCGTGCCTCTTGATTGCCTTGTCAAGATGCAGGTTAGTTAAGAAGAGATCTCTTCTCGTTGCCCGGGCCCTGGCCTTCGCCGTGACAACTGCTCATCTCATCAAAACATCAGCTACCCGGGAGATCCTCGAAAATGAGATTCAATTTCATCCACACTGATGCCGACAGTTTTTTCCTGAAGTGGGAAGATCCATAAGTGGGAGAACATTTGATTGCTACATGGTTAGCAGAATATACAGGACGAGAGAACGCAGGGATAGGTGGGACACTTACTGTGAATCTTTTTTTTTGGAACTTGGTGAGATGAAAGTAGTAGTTCACCCAAAAATGAACATTGATTTTATTCAATCATTTACTCACCCTCGTGTTGTTCCAAATCGTTATTTCTTTTGTGGAATACAAAAAGAGAAATTCTGAAGACTGTGCTGTTTTCAAATAACAACAACATGAACAAATTAAAGTTGTTATTCTCTGATGAACTTGTCCATTTGGATTATTGAGTCAGTGAGTTGAACTTCAGAACTGCCAGTCCAATTTGCGGATGAATCATTCAGAATGTTTGTGAACTTGATCAACTAATTTATTGATAAAATTTGATTCAAAGAATGATTCATTCACAAATTGGACATCACTACTAATCTTATTAACTCTAAGGTGGTTTTTAAATGAATACACTAAATTAGCAAACTTTTCCTTGCATAAAGCTATAGTATGGAATATACTGCATCATTCATATGCAACACTTGTATGATACATTTTAGTGCTTGACAGCCCCCGTCCCCCTTTATTAAATCTCAAAGAAAGGCCAGGTATTTCTTCAAAAACCAAAAATTATTATTATTATTAATTTTATTATTATTATTATTGTGTGTGTGTGTGTGTGTTGCTTGGAAATCATACAGGTTAGGAATGACATAAGTTTGAATAAATGACAGAATAATAATAATAAAAAAAAAAATACAGAAAGCAATTAATTAATACAAGGAATGTTATCAGACTTGCCTGTAACCATAAAGTAAGAATTCAGACATTTATTTATTTTAATTTATTGGTTTTGTTTTGTATAGCATATCATACAGTAGTGTGTATAATGAATGTTTATACATTCGTGCTGAAATAAACTGAAAATAACAACGTGTTATGCACATAAGTTCACTACATGCAGAAAAAATGGCACTGTGCAGTCATGGAAGTCAAGAGACATTTACCCTTCTGACAGACTCTTTTCTAACTGTGCCATTTTTGGCTGGCAAGTCGTGCAATTCCACAACTCCAATTCTGTTCAACGCTCATGTAATAAAATCACTCTCAGTATTAAGAGGGATCTTGGCATTTCTTTTTTTATTTCTGTGCAACAGTTTACAGCCCTCTAGGGGAAACAGAGCCCAACCTATAAAAGTTCCAGCCTGGCATGAACTGAAGTCTTTCAAATGAAGACGTATGTCATGGAGTCAGAATGAGAGAGAGCTAAAGATCGAGAGATGGAGAAAAGCCGGAGTGTGAGAAGAACAACTTTTTAGTGTGTGCCGTAGATACCCTTTTAAACAAAAATACTAATAAATTCCACCTTTCTGATGTGATACAAATGAAATTATGAGCATGAAATGTTGGGCATTTCTTTCCCAGATGACTGGAATGAATACTGGGTAGTTAAAGTTTAATATCCTAGTATGTGTCTGTTTTACTCTCACTGTCCGTCAGAAAGGTTACTTCTAGCTGAGTATGGAATCATATAGAGGCAGACTAGCAACTGGGGCCAAAAATATTCCTAAACTTTTTCATGAACTTCTTTTCATGTAAATAGGAAAATGTAAATAGGAAATACAGTTCCTATTTACATATTTAAGTAAATTTAAGTAAATATGTTTTAAGTAAAACATTTATGACATTTATAAACATTTAACATATATCTGTGTATTAATGCAATTTTCCATGTATATAGTCTTCAGAGTGGAGTTCACAGGAGGATCACAAACAGTCCATCCAATCCTATCAGTCGCAACACAAAGGGACTGAATATAACTGATCTCTTACCTCACTCCTGTGACAACTCTTTTGGCATCCCTCCACTACAGCAAATCCACCTTTATTTCAATTAACTTTTTACTCAACATTATGAATTAAATAGCTCAGAGGGGAATTTAGAGCTTGGGTTGCATCCTTATGTTTGTGTTATTCTCAGTTGTAAATAACTTTGGATAAAAGTGTCAAATGAATAAATGTAAAAGTAAACAACTTGTTTTCATATAAATGTACAGTACCCCTCACTCACAAGTGGATGTATGAACTTATGTTCATCTTCCACAGTTTCTAGCATTACTTATGGACATGTTCTATGGACATGAAACTTTTTACAACCAGAAAGGGTCCAAACAGTGTCTTATCTTCTTGCTCTCTTGCCTACATTAGTTCAGATGACTTTAAATTTCTTACATTTTATTCTTTATGATTAAAGTTGTTGTAGTAACATGAATTCTACTTTTTTTTCTTTTTCAGTCACAAACGGCTAGTTGACATTGCATTGTATTATATTGATGCTATTGTTATAGGAACACAACATTTACATTTACTGTATACTTTTGGCAGATGCTTTTATCCAAAGCAACCAGGTCCCATTTTTTCAGTATGTCTGTTGTCTGAGAATCAAACCAATGTTGAGCTACTGGAACACTGAAACAAAATAGACTAGTGATACCATAGCACTTGGCTCAGTGCTGTACAACACTTAACTTCAATCATAGTATGGTAGACAACACCACACCATAAGGATAATAACAACGCAAACAGATTGCAGAAGTCGAATCAAGTACGTAAACTATCTTACACCATGATGATCTCACTATTTCAAATGTGTGTTCACCCCCTTCATGAGATCAAGGATATAAATACCCAGCATGCTTTGTTGATATTGCTGGAATAACATGGTAATGGCTCAAATGTGCCCACCCTCCAGACGCTATATGAGTTTTTTAAAGGCCTCACGGCTCCGTGTAAGGCGTTTGACGCACTTTCCTTTAAAAATGCTCTCTGTAACGATGCTGAAACCCATCTTCTCACAGCTCAAATTTTATCGCTCACAATAAATCCCAAGAATGGCAGAAAGGTGCTGCTTAAAGTGAGGTGCGTGGAACTTTCAGATGAATTGTGGCAGTCAGAATGCTGACTTTGACAAGCATATCAGCACGTCTCCCCGGATCCAGCATCAGAGGCGCAGTTGAAAAACATACCGAGATCTACCTGGCCCGTCTCCTCCGCCGGGACAGAGATAGCGACGACGATGGGCTGAAATCACACCACACTTCCCCCATCTGTGCCGAATCCTGCAGTGACAAGCATGAAAACCTGCGTAATCAAAGCGTAATTGATTATACTAATTGCCAGGGCATAATTGGATCCAACTCAATTAAAAAGCCTGAGTAATTGAAATGAATTACAAATGACGCATTTATTACCATCGGAATAAAAAAAAAGCAAGCAGGCGAGAGAGAGAGAGAGAGAGAGAGAAAGTTAAAAGCTTGCAGGGTTGGGCTTTGTCTGCAGAGCTTGGGGTCCTGATGCACCTGCAATGCTAAATCATCAGCGCCTCACTAGATAGCGCCGGGCCGGGAATGCTTTGTGCTGTTTTTGCAATTCCTCAATGCGGATTTATATCTTTTGCTTCAGGAAAGGTTGTAATATTTCACGGCGCACGGCACAGAGTGCGACTCAGTACTGTGCGGGTGTTCAGAATGAGTGCTGGAGGGGGACGAGGGGGAGGGTTGAAATACAGTATCAGCATATATTGTAATTTTATTTTGATAAGGCCATGCTTAAAAGCTGAGGAGGCTCCCATGCGCACGGAGGGCGAGCGGGTTTATTTATTTTACTTAAACACAAAGCCTGCGGACGCTTCCTCAGCTGTCATTAGCGATCCCTCTACGACAGGGGATATCGGCAAATGAGAACAGGTGCGCCCCTCCCCCTCGCGAACCACGATTCAACAGTAGACTTGATAACGTAAACCACTTTGCAGCCACTTCCTGAGATGCAGCATGTGTGTAGTTGGCGTCTCCGTGCGCCTGAGTGTGTATGTGCACGTGAGTGTGCATTTTTTATTCTCCAGCCCTGTCAGAATTTCCTTTCAAACTCGTCTGATCGGGTCGAGTCTCATCACGCTGTCACCCCAGCTCGCTTTTCATTAGTCTGCCTCCCTCACTCTCTCTCTTAGCCTCCCTCCCGTTCTCTATCTGTTCTTCTGCTCTAGCCAAGCAGAAGAACTCAAACACATGCGCAAATTAAATCGACATCCAAACTCACTCTCATATACAAAGCAATTTAAATGATATTCATTAGAGCGATGGCAAATCCTGATGAGGCTTCCAGGAGGAGAGCACTCCTTCAGCGCTTCTGCGACTCCGTTTCATGCTCACCGATGCGTGATGCCCGTCGCCATACCATCACTTAAAATAGAGAGAAGAGAAAGAGAGAAACGAAAGAAAACACATATCCCACAACACTGAGGGCTTGTCTCGAAACAGATCCCCCCTCCACCCTATCCTTTCCCTTACCTTGAACACTAGCACAAATCTTCCCTAGACCCCTTTCTGAGTGTCTGTCTGGCTGTTTGCCTTTTACACCCTGTCCAAACATCTGACCTTTCTGCTGACAGATTAAAGTTCACTCTTTTTTCCACAAGAAAACACTGGAAAAGGACGATTTTTGATGTTACTTCCTGCCTATTTTTGTGTCTTTTTTTCTGTCATTACTCTATTTATGTCCATGGCAATTAGCTGCTGTCAGCTGCTCTTAATGTATTAAAAAGCCCGGCTCTCTCTCTCTTTTTTATTTTTTATTTTACCCTTCATCCGGACGAGAGCCAATTAATTTGGGCTTTTCTCTCGGCCCCTAATTAACCCCTCCAGGACTGAGATGATGGCTAATACCACTGATTGAGGCCAAGCCTGAAATTACCCAGAATTACCCGACTGCTGTGAGCGAGAAGGGAGATTACACACGCCCATTGTTCACAGGGCCGCCATTCATTAGCTCGCTTACCCATAATTCATTAGGACGGAAAGGAACAAAATGGAGTCGATAATGTCGCAAGCACATTACATAGATTTCTCTTACTTGCTCCTGGCCTCCTTTCCTTTCCTCTCTCTTTGTCTGACTCAAAGCTTTGGCAGACATGAGAGCCTGATGTTGTAATCAATATATATGAGCTGACGTGAGTCTGGACATGCGTGTTAATTAAGCAGCTTGTGGGTGGAAATAATTTGAGTGTGATAATGAGTTTTGAGAGGGAACTCGAACAAGATAACTGTCTTTGGAGTCCAGCCACTGACATGTGGCGCTGTCTAACAAACCCCGCCCACAATTGTCAGCCCACGCTGACAGACAGGTAGCAATCAACCAGTCATGAATGAGATTCATGTTAACTTGTTCTCAGCTTTTGTGTGAGGATTTAGTTGTGCACCTTTTAGCTAACTCAGAGTGTGCATATGATCAAGTCAAATGCCATCCTTAAAAATAACACCTGGACTGTGCAAGTTTCACGTTTAATTAAAATTTACAATAAATAAATACTGTATATAAAATGCAATATTTTCATACAAAATTTTAATACAGTTCACTATATAATGCTATTGCAACACATTATACTAGGATTGTCATTTTATTCTCTGATAAATAACTGTTTAATTGAGCATACATATAAATATAAAAATAATAATATACATAAATATACAACTCAAAAGTATTCATGCATATTCATGGAATGTGTTCTGTTCAAGCTATTGACCAGAAGATAATAATGAGAAAAAAATTAAAAAAAACAGCCCCGAGCTGATTACCGCCCCTGCCATTTCACAAAATAAGACACTCGCTATAGTTTGGTCATGCTGACCTCTTAATTCTGTTATTCTATTAGAGATGGGGGTAAAATTGAATTTGTGTTTTTATGTGTGTGTGTGTGTGTGTTTATGGAGCAGTGGTGTTCAGGTTAAATGGTGCTAAGCACTTTCCCTTATCACCCCGCTTTAGAAGATTCACCTCTGACCTTTCTGGAGGTCTTCTCCAGTCTGAGCCCTAGGGCAACAAACCCTCCGACATCAGCAAGCCAAACAGACAATCAGCACACATCACTTCTCTCACTGCCCTCGAGCGACATTCACAGAGGGATCTTTCCTTTCCTTTCCTTTCCTTTCCTTTCCTTTCCTTTCCTTTCCTTTCCTTTCCTATCCTCTTATCTCCTCTCCTCTCCTCTCTCCAAACCAAACCAAACCAAACAGTTTATTTTAAAACAAAATCTGTATTCAATTTTGCTTGGAAAAGCTGAGCAGCATAGGTTGTGCATGAATTCAACTTCTGTAGCCTTTACTTTCAGAACTGAATCGAACCGAATCAAACCAAACCAAAGAACACTGGATACATCTATTTCAAATGAATGTAAAGGAGGGACATTTAAAGATAAATAAACAAATATGAAACGTCACATCAAATAACTGTTACAGTGTGAAAAGGAAATGATGAAATATGAAAGCCATGCATTGGTGTTGACAGGCCTAGAGGAAACTAATGCTACTACACACATATAGTGGCCATCATCCAACAACCATGTGGCACTAATGGAAACTGTATGGTGAATGCAGTGTAGGCAAGAAGATTGGTTAGCACAATTGTCATACTTTGTTTAATATGTCTTGCTTAAGAAAAAGACAACCAAACTAGCATGCAAAGAAAATTTACATGTTCAATGTCACAAAACACTCAGTGCCACACAATATTTCCCAAATGTTGTTAATTTGTGGCTATTTTTTAATCATGTTTAAATTATGCAATTCTATGCCAAACATCCTCAACACAGTGCTAAAAGACGATACGAGCGAAGCAATAACTAACATTTTTAAACTTTTTCTATATTGAATCTTTATTTTAGAGAACTATTTTCTGCTCTGTTTTACTTGGGAAAAGCTGAGTGGCAGAGGTTGTGGATAAATTCAACTTCTAGCCTGCCATTCACCCCTATGCTCAGGTCAAAGGTCAGAGGTGAGTGACAGGACAAGAGAGCCATGTCAAGGCCATGCTTATTTAACTCTTCAACTAATGAAAGGGTAAAAAAGACTAACACATTAATGACAATGATACGCATACAGATGCAATCTGGCCATTTGAATAAAGGATAGATTAGCTAGCTAGCTAGCTAGCTAGATTTTTCTTTTTGCCTTATTTCTTTTATAATTTTGCCTGACCTAAATTGTCTAATTTCATTTCATTCTGAACCTCTTAGGTGTATAATTTCATATGTATTATGTAAAGTATGTGACACTTTCAGATTCACACATTTAGCCTACTAACAGCTATTTAGCATCTACATGTAGCAACACACTGTACCGAGCATGACAACATTTAACATGCATTAATTGTAGTTTGTCTCTAGGGCATAGGTGCAGTACAAACAGAAGTAATGCTGTTTTGAAGGCAAATTAAAATGAATTAGTATATAAATGAAGTCATGGTGCAGGCATCAGCAACTCCCAACCATCTCAGACAGATTTTATTGTGTTACATGCGCTAAAAGATTCACCCTCAGTGTCTTTTATATGCATTTTATAGTGGCTTTTTTCATTCATCTGTGTTGGTGGGCTTTAACGTCTGCCGTTTGTGATGAATACTGAGGCATATGTGTGCATCTGTATTATAGCAACTAACTGCTTTTGCACTGTAGATAATTCTTCCCCCCGGTATGTTTGTCTCATAGACATGCAGGCCCACGTGGGAATGTGAGCGGGTTGGGAGGGAGTGAGTGTGCGCTCACTGAGACCTTATTACCTCTTCCTGCGTGGAGTGTGTTGTGTCTCGAGTGATTGGTGATCACATTTGTAATGGCACACTGCTGCACAACGCCATTATGCCCTTTGTCATCTTACTGAGCCACTGACAGCCAACTGGCTCTCGGAGACAAGAGGTATAAATGACAAACACACACACACGACCATGTTTGTGTGATGATTCTGAGACTACAGGTGTGCGTTTAGAGCTTTTAAGTAAGCACTCCTAGTTCCCTAAGATGTGTGGCCTATTGATTTTTTGTTGTGCAAAGAACCGTTCAAGCCCCATTTAAGATTTCTATCCTGCACGTAGCCGGGAGCACACCAAGGCCCCATAAATTAGGGAAATCGCACACTCATCACATGCATTATTTTAAGATACTTTGGGAACGTGACCGCTTGAAGATCTATGGTGGTGCATTACAAAACGCAACGACGCCTCCCATTCTATCTCTCCATTCCACCTTGGGGTGATGTTGGGGTCACTGGGACACGCCCATGATTTAAAGGAGTTTTTTTTTCTACTAATTTCTGCCTTTTCCTCATCCATGTGTGTGTAGATTGTCCACGCACGAGCGTGTGATTGAGAGAATTTATAAGGTGCTGTAAATTAGCATTTGTAATGGGAGTGCTTCCAAGGTGAGACTGCAGGTGGTGAGTGAATTACAGTGCATGTAAATTACACAAGTTAAGAGAGACAGCTCGCCTCAAAGGGTCCGCAGACAAAGTGAAGCCTTGGGTCAGCGCAGCAGTGAATCAATCAGAGCCCGATTGTTGAGGAGTGGATGCATGTCGCCTGCATCATTGTAATTTGCTATGGTGGGACGTGCCAGTGCTTGCTTATTGTAAAGGCCTACTGAAAACGCTCTGCGCGTGTTCGTTTGTGATAGCGCAAACACAGATACAATTCCGTCGCCGGCGTGCGTAATCCGCAATTTTGTTTATCTGAAAAGTCCAGCAATACATAAAGTCCCTCAGTAGCTCAATAGCATTACAACACAGCATTCATTTGTGTTGGAGAGGGCTGCTTCGAGAGTTTCACTGAGCTTTATAGACACTGGTCTTTTGTAACAGCGCAACGGAGATAAAGCCTCCAATGTGTGGTTCGCTCCCGCACACGTAAACCTCTCATTCTGAGCAGATTATGTGTACAGACCAATTACGCTCCTCACATCCTGGGAAATATACTCATTGTTGAGTTATTTAGACACAAAGCAATTATGTAGGCTTTTTCTACACAAACATACATTTGGCTGTGCATGAGTGCACCTGTTTACAATTTGTTTACTCCCTGTCATGAAATGGGTCAAATTCAAATACAACACAATCTCAAGACACACAGTCCTGTACGCAGATATCATTTAAAGTTTGAGTAGGTTTAAAAAGATGCCATTAGCATCAGGGAGGAGTGGAATATTGTTTTTTTTTTTTGCATGTGTGGGAGAGTGTAGGCATTTCTTGATAGTTAAATGTCTCCATGTATAGTTGTTTTCAACCTTATTAACCCCTAGTTTGGTGGCTCACCAGGCTGGGAGAGAGGAGAAAAAATGGCTTTCTTACATTTCAATTTCACACACATTTTCTTTGCGACTAATGAGCACCTTAAATATGCCGCCAGACTGCAGGGATGCCTGTGAAGGCTGACATTTTCACACACAGCAGCACCTTGTCACCACACGATGTCCCCTCTACCTGGCTCCTGACGTCTGTGTGTGTGTGTGTGTGTGTGTGTGTGTGTGTGTGTATGCATGCTGAATGCTCTCTGACAGATCTGACGAGGAACATATTCGGTAACTAAACAGAGTAAACCATTTTTGAGAAAGTGTCCCACCATTATGAGCTATATCTTATACATGCCCCTACTTCCACTGATCTGTTCAGAAAGGTTTTCTCTCTCTCTTTCTCGCTCACACAAACACCAAGCTGGGAATCAGCATATACAGTATGTCATTTACATTTTTTTGTAGTCATACTCTAAATGCGATTCTGTTGTCATTCTGGGTGAGGCCCAAACAAATTTGTCCCTGCAAAATGGGAACCTGAGCTAATTACAACAGTGAAAATAGTGAAAAAGAGAGTTAATGCCAGAGCAATTATCTGCTACATTCCTTTGTAGAGAGGGAAAGGTGCATCGCTCTTCACTCCGCCTGATGCTTCCCTAGTTAAACCATATTAGGAGACGTTGTGAGTCGATGTGTCACCAGGCAGGGAATTAGATGAGAGGAGTGATGGGATAGATCTGCCAAAAATATATGACACCACTAAAGTCTGCTGCATAAGAGATAACACTTAATATTTGTGAGACCGAGGTCTATGCTACCACACAAACACACACACGGATTTTAATATGCTCATTCCTGTCCGGTGGTCTACCCCTACTGCCACACAAACGTCTTTTCACACACTTGTCGACTGCTATTTAACTGACAGCAGTTCTCTTTGATCTGCTCATCTCTTATTCGCCGGTGCCCGACAGACTTGTGAGCCATGACACATCAAGTTATTGCAAAAAAACAAAACAATTTCAATTTAATGCTGCAGTAGAAAAAAGCTTATATGAAGTCATATAATGAGTGCTTCATTGTCAACAACAACAAAAAAGAAAAAAAAAAAACGAAGAAAAAATAAAAACAAAAAACACGGCACAGAATGCATAACAGTGCCTGTGCTGTTAACATGCCAATATTTTACACATAAGATTTCCATTCACTGGCAGCTGTCAGTTAGTTCAGTAAATTAACTGCCAAAACGTAGCAGAACTGTCAATTGGAGGTAAGGTAACCAAGGTTACCTTTCATATCCCCAAAAATGATGAAGCTGCAGTGTGGTTTAATGGAGGAATAATTAGACAGAACAACAAAATAAAATATACCAATCAAAAAGGCATTCTACAATATGAAACAACAACCAAGAATGTTTATAAATAAAAGGTTACATTGTGGAATTCCTCCTTACATTATAAAGTAGCATCTTTTTATACAACAATTTAAGTGAAATGATGGAACAAGTACTGTCTTGTACAATAAGTTTAACCCTTTGAGCACGAGGTGGAAATAAAACTTTAGGGTGATTTTTTTCTTCTTCTCATTTTCATATCTTCTGATTAAATAACATATTTATAAAACTATTGTGCAAAACAATTTCATTAATGTCTTCATATATTGTGCACCAGTAGATAGTCATACTCATCTTAAATTAAAAAAATATAAAATGATGCATAATTTAGACAGAAATTAGTTTGTTTTTTATGTACACATTTTTACACTGACCTGAATTCATAAAGGCCCCTGATTTGATCAAACTAAAAACTGCTATTTTGGATTCACATATATTTCTGCACTGCAAGCTGTGTAAGAGGTGATCTATCAGACAATGTGATTTTTAGTGGATATTCAAAATACCCTTGCATTTACCCACTCAAATACATACAAACTTGGTGTGATTTCCAATCTCTTAATTTCTCTCTTTTATATATATATATTTTTGTTTACTTTTGGGGGGTTGTAAATATAAGTATTTAGGCGTACTCAGAGGGTTAAATGTTTCTGCTGACACCAGCATACTTAGGTCACATAAAAAAAAAAAAGAAAAGAGGAAAAAAATACAATAAAAATAAGAGAGAAGTAAAGCGAGACTTTTTTGTGGGGGGGGGGGGTAAATATAGAAGTATTTAGGCGTACTCAGAGGGTTAAATTTTTTCTGCTAATACCAGCATACTTAGGTCACATAAAAAAAGAAAAAGGAAAAAAGAGAGAGAGAGAGGTAAAGAGATAAAGAAAAGCCCAGATTTAGTTATCAAATATTGAACTAAACCATTTCATTAATGCATGCAGCTTACTGCATCACAAGGATGCCAAAAAATTCAATTTACACAACTTTCAAATACAAACAACTTCACTTTAAGTTTTTTTTATTTACCTTCATATTTTACCAGTGACCTCTTCACTCAGTACTGCACAGTTAGAAAATCATTTGTTATCATTTTCTCAGTTTTCCATTGTGAACTAAAAATGCAGAAAATTAATGTCCCTAGGGCCAAATGAGTGTTCCCCAGAGGAAAACTCCAAAAGTTGTGCCACAAATAAACAGTAGTTTTCTGGCAACTATGTGCAGTTAGATCTTCGGTAATTACTTTCAGTTCTTTTAATATATATATTTTTTTTTATTCCTTAAGAAATGTTAGTCAGAAGGCTTGAAAAAGGACAGGAAATAAAGAGATGAGAGACCTTTTTTGTCCTTGGCCATCGCTAATGTTTCTCAAGTTCGCTAACATACATAAGATGGTCCTCAGGGGATTTACCATGGGTCTTACTCAGATGGAGCTTGACAGCGTGCTTGCTGGCAAAAGTCCGCTTACACAGTTTACACTGATATGAGGTGCCATTTGCCTCCTCATCTATGGAAGGGGAGGGGGAAAGTGAGTGAGGGCTGGGGTTGGGGATTGAATGGGCCAAAGAATGTGCTTGGGTTGAAAGCAGTTTCTCAGAAAGCCCCTTGTTATGGCGTGAGATCTGGGTAACAAGATGCTCTCCAGACAACTTAGCCAGGTCCCTAAGCCGAAAGCCCAGATGTGACTCAAGATGGCTGACATAGGTAGAGGGGGAACGTATCTGTGATGCACAGTCACTGCAGAAGAAGACAGGGTGGCCAGAGTCTAGATTTTTCAAGAACTTTGTGCTACCTGTCCGCCTCAGCTGGTATTTGACGTTGGCCAGCCAGTGGCTGATGGTGGTCATTGAGAGGCCAGTGAAGCGGGAAATATGCATGCGCTCCTGTGGACTAAGGTCTGACATAATGTACTTGCCGTCACCCGTGTGCCGCAAACTGGAGGTAAACTGTGCCTGCAAGATATGTAGATGCTGAGGATTCCAGTTGGACTGCCGACCCTTTCGTTTCTGAGCGGGAGAGATCTCCTCTGTTTCCTCTGGCGTCGATCCGTCTATATCTGAGCGCTCTGAAAGACTCGTTGGTGTGGAGGACTTGGAAGCATGGCTCTCTGTGAGGTTGCGTAGCATATCAGAGATGTCGGACAGGGCATTTTCACGCAGAGGCGAGTTGGACATGAAGGAAGCCACAGCAGATGAGGCTTTTGCCATGGTGATGGTTGATGATGGTGAAATTGAGGTGGGAGTGGAGGTAGAGGAGGACAGGGCAGCAGATCCCAGGGAGTTGCTCTTATCGCTCTTGCCTTTGGTCAGATCAATAGGCTGGTCATTGTTGATGTGGTAGAAGTAGCGGTTAAGATGATCGTTGTTTTTTTTGGTCTGAGATGGAGTGGAGGCAGCTACAGCTGCCTTCTCTGCCAGGCTATTGCTCATCTTGAAGAGCATGCTCATGGGGTCAAGGGATGGCAGGGCAGGTTTGGCAGCTTTTCCTAGGTGAACATTCATGACAGACTGAAGCGCACTTAAAGGGTTGACAAATGGCTGCTCTGGAGGATGGTCGGTTATAATAGCTGTGCTGCTGCATAGGGTAGACACAGGGGTTTTCACAACATGGTCAGTACCATTCTCCAGAGACTCTTTTGTAAGAGCATCACCATTTGAGTCTTTGTGAGTGTTTCCGCCACCATTAGTCTCAGGGGTTTTGGCTCCTCTCCTTTCCTTTGGGGACTCGCCTCTGGCAGATTCCCCAGCATCGCTACTGCAAGGGGAGGGTGTGGTCCGTCTAAGGGGGGAAGATCTAGCTCCAGGATCCCTCATCTTCTCCTCTACTTTGGCCACTTTTTCTGTGACTTTTTTGACTAGCTCCTCCATGGCATGGAAGTTGTTTTTGGGCAAAGGGGATGTTTGGCAACTAGGTGGAGAAATTAGAGGTTGGCTTTTGATAGGAGACAGGATCTCTTCTCCAGAAAACATATATTTCAGAGGATAACTTTTCCCTGAGTTGCGCAGGGACAGTTTCATAATGTTTGGAAGCTGGTAGGCAGCGTGAATACTGGGGTAGCCTCCCCAGCTGGGTGTGCCATTCTGTGCTTTGTTAATGGCAGATGTTACTGTATTCTCGAGAGACTTCAGAATGTCAAACCCCCCCTTAGGGTTTTCTTCAAGATCTTCCTCTGTCAAATATGTATATTTGGATGAGACTTCAAACTTCTCGTCAGTCTCACTTTCTGTTGCCTTCTTGTCTTTGCTATCATTTGTCTCTTTGGTACATTCCACTTCCTTCTCCTCCTTTTTAATCTCCATGGGTGTGATGGCAGGGGAGATACTAGGGGGAGGAGGTGCAGGTGGTGGTGGGGAAAATGCGGTGGCAGCCAGTGGTACTGACTGTACCTTGTCCTCATTAGTAGGTATGGTGTTAGGAGCCGTTGTGGACATCGACTCCATGATAGGTTTGCCTTTCTTGATGGCAGAATTAGTAACCTTGATGAAGTGTCCTGTGACCATCATATGGGCTGTCAGCTCCTGTAGTGTGTCATGTGAGCTTCCACACTCCATGCACTTCAGAATCTGGGATTTTCGTGACTCAAACTGCCATGCATAACTAGCTCCATTCTGGTGTCCATACCGATTGTTAGGTGTGATGTAGGGATTGGGGGTCTTTTGAAGAAGGTCATTGGGGTCAGACAAAAAAGACTTGGGGGTGCCACCATTGGAATCTGGTGAGCTGGGGAGTTCTAGCTCAATGGGGGCTCTTTTACGAGCTGAAGAGATAATCTTGGCTGCCACAGGAGTTACTGGTTCCTTAAGAGGCACTTTCTGGTAGTGTTTTGTCTTTAT
The DNA here is from genome assembly GCF_001515605.1 of Sinocyclocheilus anshuiensis. Lineage (NCBI taxonomy): Eukaryota > Metazoa > Chordata > Actinopteri > Cypriniformes > Cyprinidae > Sinocyclocheilus > Sinocyclocheilus anshuiensis. The sequence goes on along the minus strand of NW_015542361.1, from coordinate 132,575 downwards.
CATGTGAACACTGAGGTCCTGCAGTGACTCAAAGGAATGACCACAGTACATGCACTTAAGAACTTTCTGGGCATCCTCTTTTCCTTCCATCTCCCGCAGGGAACGCTTGCGAGGCTTCGACCAGCGTTTGGCACCTTCACTGTCTGTCTCATGGTTATCATCTCGGTAATGGCCCGTCTCATTCATGTGCACGGTGAGCTCGACCAGAGTGTCATAGGCAGCACTGCAGTCTTTGCAGTGGAACTTGCTTGCACCAGTGAAGATGGAACCATAGAGTTTGGTGCTCTGCCGATAAAGCTGCACAGTACTGAAGAGGTTTGGCTCAGATGCTGGGTGCAGCAGTCTACTCTGGTTCTGTGAAACATTCTGCAAGGTCTTAGCCATTGCTGTCTGGTGCCAGTCGTAACCGCCACTACCACAGCTACTGCTGCTGCTACTACTGCTGCTGCTACTACTGTGACTACGTGGGGGCTTTTCAGCTGATTGTTGAGACATATTCAAATTCAGAGATGACCAGTAGGAGTTGGTCAGGAAGCTAGTGTAGATAGCTTTCATCTGCTCCAGGCTGTCTGGGCCTAATGTTGTTGCCTCCTCACTGCTTGGCGTGGCTGTTGTCGTCATCATCACAGATGAAGTTGATAAAAGAGACGTGAGGGGCTCCTTGGCTGAACTATCTTCTTCGTTCTTCACTGAGGCACTCTCAAAGTCTGACATGCGGTCACTGGACTCACTCAGGTGTGACTCGCTGTCCATTTCATGGCTGGAGATATCCGCCGGTGGAGAGTCATGGAAGCCTTGCCTGTCTTTAAGGAGTAAGTCCTTGTCCTGGCACACATACTTCATGGCAGGTTCCTCCTCCACAGGTGAATCATCTCCTTCAACATCTTCATCTAGTAAGGCAGCCTCCTTTAGCTCCTCTGGCACATATGCTGCAGGTAAAAAAAGAGATAAAACAAAAAAAAATGTTATCACATTGTCCAATGATGAAGATTTGACACATTTAATTCTTACAATGCCTTGTATGGTGTATAGACAGCTGATAGAAATGTCAGGCATCAGTGTGTTTTCTCCAGCAGTGAAAAACAAAATCAGTCAGACTTTTTTATATTATAAAGTGTTGCAGTAATTCCTTCTCTGCTTTACAATTGCATTACATTGCCACATGGAATGAAGTTATGTTTCTCTCTTTTGTTCTGAAAAGAGAGTGTGGCAGTGGGTGGGGGGGTGGTAAAAGAACGGAAAAAATTACTCTTCAAACCGAAGTTGCCACCTTATTCTTCTCAAGGGGCAACAGCTTGAAATTAAAACTAAATTTGAAATTAATGAAGCACATTCTGGAGGTGGCATTCGTTTCTGAAGTAATAAATTACTTGTATCAACCTCAGAGACAGCAGTTCCTGTCTGTCAATTAATATGTCTTACGCTTCTTCAGCAGCCCCTAATGCATTCCCAAACAGACACACTCGCCATTTAAATTAAGAAAGCATTCTCACTCATTACCCAGCAAAGGCTTGCCTGCTTGTAAATAAAAATGACTGTATGTACATTTCCGACATAAAAATCCCTGCACCAAACACATTTGTGTCAATTACGAAAGATTAGAAAGTTGAAAGTTATTATTTACAGTTTAGCCTGGAGAATGCAAACGCTCATGAAAAACATGGTCATGTTTGAGCAAGCCTGAAGAAATAAGCAACCAAAATATATTATTTTTAACTTCCAGTGGAAGTCATGCAAAAAGAGAAAGGCAGAAAGAGAGAAAGAGACACAGAGAGAAATGTAATGCATTGAAATAATTCCGTGCATTCCTGACTGTGTCAGTTAATCATGCTTTTGACCAGGTATGTAAACAATGGAGAGAGAGGACACTCCATTGGACACACTGGTTTTCTGTGAACACATTCTATCATGTCTAAATACCACAAACGTCAAACTACTCATGCTACAACTTCAGCACACAGCATATACATTTAATTCTAAATACAATATGTCAATTTGTATACAGGGAACATTCCATGATTTCCTCAACAAAGACTACATAGAATTTGAATTTTATGAATTTGTATCAGCCCATTAAAAACAATCTTTTTAGGTTAGAGATTTCATTTAAGCTTAACAAAACAGCACTGGTGTGATGCAACAATGATGGCTGTGAAACAACAGCAACAAAGTAAAAAGAATGCCATCAACATGAGGACAGTCATTTTGTAGCCCTTGGCAGAATGACCGAAGACTGGAAAAGACACAAACGCCTTTTTAGTTTGCAGTTGTAATGTGCATACCTCATGGCTTCAGGCATTATGTGCTGTTTCAATAAACTCAATAGAATTCTCTTATTTATTTTTTTATGTAGTCAAATTATTACTTATAATTAATTTACAAATCTACTAATTATTAATTTTGTTAGTATTATTATCAACATTAACAGAATGCTTACAAATTGATAAATAAAAACAAGTGTGATAGAATTTATATCCTTCCTGTTTTAATTGTAAATATCTAATAGTTAGCTATTTGATTTTCTGAACTGTGTATGTGTGTGTGAGAATGTTTGTTCCAAACTGAAATTAAGGGGACAAAATTAAGCAACTACTGATGTCTCAAAACAAAGAAAAAAAAAAGACCATTCAAAAGTGATTTTTTTACAGCATTATTATTAGGATCCATCTTCTCACACACATCACAGCCAGTCTGTGAAATCGAATCGCCCCCTACACAAATCACAACCAACTGTGATCGTGCAGCACACACAAACTCACATGCACACTCACACACAGCCATCTGTTCTGAATCAGCCAAAACGACAGCTGTTTAAGAGAACAATGCCTTCGTTCAGGAAGCAGGGAGAAGCCGAGCTTTACATCAAGGCCAAATAGCAATGTAAAAACCTGGTTCCTTCAAATGTATACACTTTAAACCTATTCACAATGATTACCACACACACACACACACACACACACACACACACACACACACACACACACACACACACACACACACACACCAAGTGGAGGTTTTAGCATGGAATTTCCTGCTAAACCACTACATGTAAAATGTAAGGTCAACCTTCAACATAATTACACAAAATGATTAGCTGGTAATTAAAGTTAAAAAGGAGGGTGAGTGTGCCAATGGGCAAAAAAAAAAAAAAGAGCGAGCGAGAGAGAGAGAGAGAGCATTTGCTCATCATTTCAAGTACAAACAAACCTGTCTCACTGTAACCTTGACCTGAACTTGACTGTATGTAGAGCACAGAGTAAGAATTGCCAGCGAGTAGGCATACGCCCTACAGCAAATCTGAGATGTGTGTACATGTTTCTGTGTACGTGTGTGTTTTGTTCAGAATTAATTTTCTGACACCAAACACAGAATTAGCACTGCTTGACAACACAACAATCGGTCATAAGCCCCAAGGTAACCTGAGAGGGGTGGAGAAAGACGAGACGAAAGCAGAGGCAGGGGCTAACGAGAGAGAGACCCGACAATCTGCGACACACACACTTACACGTACCAAGTGTTGGTGCATGTCCTGGCTGTATTCCAGGTTCCCAAGCCCCCAATGTACCTAGAGTCTGTGTGTTCTGGCTGCGAACAATACTGAGATTTCATCCCTGGACCTTCTAAAGCCAGTGCTCCAGTCCAGGCCTACCCACACCACACAGGTGCTGTTTTAATTAGAAAACAGGATGCTTGGATCCAAGACTGGTAGGGTGGGGGTAAAATGAGAATGACCTCCCAATGATTTGGCATCAGACTGGAAGAGCTTGATCTAATTTACACTCGAACATCCAGGGAGACGACCAGCAGAGAATGCTGTTTTTTAAGCAATGGAGAGCGTAACCTTGCAGACTTAGGCTGGACTATTAGAGCACATAATGTCTTCAAACATATCAGAGCATGTAAAAATCTTAATACAGATCATAGTGATAAATCTAATAATCCTCAAGCCCTTTCATCAAGCGAACACGATTGAATGTTAACTAAGTTATGCAAATATGACTCAACCATTTGTGATTATATTGTTTGAATGACTGCAAGAAATAAGGTGCACTTTTTAATTAAAATAAAGCGGCTACTGTCAACCATAAATCCATTTTATTGAATACATACATAATATGATAGATATATACATAATTTTAAAGTGATAAATGAAATGTACAAAAACATTTTGAAGTTATATAAAATAGGTTATTATAACAAAATCACAAAAATTGTATCCACAAACAAAGCTAGATTTCAAAACCGTTGGAGTCTGAGGTTGAAAAAACAACAACATCTGGTATCAGGTATATAATGTTGAAAATAGTCTTAATATTGTGTGTGTGTGTGTGTCTATGTATCAAACGTTTAGAGTTTGACATTTTATTACATTATTACAACTGTTAAAAACAGTTGTGCTGCGTAATTTTTTTTGTAGATATTGTGATACTTTTTTAAAGGATTCAACATTTAAAAATACATATGCATATAAGGAAAGAATAAAACAAATTTCTCAGCCTTCAGCTGTCATGTAATTTTGGTGTGTGTTTCTTCCTATACATGGACAATGTAGAACTATATACAGTATGTGTGAACCAAGTTAACACCCCTCAACCTGCTGCCATTTGTTCTTGTTTGCAATCGGCCTCACTTATACAGAGAGCAGCTGAAGTCGGCAGCCCGGTCCAATACTTCTGGGTGTGCGGATGAGCTGAAGATAGCGAAAGAGTAAGTAGTTGGTAATTAAAGCTGCTATATATAGCCCCTAAAGCCCACATTTATAATGGGAGGTATCTCTCTCTAATATGCCACTATCTGCAATGTGATATCATTAGGAGGAAAATGGTTTGTAGCCTTAAGCAGACAGGCTGTCTGTGTGCGGCTGGAGAATATGAGATAGCACCAATCCACTTCTCTTCTCCTCTTTCATCTTGTCCTATGCCCTCACTCCTTTCCTCACCTCCCCTCCATCTCTCCTCGGCTATCATGACCTGTGTTTATGAAGTTAATTGAATTTGAGATCAATAATGCTTAATTATTGCAATTTGACATGCACAGACAAATTGGTGGGGAGGCCAGACGTGTATGTACGCATGTGCAAGTTAAAGGAAATGTGTCCGTGTGTGTTTGTTTGTGTGTGTGTGTGTGTGTGTGTGTGTGTGTGTGTGTGTCCAGCACTGGGGTGGGCAAGAGGGCATGGCTGGACAGCGGAGGCAGAGAGAGAAGGATGGACGAAGCAGACAGGCGTGCCATCGATTCCAGAGAGACGCCCCATCGACCAGGCCTACTGACTGATGGAGGCCGTGCTCCAAGGCTAGCTGGAGAGAAAGAGAGAGCTCACTGAGACCACTTTCGCCAGCCTGGCCTGCCCTGCCTACAAACGGAACATTGAGATGGATTGGATGGATGGAGGAGCGTAACGCAGAGAGCAAACAAGAAAGAAAGTGATCGACGCAGATAAGAGGGTTCTACCTATGGAATCATTTGTGTTTTGTTTATAGAATGCGTTGCTGTTACCAAGTGATGGTTACCATGGCTATAACTGTAACAATTTTTGTTTCCCTGCATTGTCTCTGCAACCAGATGAAGACCAGAGGTATTTTCATTTATGAAAACATTAAAGGAATATTCTGGGTTATTTACAACTTAAATGTTTATGGACAGTAGGGGTGTGCGATATATATCGTCTGCGATAATATCGTAATTGTTGTTTTAACGATGTGCGATTTGACATTATCGAGTATTTTGCAAAAACCATTCAAAACATCCCTACAGAGCGCACGGATACATTACGTGAAGTCTAGACTAGTGAATTATCGTTATTGATAAAATCCCAGAAAATATCGAGATATAATTTTTTGTCAATATCACACACCCCTAATGGACAGCATCTGTGGCATCTGTGATTTTAATAGCAATGTTGATAATGATAGCTGCATATTTTAAACGTTTATTTGTGATGCTGCACACTTGCCTGCTAGGCTTATACTGGCAGTGCATTACTGTAAGGGTTTTGTGTTCATCGAAATTATTGTCTGCAGAAACTGATAGCATGCCACAGATTTAGTACACAAACATTTAAATTATAAATAATATTCCTAAAATATTCCTAACTTTAAGGTGTGACTTGATTTTATCTATCAGTAACTGGTTGAATTGTGAAAAGTTACATAGACTGAATGATAGTAAAAAAAAAAAAAAAAAAAAAAAAAAGAGTTAAGTTTTAAATAACATGTAACATAAATCATTCCCAGTAAGACCAGCAACATTAAATTCAATTCTGGTCTATTTTAATTATGTCAGGTTCACTTTAAGAAAGAATGAACTACTGTGCTATCAAAAACCTGTTAAAAAAATCAAAAGTACTTAAAATCTTTCATAAATACTCTCATCTTTTGTTATAATAATGTGAAAATATAAGGTGGTGCAAGAGTGTGAGAGAGAGAGAGAGAGCGAGAGAAAGAACAAGCTGGTGTGGATTAAAGAAAAGAAACAGGGCTGGAGGTGCACCGGCGCTGGCAGAACTGAGAGAGAGAGAGCTGGTAAACACAGACGCTAGCACAGCTAATCGCCCGCTCATGCCACTCAGCGGGAGAGCCCCTGACAGTGTGTGTATGTTTACACACCCCCACTCCCCCCCTCCCCCCCTCATGTGCACAGCAACTGGTAACCACACTGGAGAACAGAACTTCCCCCTGCTGCCATAGCACCTCCACTGGAGTTAACACTCCTACACGGCATCAAGATTCGACAGCCTCGAACACACACGTGAGCGCTCAGTCATACAAATGATCCTGTGTGCAACACAATAACGTACAAACAAAAAGTTGATTTATATTCAAAAGCAGGCTCGGTGCTGATGCAGGCATTTAGAAACCCCTTGCTAAGGAAACATAGAGGGGGTCTTTAACCTCTGATGAGAGCGTTTTAGCACTGATTATTACAGTAACTGCTCAACTGAAATACCGTTTATTCATCAACTTCAATGATGTATCACTCTGTGACCAAATACAGTTCTGTTGACAAAATCGTTCTGGAGCCGCATCCTTACGAGATACCTCCAATAAAAACCTTGCATGTGCTTCTTGGATTTAGTCCTTCATATATTTGAACTAAGAGGTTAAAACAGCACAGCATGGATGTTCTCCGGTGTAAAAACACATTCCACCTCTTTCAAAATGCTATATTAGTCACTAATGAACTCCAACGTCTGCCCTGAATGTCCCCAACGATTCTGGCCAACACTTCTTCCGAAGGTTTGCCCACATTTGCTCCTAAGAAGGATCACATCATCAGGCCATCTGTCCTACCAGACGACCATTTCCACGTCCTCTACTTAAATAGCCAAGAGACACATAATATTCTGAAAAAATAAAAATAATAATAAAAAATATTCCATAATTAGAAACACACCAGGCCAATGAATACATTGATCAATATATACATTTTATATAAATTTTACATAAAAAACCTCATATCACTGGCCAGGATGTCTAAGTACAATGTGCTGCAACAAATTGCAGTGAGTACCATGCTCTGTTAAAAAGAGACAGTCCCTTTATGAAAGTAATACTTAGATAAGATTTCAATACTAATCATCCCTCAGCTATTCTGTACAGGACTATCTGAAGAACTAACATTGTGTGGATTGAAGGTACCGTCATTCCTACTTTTTTACCATGTATTTAGTGATATTTTTAGATCTTCAATCTTATTATGTTTAGTGCCCTAAAGCATCACTTTCTGATCTGTCACTGAGATGAAGAAACAGTCTACGACTTTTACACTGATGATTCTACATGCGTGAAAATACCAGTTGATTTTGGGGCAAAACTGATGACATTCTGTACAAGTAATTTTAATGTACAGTATTTTTTTTTTTTTTTGAGCTGAGAGTACACCGTAAAAACAGAAAAAAAATATATATATAAAATGTAATATTCAAAACACAGTAAAAACTACCATATTGTGAAATATTTGTGTGGTTTATTTTTATATATTTTAAAGTATCATTTATTCCTGTGTTGGCAAAAATGAATTTTCAGCAGCCATTACAAAAAAAAAGAAAAATACAAAAATAATAATAATAGTATGGGACCCTGGACCACAATCAAATATACCCCAGCGACTTAAGACTGGTTTTGTGGTCCAGGGTCACATATAACCAAGCCAAACTTGTGTAACTAAAGTTGACTCCATCACATATGATCTGTATTTCAGGATGTCACATTGGAAATCAGCAGTGACTGAGGCTGTTGTTTGAACGATGAGCGAATGTTCTCGAGGACAGACAGAAATCTGTGACTACAGCAGGTGTTTCCTGTACTGAACAGACGCTGAATGAACTTACAACTCACCTGTGCCAGATAGCAATGAGGAGAAATTCTATATTTGTCCATGTCCTGTCATATGTGTGTACACAAACATTTTTTTTTTACTGATTTTAATTTTATATTATGCTTTTTATAATATTTATTGATTGATTGGTCAAATATATTATAAAAATGGGCCCAGATATGAACTCTAGTTAGTTAATAATCAGTCTAGTGTGTGTGTGGCTCTGTTGTCTGAAGCAGCTCTTGAACAGACACCACAAACAATTACAAAGCAGGGGGAAGATGATCTCCAGCAAATGATCCACCCGCCTGCCTTTGTTATTCAGATGCGCTCCACTTGGAGAAGTCACATTCCTAAAGTACGGGGCAACCAGAGGTCAGAAACATCTTCACAAACACTGGGAACTCCCAAGAGGCCGAAAGAGAGTGGGAGAGAGGGCGGGGTGATTGTCTTTGAATGAGTTTACATGTGTGCCTTACTGAGAATCTCTCAGTTTTGCTCAGTGACTTGTGCTGTTCCTCTTTCCTCTTTTAGTAATCCCTCCCATAACATGTATTTCCCTCCCTCTCTCTCTTCCCTCTGTCCCACTCAGAATCACAGGAGTGTGTCAGTCTCCCATTAGAGAGGGTTGCTGGGTAATGGCAGAGAACAGATCTGCCTTGCTGTGATCCCCAGGGCCTCACTCGGCTCGGCTACCACACACACACACACAAAACACATATTAACACCACAGTATAAACATGGTTATGTCTGTGCACAAAGAAGAAAAAATATGTATGTACAGAAAATGTACATGTGACAAAAAATAAAAAAGACAAATATGGAAAAACAATGCATTTTCAAAATCGACTAGACAGTGGCTTCCCTGAATGACTAGATGGCTAATAAGTCTGAAAAGGACAGTTCGCCCAAAAATGAACATTGTGTGATTTTACTTTCTTCGGTGGAAAAATATTTTAAGACAATTCTCTACTTTTTTGCCTAAACAATGGAAGTCAATGGTAACTGAGATGGTATGGTTTCCAACAGTTTTCAAAATATATTTGATGTTTAACAGAAGAAAGAAAGTCAAACAGGTTTGGAACAACCTGAGGCTGATTAAATGATGAAATTATTTTCATTTTTGGTTCAACTATCTCTTTAAGGAACAGTTTTTTAGAGGGCTTTTACATAATACATGTTCTTGCATTTTTAATAGTTTGACTACTTTTAATTTGACATGCCATGATGGGACGCTCAGCGCAAGACATGACGCAACGACCAAAGACAATTCCTTCTGAATGTGTAACTGTAGCGGTGCTGCTTTAATGTGCCAGCTAAAACATGCTCCTAGCACGCTAATTAAAGCCCCACACTTAAAATAGCAAATATATACAGTGTATTTATAAATAAATCCATATATAAAAATCTCAACCTCACTTACAGACAAGTCATCCAACAAGCGACAATCATGACCCATCCCACCCACAAACACACAAAGACAGAAAATAGACAAGATCTCTGATTTGAAACGAAAAAAAGTCACTGTGTCTCTCCCACGTACACAAGACCTGAACTTGACAGATATGTTAGGCAGCAAAATAATAGGCATTTTCCAACCCATAATGCAAAGTGTTAGCCGGTGGCAGTCCACTGATTTAGGTACTACGTTGAGATGTCAATCTGAAGGCCTTGGAAGAGAGAGAGAGGGAGAAGGAGGGGGGTGTAGATACACAGAGAGAGTAGGCCTGCAAAGCAAAGACTAGTGAGATAGAGAGAGCGAGATGCTCCTAATGGGAGACATGCAGTCATCTAGTCGCTGGCTCTCTCCATTCAGCGTTTCACTGGGTATCCATTACCTGCCACTCTCCTCTGATCTCTTTGGACAGCTCTGATAAAAAGATGTCATTTGACCTACTCGCCCGCTTGTGCCGGCCCGCCGGGGTACGTGGTCTGCGAGTGCGGGGCAGGGAGGGGGCTGCCTCGCCCGTAAATAAAACGACATCATCGCTTCAGCGTCCCGTCATGTTCTCGGGCCGATTATGATAATAGTGGATCTGTCAGCACGTAAACGGACAGGGCAGCCGCGGCGCTAATGCGCAGGATATAGCCTCTCTGCCTCCGCCGCCTTAGTTCCTGCTCCACTCTTTATTGGGTCGACTTTTCCCTCTCTCTCTCTCATTGGATGGCACCTGAGAAGCAAGCCCCCGCTTGTTGAGGATGTCAGGGTTAATCTGTTAGCATGGAGCCGGGCCGCGGAGGCAAACAGAAAGAGATCTGCCTTATTCTGATTTGGAGGCAGACAGGGCAGAGGGTGTAGATGAGCTGGGAGGGGACTGATTGTCAATGATATTGCTCGTGTTGGAGAGTCTGCGGTCGGGCTGCGGGGCAGACGTGAAAACAGACACATAATCTAAACAAAACCAGACGTAGAAACAACACGCCGGCGCATGGACACATCATAGAAGATGAAGAAAATTACACACAACACCGCACGAGAAGACACACACACACATGCTTAGCCTCGGTGGAGGCAGGACAGTAAAAGGCAGGTGAACATGCAGGGTTTCAGAGGCGAGAAAAACGGAGCACAATAACCCCCCTGTGAAAATAGAGAGTGAGAGAGACACTCTGTTTACAGCCGTGTAGCCGTTCCCTGCCACGCCGCCCTTGGCCGCAGGGCTGGGGTCAGGTTTATTGTTCAGGAGGTGTAGTTAGAAAACAGATCTGAGATCTATTTTACCCCAAGACAAAATATTATTTTCTGAACGACTTCATTTTTTCTATATCCAAAGAAATACACTAGTGCAGTACCGCTCTCCAACTATTGATGCATGACAGGAAATTAACAGTAGTTTGATTCTTGTGAAGTTAACACACTATTTTGTTTATCCCCGTTGACCAGAAAATTGCAGACATGCATATTCAGAGGGAGTGAAAGATGCTCTCTGGGTTTTGGCAGAGAAAAATTACATTATATCTTGGATTCGTTCATTCTGAGTATGTATGTGTCATCTTGTCGCAGCTGCTGTGGGCTAATGTTCTGCTCTGGATATTATTTGTGATTGTTAATGAAAAGCAGAGGACAGGAATGATGCTTTTCTTCAGGAGGCTCGTAAATAATATTAAAACTGTGCCAACAACAGGCCCGGCCACCTAATGAGCCTTTAACCCTGTGAGTCACATATGCCTCGTGTTAATTTTAGGCCTATTGCTATGAGGGCACATTCACACAGCTGTGTGTGGAAGTAGAGCAAAGAACCCATACAACACGTTCCACCACTTTGAAAATAAAAGATGTGGCTTTAGGGTACAAGATAGTTCATGTGCAGATTCTTTCGACTGTACAGTATATTGTCACGTGAACTGTTGACTGCACATGTGTGTGTGTGGGTGCACGTGTTCTGAATGGCTCATAAACCACAGGAGGACACATTAATGTCCACAATGTTCAGCCTGCCCTGGTAAACACACAACCCCCTCAACTAATGATGCAATAAGAAAACAAGCCATCGCAGCCCCTCCGCAGAGAGACACACACATACACACAACCGCTGTAGCCGACAACAGATTTAAGATCTTAATATCACATACTTAATAAGGGTGGGGAAATTATGTTGGTGGTCTACCAGAGAAGTATTTACTTTCATTTTCATGAAATTCTCAGAAATCTCAGGGAATAGCCAGAGAACAATAACAGAAACACAAAGATAAGATAGAGAATGGTAAAGAGTTGCTGAATGGACGACTTATAATGTTGTAAATAGCACATTTCCTCAGCATGTGAAAGTGAGGCTTGAAACTGGCTTCGTTTTGTCGAGATAAGCAGACACGTCTCTGGCAGTACATTCTCTCAGCTCATAAAACTGGGGCCCAGGGCAGAGGACCCTGTTCGCTCTCTTTACAGGCTTCCACTGTTAACGAGAGAACAGCTCTCGTTATAGCTGTCCCGGCACTGTTGCGGACCTTTGCTTTGAGACGTTTAAAAATGTCGCCCGGCTACGCCAGGTCACTGTGATGCTACAGAGCCATTATTTCACTATATTTATCTCCTGCCCTTCTCTCTCTTATATTTGTGGCAATTCTATATATGTACAGATCTTCAGAAAATCTACATTATACATGTATAGAAGAAAGTGCAGGGTGGAGGAAACTCACTTGTGTGCTACGTGCCGAAATGAAACACAATAGGATGTAAACAGGATGTGCAATTAAGACACCACCAATCCAGACAGTTGGGATGCTGCATAACACACACACACACACACACACACACAGAGTGAGATAAACATGCACAATGAAATACAGAAAGTTATTTTAAATAGTGGTATCTACCATCATCAAACTAAATAAGACGGTTTTATCAGTCTCATCCTGTTCTAGAGGAAGTATAATTATGTATATTGTTCCTCAAAGCAGAATTGCATGCTTTTAAAGGGTAATAAAATAATTTCTTATAATAAAGCCATTGCACTATGATTGCATTTAAATCAGCTGATTATTGCTTTTCATTAATAAATAATTATGGCATTCCTTTCTCCGGATTTCACTTAAATCAACGATGGGGAAAACAAAAATATTGTATAGCTATGTTCAGTAAAACATCTAGCTGATTTGACTGAATAAAATATGATATATATATATATATATATATATATATATTATTTGTTTTTATATTCATTCATATATATTTTATATTTACTACTATAGTAAAATATAGTAATTTGTGTTTGTTATTATTACTTAAAATGTTGCAATAAATTCTGGGTTCTATTTAAGTGACGAGAAACCAAAGTGCTGCATATCCATACATTTTCGGAACTCTTCAATGAGGTTTGTTTCCCTCGGTGTCAGATTGCATTCTGCATATTTTCTGCTTAATTTGATATTTCAAAACCTGAGCTCTTATTTGGAATAAAACTTTGATTATTCTGTTTGTCTTTCTATGATTTATTGCACGACTGAAATTAAAATGCAACTCTAGAACTTTTAAAATGGCATTCGTTCTAAAGGGGCATTCGTTTACTTAGATATTGCATTACAGACAAGTTATTCCTAAAATCACAGTGAATGATGGATAGCTAGTGCTCCATAGCCATCAACACCTCTTAGTGGGGGCTTCGCTCTGATTGGTCGAGTGCCGCAGGGCCCTCTCCTCCCCTCCCCATTGAGTCCTAGGGGCCGCAGGGCCACTGATCTGGGCTGGGAACTGATAGAGTATCCATTTCAAAGGCTTGGCCTGTTCCAGGGCTCAAAAAAGGGGCGGAATGAAATATGGCAGGAAGAGGGATGCCACATTTAATTATCTCATTATCACACAACGACAAACAAACATAAATGGAACAGGCCAGCGAGTGATCCCTGAAACTCTGAGTGTTAAAACTTTGTGTATGTATATTTGAGAAAGTGTGTCAAAGCTCAAAGAACTAAAGGTTTGTATTTAGATGTTTAGATACAAGCTCTTTTAAACTGCCATTTAAACACACACACACACACACACACACACACACACACACACACACACCCTCAGGGCTTATGCTGGCGAAGATCATTAACCTCTCCATACCCAATTAAAGTGAGAGTCTGTGCGAGTGAGTGTGTGTATAAGAGTAAATGTTTGCTTCCATATGTGTGTGAAATATTGCATCTTTTCCTCTGAGTGTTCTTGATGTGAATGTTTTGTAAATTAATCACACTGTGGATAAAAATGTGCACACACACAACCAAAAGCTAATCAGTATGTCTGTTGTGAATGCAATAAGGATGAGGAAGAGTTACCACCTAGCATTGTATTTGCAGGATGGAACTCCACAGGGGAGCTCGGAGAACCGCGCCATGGCCATGAACCTCACAATAACACCACAATACAATCAATACCACACACACACACACTGCACACAACTCACGGCTACAAACAAAAACCATGGTTCCTGCAATAACCTGCAGCACAGAGACGCTGCTGCACACTACGAACGGCTATGGAGAACCACAGTGTCGCCTTATAAAAAAAAAAACAATCATAAATTCTGTGAATACTGCACATGTTCGGCCGTGGTCTCCTCAGTAATCTGAGGCACAAATGGTACACACACCGCCTTCCTCGCCTACCGAGAGGATGAGGAACTCTAAATGTCACAGATGTTCTGAAACACCTACTTTGGAAGCCGAACTATATAAAAAAAAAAAAAAAAAAAAAAACGATGAGAATCGAGACTGCTTAGCTTAAGGTCAGTTTTAAGGATTAAGAGGGCTTTAGTCATTTTTATTCATTTTAATTTAGCTTTTTCATTATGTATACGACTGAAGAGGGAGGACAGGAAGTGCAGGATCAGGATATGACACATGCCGGAGTTGCCTGCGTAAGAACGTCTCAGCTTGAGAAGTCAGAGCATGTGTGCTTTCTTTTAATTCTTTGATGTTTGGATTAAATGCATTTATTTGATTTTGTTTTGTTGTAATAATTCCAGTGGTCAAGATCACATAATGTATCATTATCTTACTGATAACTTTCAAAACACGTCACCACCTTTCACTCCAATGGAACAAAAAAAACCAGCGAGACGAAGACAGACAGCATGAACACTCCCTTCTTCCTGAACAAATCTTTGTGTGAGTATGTGTGTGTATTAGGGAAAATAAAAAAGACTCTAAAGTTTGCCAATTTTTGCTTGATACCATCTTCTCCCCAGTCTCATGTTTTTTTTTTCCCCAC
>NW_015542361.1:113853-117444 GCF_001515605.1 Sinocyclocheilus anshuiensis | reverse complement strand
AATAAAGTGTGTAGGCTATACGTTATTATGGTGAAAGAGTGATTTGTAATGGCTGCTGGGAGTGTGTGCGGTCACACAGTGGGACAGCTGTACGCCCAGATCTCTGACCCAACTGCTACACTCATGTGCAGCATGTATGCAATTCAATTACAGAGCCAAATATTCATTTGAGTCATTCAAAGCCTTCGTTTCACATCCAGTCACACACACAGTAAAATACCTCTTGCTCAGACACGCATGTGTACTTAACTTACGGTAAAGATAAGCGGTCAAGATTGTCAGCGTCATAACATTTGTGATTTTATACGCACAGCTGGGAGCACAGAGACGTACTCTGGCACACAAACTTTCCCCCCACTGAATTCCAGGGTTGGGTGACTGGATCGAGCCAGAGGAATTCATAAACAGTGGGGGCCTTATCAGCCGGGAGAGGGACATCCTCTCAAGCGCACAGCAGACATGATGTGGACCGTGTCATCAAAAAGCGCCACAGACAGCCGCATGAGAGGGAAGGAGTGAATTGCACTCGTTCATTTCTTCGTTTTTCTTAAATACAAATACAAGAAATATGTTAAAGAACGGCAAGAATGAAAATAATGAAAATATGTCAGAGGCATAAAAATAAATACAATTAGAAACTCAAAATAACTACACAAAATATGCATTAATGTATGCAACAAATAATAGTAGTTTAATAATAAAACAAATTTTCCTATGTTCTAAAAATAATTTTAGCACAATAATTAAAAAAATAAGTATTATATTTTAGTATTAGTTAGGTGTTAATTTTAAACCACTTTTGGACAAAGAATTAATTATAATTTTTCTTTCTTTTGTTTCCATCTGTAGCTCACAGATGTGATGGCAGGGGACTTCAAGACCATATCTAAATGTATGCAAGCCTTGTATAAAAATGTATAAGACTTAAAGTACCACAGCAGCCCCCTGAAGCGATTTTTTTTGGGGGGGCAATCCAGCTGTATATGGCTAACCACACTGGAGCCATTTAACCATTTGGTTTCAGAGGCATTTGTTTTTAACATTTACGGGCCCCTGTCAAATTAGGTCTCTGTATTGGAGCAGACAAAATTTGCATCGGCAATCAGTCGTGAGAGTTAGTGTAATGTTTGACTTCAGTGCTTAACTAGCAGCTATAGGGACTGACCCAGGACCAGGTCAATATATAACCTCACAGTGACTCAATTAATCACTTAAACCCATGTTTGACACAAGTGCAACTGCGAAGAGAGATTACGCTGATAAGCCATTTAGCTACACATTTACTGAGAGCCAGTGACTGAACTTACGATTGATAATGTACCGAGAGGAGAGCGAGGATGCTAGGAAAACATTTTAAACATTCTGAAGTGCTGCGTTCAGTTATTTCATATCGCAATGTTATATATAAAAAATAGAGTTATTTTTACAGGAAATCAATTGAAGAAAAAAAAAGGGTTATTTTAATAGCCATGGGTTAATGGCTATTTTTGGATAATGCGTTGTATCCAAAACATAACATAACCAATGAATGACATGTCTCGCACCAGTGAAAAAACAACACTTGAGTTGAAAACAAAAGTCATCACTTCTGTACTGTTTCGACTAAACCCTGTTTTGTCACATGCCTTAAGTTCTTCTTCATTTAAATTATTTGGGACATGTCCACCTCTGTTTCTTCTCATTTTGTTTTGTGTCGTTCTCATGTAAATAATGTGGAATGCCATTGCCCACTAAAAGTGACACACATATAACACAGTAAAAATGATACAGCAAAATATCTAGCGACAAATTTTTATAATATCGAAAGCAAGGCTCATCATATTAGTCTGAAGAGTAATAGTTTCATCTCAAAAATATCAAACACTAATCAGATATAGCCTGAACAACACCTTTTTTAGCAACTATTCTGTTAAAAAAAAAAATTATAAAAAAACCATTCTGTTAAAAAAAAAACTCTCACAGACACTGAGTTAAAAGCCTTGACATTTCCATCGCTATAATTTTATCAGAGAGGTATGTTGAGGAGGTGTGAGAGTAGTCATGTCTATCTGAGGCATATTTGTGGAATGGGCCGGCGCAGCAAAGCTATTTTTTTCTCCATTTACACAAAGGGCAAACCATGTCTATTAGTGCGTTTTACAGTGTTTTGACTGGACTCTCAGTCTGCACCTGTATGAGAAGATTAGAGCGACTCTTTTATCTGACAATGACTAACCAAACACTACTTACAACATACAGCACGGACGCTCCCTCATGTTTCAACTAGCATGCGGGAAAAGTGCCATAATAGTGTTTTAAAAACCCTTTATTAACTTTCTGAGCCAAAACATTAAAATGGAATTGCAGGACAATTGCTGTGTGAAATCTGAAATCTACAATAAACTTTTATATGAACGCAATATTTGGGAGAATGCTTTGGTTTAGGAGGTGAGCGCATTGTTCGGGGTCTTATTTATGTACTGAGATGATGGAGAAAACAAGCGAGAGAGAGAGACAGACAGAGACAAAAAGACAGGCCCATGGGAGAGCTGCTGCTAGAGGCAACATGACCTCACATTACCTCAGAGACATGTAGGTGCAGGAGACACTGCTGTCTACCAAGTGAACAGAGACACAGGCACAAACACTCCACACACCATGTTACTGCAAATTATTACATGGCTCTCCAGAATACTTGATTCGGATCAGTCAATGCAGGCATTCTGTGGTCAGATATTTTTGGATAATGACAGCTAAACTGTATAATTGACCGTCTGTCTCTACATTATACCAGCTTACACCACACAACCAACAGACATTTACACAATATTGTGACAGTAATAAAACCCAAATTAATAATGTGAAAATTAGATGAAAGGTTAATGACATAAAAGTGATAAAAGAAAGAGAAAAATGGTGAAAAATCTGGTCTAAAACATTTTTAACTGAGAAAAAGAGAGAAAGAAAAAAAAATGTAAATTTAACCACCAATTAAAAAAGATAACATTTTACATACAGCTTAATTACATGTGAGTGTTCACATCATAGTCATTAATAAAAAAAACACTTTTTCTATAAATAAAAAATAAAACAGATAGATAGATAGATAGATGATAGATAGATAGATAGATAGATAGATATGTGTATTCAAGTCACTGTATGCATAAATTGCATTTTCATATAATTTTGAATCAATTAATAAGGAGAACAAAAAATGAGCATTATGTCATTGACCCAAACTTTCTGCATTATACGAGTGACTGACCCTGCATAGGTGTCGATAAAGCCGTCCTGAGGTACCCAGCACGCGGTCACTCATTATTCTGAACTGCAGGGCTGTCTGTCTCTCGCTGTATCTGAATAACCCCCCCCCCCCCCCCCCACTCACTCTCATCTCCGCCAACCCTTTTGTTATTTCTCTCCCCTCTCTCTTTCTCCTCCGATCTCTTTTAAATTAATTACAAACTGGTCTAGTGACGGAGAGAATAAGCTTTATCTTCCTCTACTCCACTCCCTTACTGTGTCGAGAGAGTGAGACTGAGTTAAAGAAAGGGAGAGAGAGAGAGAGAGAGAGAGAGAGACAGAGAGAGAGAGAGAGAGAGAGAGAGAGAG
>NW_015542361.1:95532-113843 GCF_001515605.1 Sinocyclocheilus anshuiensis | reverse complement strand
AGGGAGAGAAAGAGAGAGAGAGAGAGAGAGACAGAGAGAGAGAGAGAGAGAGTGAGAGAGAGAGAGGACATACCATACGCCAGTGCTTTCCTCCTGCTCCACTCTCTTCCTTTCCCTCGTTTTCTCCCTCTTCACTCTCTTCTCAGGCAACCCTGAGCAAGTGCTAGCAAGGGTCATATCTTTTTAATTATCTTTCTTGCCTTTGATTAATTATTCCGTCTGACAATAGCATGTTTCTAATGCTTTTCACCTGCCCGTCTTGATTGACAGTGCCTCTGTCTGAGTCAAAGCAAACAGCTGCTGCCATTATTGCCTAGCAACCAGGAGGTGATGGATGAGACCCAGAGATGGATGGCCACAATAAATCATGTCTCCTGCTATAAAACTGGAAAAAAGAGAGAGAGGGAGAGCAAGGGAGGGAGAGAGGGGTACTAGGAAGGGGAAGAAATAGAGCATACAAAAACAAAACAACCTATTCTCTCCATCCTGTTCTTGCTTTCCCTCACGCCCTTATGTTTTTCGCATGCGCTCCCTCTCTCTCTTTCTCTCGCTGGAATGGGTTTGAAGCTCTCTTAACAGTTTGACCCAAGCTTTCAACCTCTCTCAGAAGGGTGTAGCTCAAAAGTGGGTTTGCAGGGGAACATGAAGCCCATAGGGCTTTATAGATGTAGACTGCTGAAACCCAAACGCTCGAGGAGTTCATCATAGGGTGGGGCCTGTCATGAGTTGGGACACGTTCTAGGTGCTGGAAAATTCAAGAACAATGAATTCAAGTACACCCACCATGTCCAACAACGAGTCTGAAATGCAAAATAATTCATCAAACCCATTTCAATGCGGCCGAGAGCATGATGCATCTCACGTCAATGGCCGCGTAGTCCGCTACTGCAACAATGGACAAATATATCAAGCATTGTTGAGCACTCAACTGCCACCGCCAGAGAAGACAGGAATCTGACCAGCCCATGAACTGCAGGCACACAGCGAGAGTGCGCCGTTAACCGAATTATCAGATGCTTATAGATACTGTGAAAATATGATTCAGACAGATCTCATCTTACAGTCACAAAAGAGATGGAGGAAAACATGGAAGAAATGTTTTCATTAACGCGGCCTGGGTGCGGATGACCATGTGCGATTTGAGCGCTCAGATATGCGTTTCTTTTTCTGCTTTCGTTAAAGGTCGGCTTCATTTCCTGCTAATGAAGCCCAGCTGTTCCCGTTCTTTTCGCGTCCATGACGACAATGGTCACCTCGTTCCTGAGGGGCTGTCGACAAAACTTTATGACCTTGATGAAAAAAAACGTTTCAGCGCAGGGGGAGGAAAACAAAAATGGAAAAAAAAAAGTCAGGGTTACCTAGGCTACAGGGCCACGGCGATGACAAACAAAAACACTTTGCGTTTTGTTTTCAAGCGTCGCCACCCCTCGTTTTATTTTTGCCCTTTCAGGCGCAAAAAAACGGGTAGTGAGTGGGTGAATGAGTGAGCAAAGGAGTTCAGCTCCTCTGGTATCTGGTAACGAACAGTGCAAGAGCTCAGCCCATCCATCAGAGGAAGCCCACGTCCTGCTCCGAGCTCTCTCTTGTTCGCTCTCTCTCTCTCTGAGCCCTGCTCAGGTTACAGCTTTACACGGCCAGTCTAAATAATATTCAAAATGATGAATGACATGGCCAGCCTTGTATCCATCATCAATTTCTTTTTTTAAGGAGCATCCATCTTCGGTAATGCTCCTTTGAATCATGGGAAAGCGAAAGAGCTCCAATGCACTCATGCAGGCCCCTGGAGAGGCAGAAGGAGGGACAGGAGGAGGGAAGAGGGAGGGTAGGGGATGGTGGATTTGGGTTCTGACTGATACCTGACAGCCAGAAGTGTGCACGGACACGGTCTTCACGAGTCGGACACTTGTAGGCTAACTTATAAAACCTGCAACTTCCTGTGACCTCAATAAATACAAACTTCTGTAAGTATGTCATAAAAAAACATGCACAAACATAAAAACATAGGAATTCTGGGGAAAGATTTGAGTGGCATTGTTAGTGGACCTACTGGAGCCGTGTCTCCCCCTCATCCGCCATCCCCTCCCCTGGCTGTGCAGAACCATTGGTGGCGTGGAGGCAGTGGCAATTCTCCGAGGGGGGGACGGCCCCTAACACTGGGCTCCTTGGCAAGGGCCTGTTTGATAAATGACACATGTCATTCTGTCAGGAGAGAAGGGTGGGTCCATGATGTATGACCGTACTGAGGAGCTGGGGAAATCGACTGTTTGGCATGGAGCGCCTCTCTCTCTCTCTTTCATTCTCTCATTCCCGCTATCCGGGTTCAGGACGGCATCAAAAAGGCCGGTGTTGTATCTGTGCGTGTGGGAGCCAGAGAACAGGCCGGCTTTTCTTTTTTTTTTTTTTTTTCTCTCTATTACTTCATCTCACTTTCTTTCTCTCATACTATCCTTAAAAAAAGGAAGAGGCAACAGGCCAACGAAGGAAAGAAAGGGGAAAAAAATATGTACGAGCAAGAAACCGACCAAAGAAAAGGCCGGTTTTTTTTTTTTTTTTTTTTTTTCTCTCTATTACTTCATCTCACTTTCTTTCTCTCATACTATCCTTAAAAAAAGGAAGAGGCAACAGGCCAACGAAGGAAAGAAAGGGGAAAAAAATATGTACGAGCAAGAAACCGACAAGTCCTAAAAATCCTGGCTCCGAGTAGTGCAAGAGGGCAAGGGTATCAATCAAAGTCAACTTCAGCAACAACGTGACTACTATTTCAAATAAAAACTACATACGGCAGACAAACAAACTGAGCATAGAAACTAAACCCGAAACGGCTCACCGACCAACAGACCGAAACTCTCTCCTCATTCATTCTTGTGTCTCCTCAAAGGCAGGCTTCAACTCACCCCGCCTTTACTGTAAAAGTCGTCTTCTCCTTTTCCTTCCTCTATCTCATGCTCTTTTCTTTTTTAACACACTGGCAGTGGGGGCCTGACATCTGCAGAGTGCATTTACAGAAAAAAAATGTGTCAAGGAAGCGTGATCCCCCTCCACCCTCTCTCTCTCTCTCTCTTTCATTAGCTCACTGGCAGGGTGGCACTTCTCAAGCTCATTACAGCCAGAGGATTTATGGTGCTGAACCCAATGGTGGAGAAAAGGCATCTGTCAATAATTGCAGGGAGCAGCGCACACACATCTCGAGAAGCTTTGAAATCTCATTAGGTATGCAGTTATCAGGCATAAAGATCAAAAACATTACTCAACTCAGACAGAATCCTACCAAGAAACATTAATTAGCAACAGGCCCGCAGTATAAAATAAAACAGACTTCCTATCTTGCTCTCTCTCAGCCTCCCTCCCTCACTCTGCCCCTCACACCTGCCTGCCTCTGCCAAGAACCGGAGCAACTAACCCAAGCAGGCGATGCGTGCAAACACATTCAAACGTTGGAACGCACAGGAAGGAAATGCCGGTACTACATTACACACAGGAAAATGCACATCATTGTACGTAAATACTCATATATGTGCACAGAGGTTGCACAGACGCACCCAGACGTGGACAAACACACGCACCAGGGACTCCGGCAGATTTAGCAATATCACCAGCCCCTGTGCGGCGCGTTCCCCTCATCTTCCTCTACATTCATTAAAAAAACTCAACGTGGAGGGAGGAGGGATAATTCCCAGCATCTGAGACTGATCAGGACATGAGAGAGCAGGAGTTTGCGAGCGTTTGAGGGCTGCCCCCTCCCTCTTTCCTCTAGTCGGGGTAGTGAGGAGAGAAGGAGGAAGAGGCCTGTCAGGCCGGAGAAGGATGTCAGAGCTCAGGCTGGCCCTGATTACTAGGGCCCCACTCTCGCTCTCATTCTCTGATGCTCTGCCTTTCATCACCGGCACCGCCATCAAAAAGCAGCCTGCTTGTCACACACACACTGTGATAAAAAAGTGACACAAGACTGATGGCTGTCAGTTTTCAGGCTCGGAGTGAAAGAAGAGGAGGGTGCCGAGACGAGTGGGGCAAGACCCCTGCCATTTATGTAGAGGAATCACACACACACACACACACACACACACACACAGAGAGAGATTCAAGTGACACTGAACTAAACCAACAACCAGCCCCTTGCCAAAATCTTTACTGTCTAGTCCCTGCCCCCAACTAACTCTCCCTCTGTGTCATTTTCTCGCCTCCCTCGGCACGTCCCCATCGCTCTTCGACATGACAGGGATTACTTCCACGCACCCATATTTCACTGGAACTCTCAGAGTTGCGTGTAGCTGCCAGAGTGGACCGACCTCATGGATACACACACAAAGAACTACAGTATCGCTCAGAGTGGGACAGAGCAGGAAGGCGGGGCAACTCAAGCAGATGGAAAGAGTGCGGGCCGTATGATTCATTAGTACTGTGATACTCAGTGCCACCTCTGTGCAAGGCTAAGCTAATATCCCTCACAGTACCGGGCAGGGTAAAAATAGCCATCTACCACAGCCAGACACACAGATCCCAGAAACCCTCTTCATTTCCTGTCTCCTCCCAGATTCCCCCGCCGGAAGAGGTGTGGGCCACGGTAGCAGCAAATCATGCAGCGTGGCCGAGAATCTTGACCAATCGCCAGCGTGAAACAACAAATAGATTTGGAGGTGTATTCTGGGTGTCATCGGGAGGGCTCAGTGTTCATTATTGATCGGTAAAATAAACAAGAATCTGCAAGATGCGCATACGGATCTGATCAACACTTGCTGCGTGCGGTATGCTTTCTCCGTGGGAACTGCTTTGTAAAACAGGTTCAACAATCACGGTGCATGTAGTTCCAATTCTCTCAACAACAGGAAACAATCAACAAACTACAGCTCACAACTATTCTGAACTAAAACTATTTAAACTTTTCATCAAATCAAAACACAGAAACATTGAAGGGGAACACAAACATTTAGACATATTTATTTTTCTTGTACTTTTTGACGTGTAACTGGCAGATAAGCTACTCAAAATGTTTAGTTTAAATGTCACTAACAATGCTTAATTTATTTTCAATTTGTGTGACTCACTTTGAAAAAATATCAGACTAGTCAAAACTGGAATGATGTCCTTCCTTATTTCATATTATTCTTTAAAAGATCAATAGACTTTTATTTAAGCAGAATAAAAAGACAATGGATCATAAACCCATAAAGTCAAGAAGCAAATTTACACAGTGGCAAATTTAACAAACACCAAAGGCCTAATAGATTTTTTTTATGTCCACTGTATTCAGCACAGCAAGTTATTTCAAACCACATATTTTAATGGTATATAGAGCTTCACATTAATGTGTGCAAATGACAGTATTTAATACAAAACAATAGCCTATATGTGACCCTGGACCACAAAACCAGTCTTAAGTGTCATTTCTTTTTAATTGAGATTTCAAATAATATATTAATAATAAAAAGCTGAATAAATAAGCTTTCCATTGATATATGGTTTGTTAGGATAGGACAATATTTGGCCGAGATACAACTATTTGAAAATCTGGAATGAAGTTCTTAGCCATGCATATTACTAATCAAAAATGAAGTTTTGATATATTTATGGAAGGACATTTACAAAATATCTTCATGGAACATGATATTTAATGATTTTTGGCATAAAAGACAAATCTATAATTTTGACCCATACAATGTATGTTTGCCTATTGCTACAAATATACCCATGCTACTTATGACTGGTTTTGTGCTCCAGGGTCACATATTTTATTGACAATGCCTTGTATTCTTCAACAGAAATAAAAATGTATTTCCGTTTTAATGTAGAGCTGAAATAGCACAATTGTAACTGATAAAATTAATGATAATCAATCATTTAAAAAATGAATGATAATTCATAATTCATGTAAAAAACAAACAAACAATGAATTTAGTTTTCAGTTAGGGATTTGAGTTGTGCACGGAGAACCTCCATCAAAAAAGTAACTTTAAATTAGTGAGAAAAATAAATAAATAAAAAACCCAACATACAATGTATTGTATGGCAATGTGCTTACTACTTACAATGTAATACAATACAATGTACTTACATCACATTTTATATTATATTATTATAATGCAAGCATTTTCTATTTTGCAAAACAATATGAACTAACAGCAGGCGAGCGATTACCGTCGGCATAAAAGTTAAAATGTGTCTGCGTTTAGGTCAATCACACTTAAAAGAAAGGGAGGGATCAAAACAATATTCACTTTTAAAAAGTACATTTAAGTGAGGCCTTAAATCTTAAATACAAAACGTAATGATATTTTTACATAAACAGCAAATTTTACTTGATTTACTGAAATATAACTTCATTACAGAAAAAAAAGAGCATTACTTTGTTCAGATTATGGTCAATACAGTCAAAGGAGTAAATGTGTTCCTGCAAAAAGAACAACAAAATCAACATTTTTACCAGTTGATACTTTGTGGATCGGTATTTTTAAGGTTATTTCGACTGCCCTGCTGCTTTCAAACTGTGAAATTGCTTTATTTTGTAACCTTCAGCTATGTTATAAAAATGTTTGCACAAAGAGTCTATCATAACTGCTGGATGAGAGCAGTGGCCAAGATACAGAATATCTGATCAGCCGATGAATCTAATAAAAAAAAAAAGAAAATAAAAGAAATGTTTGTCACAATAGTTGTTAGCTAGAGTGTGTGTAAAAGCTAGTCACACAAAAACAACGGAATCGCCCTGCACTCTCATTAACCCTGCTGCAGTCACCATTCATCATCATATCTTCACCAAACAATCTCTGGAAAAGAAGGGATGAAAATAAAGGAAAAGTGAGAGGGAAACAGAGAAGAGAGAGATAGTAAGGGGGTAGAAAGAGGGAAAAATGAGGGAAGGATGCAGCCTTGTGAGCCAATTTAAGAAATAAGTGCTGATGCATCAGCTATTGACTGTGTGAACGCTCCTGATAACGCTCAAGGCGAAACTGTGAGGGAAATGACAGCATCTACCGCCTGCAATAAACTGCAGCCCGCGAGACCAAGGGAGCCCTAATTGACAGCTGTCAAGCTAATGGGAGCCATGACGGAAGATTCGGGAAAAAAATTCTGTTTATCAACCATCAACCCTGGTGTGGATCCACAGGGAGGAGAACTTGCCCTCCCTCCCTTCTCTCTCTCTCACTCTGTTTGGCTGTTAGGTTATTCAGCTTTTTCCCTTAACCCCCATCATTCTTTCCTTCATTCTTTCTCTCTCTTTCTCTTCGTTCCTGTGCTTTTTCCCTGCCTCTTCTGCTCTTAACCCTTCTCATCGTTGCTCACTTCTTGCGGTGAAAAAGGCGGAGGACAGCCATAACTAATCATAGTGTCAGTTGGCTGCCTGGGAGCGCAGGGTTTGGGCCAGAGCAATGTGAGGAGGACGAAGACTCAGGCCCCATAATCTCCACACACACACACACACACTGCTGAAGGGACACCTACACAGGGCCAAATGCAGTCCTCTGTCCAACCACTGTGTAAATAAAAGCAAGGAAAAATCTGCGACGACAACCATTCATAATTTCAGTGTAACAATATATCTAGCAGGCAAAGTAACAAGCTGCTCCCTCTCCTGCTAAAATTACCATCTAGTAATTACGAAATGTTTCATTCATAATGCTCTCAGAAAAGGAAAACTGATACAGAAATACTCAAATACCTATTAAAGAGCTGCAGATGATATTTAATTAGATCTCCTGTTAGATTTGAAAATTTTACTCTCATTACATGCAAAACATCTAGATTAAAATTATATCTGGGTGTGCATTAGTATGCAAACTTTTGATTAATCATTTTGTGAATTAAATAATCGTATATATTAAACTAAAAAAAAACAAATCCATTCATTTGAGAATGTAATTCTGGACAGTGGTGTACATGACATAATTTTATTTTTTTCTTAATAATGCATATGATTATCATGACTAGGTTTTAATAAGGATAATTAACAATCAAGTCACCATGATGTTTCATTATAATTTAAGTAATCAAATTGCAGCAGGGGAAGAAAAAAAAAAAAACATTGAACCAAAGTGGACGACTCTTAATTTGCAAAGAAATCAAAAGACATTACAGATACACAGAATGAAACTTGAAAACTTCCACACCGCCAACTATTTTGATATTCTTTCTGAGACTTTGTCTATACTAATCATAACTAACCCTATGTGTTTCATAAATGCATACATGTGGGTGATGATTATGCTCATGTGACCGTATTTATGAGCCCACCGGTGTTCCCCACATGATCACACGTATCCAACGCTCCACATCCTCGCCGGAACAGGCTTTGAGTTTGATTAATCATTGCGTACTGTCTGCAATCAATCAAACACACACGAAATCACAGAAATCAGCTCCTTTCCCCAACTGCAATCCATCTTAGCGCAGCCTCCGTTACATTCGTCACAACCCAAATCATATTTAGCCGCTCTAAACACAATGCTGAGAGTTAGCATTTATTCTAACGCAGATAAACTAACTTTAAACATGCTATGAACACTATCATAATGAACAATGTCAACATTATCTGTCTTCATACATCAAATCCGCGCGGTTTAAATGAAATGCATGCACAGAGATTACATTTCACCAAACTAAGAGCCGAGACCGACACGTTAACCAGGACACTGTAAGTGTCAACACTTAGGTATTGAGGGCACGTGGATGTTTCCAACAACGGTGTGCTTTAGCAGCTAACTTTGATATTAAAAAATGAGACGGGCAAAGAGATAGCTGGGGGAAAAAGTTTGATGTTCTCTTCGGCTCCCCAAAACAATTGATATGTTTGGTCTGGCAAAAGCTTTGTAGCCTGTGAACAAAAACACGGTGTGTTCGCTGCATTGCCTGCATCTGATTGGGTGTTGTTGTTTTTTTGGCGGGGGCGAATCACCCTTGCTAGACAGAGAGTGCTGTGTCTGTCTGTTAGAAAGAGAGATAGATAGAGTAGACTGAACAAATGGAGAGCAGGCAATTTTTCCCCACAACAAATAAAAATAAAAAATTCACGACAAAGGTGCGCGTGAGCCCGTGACACACTTCCACAACACAATTTTTCTGCGCCTTTTGATTCTGTTTTGTCACCTCGCCACTCTTATTGTTCTTAGTCTCTTGACCATTAAAAGCACTTTATTCCAGCCAACATGATTACCCAGGTACCCTGGCCCATTTGTCACCTGCAGCAGCAAATTGAGTTAGTGCACCAACTAAAGGCATGGAGGACTGTGTAATATCAACTTGATTACATCAAACTAGCTGCAAACCTAATTGGGCTGGATGACAGTGTGCGGAGCTTGTCATCTCCAATCATTAGGCCTGTCAGGAATCCATCAGCTTTACAGCTAATTAGGTGAACACTAATGAAGCTGGCAAAACAACTTTTCTTTTTCTACGGCTGAGCGGGCCTTCCAGACTTGGTGGGAGGAGGGAGGTAGGGAGAGACAGAACGAGGGAGCGAGAAAAAGAGAGACAGAAAATGTGAGGGAGGGAAAAATTTTCTCATGCAAAGCTCAAGGTTGCAGGGGACTGGATTTCCCAAAGTTCCTAATCAAGGCCCATCATCTGCCATCTTTCCTTTGCTCTTTCCATCACGACGGCACAATCAATTTGTCATCACTCTTTGTATGCCACAGTGCAGTCGTCAACCTTATAACTTGCAGCTGTGAGGGCTGCTGGGAGGGAGGGAGGGATGGAGTGAGAAGAAGAGGGAGAGACGAAGGGGAGGGGCATTGGTTTGAAGAAAGGAGAGAGGGAGTTAAAGAAAAAAAAAATATCACAGGAAGTTGCCTCATCTAAAGAGAGAAAAAAAGGCTCTCAGCCTGCTCTTGTATTTGTCTTCATCCGCTCATCAAAGGCATAAATGCCTGATTTTTTCTCTCTCACTCTTCTGAAATGAGAAGCCTCTCAGTCACCCTTGTTCCCCTCCTCCTTCCTTCCCTCTACCTCTGCGCGTCCATTAGGCAAAAGCATTTTGATAAAGTAAAGCACAAGCCTATCGTATTGGGAGAGGAGAGGAGGGGAGGGGGGACAAAATGAGAGCACTCACTCTGCCAACTTCTGATTGACCATTAGAGCTATTGATGAATGTGGCTGTCAAAAGAGAGACAATTAAATCAAATATGAAACAAAGTTGCATTGACGGGTCAGACTGATGGAGCAAACCATTCTTCCGTCTCCAGATTAGGTTATTAGTTTTGTGTATGTATGTGTGTGTATATATGGTTTATGAGGACACAAATGTGTATAATGACATGGGTACTACAATGTAAACATGGTTTATGAGGACACAGATGTGTCCCCGTAAAACAAAAGGCTTAAAAAACATACAAAACTGTGTTTTATGATATTCAAAAATTGCCAGTAGTTTTCTGTAAGGGGTAGGTTTAGGTGTAGGGTTGGTGTAGGGCGACAGAAAATACAGTTTGTACAGTATAAAAAACATTACGCCTATGGAGAGTCCCCGTAAACCACAAATGCAAGTATGTGTGTGTATAGGACTGTAGGTGTGCCCTTTATTGGACCGTTCATGAGTGCATTGTACTCCAGTGATATTTGTATGCGTGCAAGAGCGTCAGTGTTGATCAAACAGTACGGATCTGTTCTTGACAATTCACATGCCTTATGCATAAATATTTAACTGTATGCAACTGTTGAATCTGATTGTCAATGGTCTGCCTATTTTTATTTAGATAAGATCTTCACCTGAAAAAGTGTAAGCGGTAAATATTTTGCAGTCTATCGTAAACTAACAGTGTGTAATTCATCCATGAATAAACAAAGGCTTCCAGTGTCTCCCAGTAAAGTTTAGACAAGGATTCAAAAATCACAAGATGTAAGTATTCTAGTTTTTAATCAAAACAGTAACTACTTTTAAAGTGGCTACAATGTAGTCCTAAAAAGACATTAGCAACAGTTAAGCTGACAGATTTTTATTTTTGTTTCTCTGACTACATCATTTTTCCTTGTTACAAATTTGTCAACTAACAATCAAAATGTCATAAGGTATCCCATGACGTTATTTTTAGACAGTTCATAAAAAAAAATAAAAAAAAACAGTTTTAGATGTCGCCTATCCTTATTCAAACGGTCTGTTTTTTTTTCATGTTCCTTGTGTTTGTGGTCTCTGAGCAGCGGAAGTAAATGTGGCCTTGTACCCAGCCTATGTACAAAAATAGAAAAGCAGCAATTAAAGATGTTTTAATGGGAGGTTGTCAGAGCAGACGTGACGTCACGGGGTTGTGGCGTTGCCATGGAGAGTGATTTATTGATGTTTATCAGGAATGAATAGATCAAAGAGCACCCGGATGACAGGCAATCAATCAGCCGTCAAATCAAAGATGGCAATTGTCCATTAAAGGCTCTTCTAGACCCCTCGCGAGTCGGCTACAAAATAATCTTTGAGTCTTTCCCAGAAACGGAGAGGAGGGATAAAAAAAAGAATAAGTTGGCTTTTTGTGATCAAATGTTTTCGCACAAAAAAAGCCAAAAACAACGAAGGCGAGCATCAACGAGAGTCATGACAGTCAGCTGACACCCAAGCCCTTTTTTTCCTGCGCTTCTTTATAGATCTCTAATTCATGGAGTAAATATCTACGCCCTACGAGGAAAGAGAGGGGTGTAAAAGAGAGAACAATCAAAAAGACTTACAATCGACTCAGCTTCAGCTGCATGGGAACTGACCAAAGTACAAAAACTACGCGAGTAGAATAGCCAGTATCCACGTGAATAAAGTTAAACATTATTATTCAGCCAGTCGACTACTGTGCTTAAAGGACATGTCACTATGTGGCCTCAAACGATCTTCTACGCTAGCATTACAAACTACAAAAGAAAACCTTTCCAAAAAAAAACACTTTTTTCGTATACACATCATTTCGCTAAGTAAAGGAGCAGTGGATAATTCCAGATCATTCACACACACACGCACACCCTCACACAGACACGCACACACACACACGTTCAGTGATACTATGAAAATAGTGCAAAACAAATCTACAAAAAAAAATAATAATAATACAGAGGTGACGAAGAGCAAATGAGGAAGAAGAGGAGCCGTACCTGCCGAGCGCCGGGGCGCTTGCTGCTTCCTCCGCGCGTAGCTGTCGCCAATAGCTTTCTGTGAAAATCCCAAAGACTCCAAGTGCCCACCGCCTTTCAAACGTCCATCTCTTTTATAATAAACAAACCGGGGTAACGACAAAAAGCTTGAAGGAGGAGATGGACGGACTTGTCGCCCGCGCGCTGCCTCGTTTGCTTATTTTGTCCGCGCGCGTTGGGAAGCCGCTGAGAGAATCGATGCGATAGGTGTTTGATTGGGTATTCCTGCTTGTAATAACGCACATCAGAAGGAGGGGATGGACTCGGGCTGCGCCTCAGCTTCTGCTGCTGCGAGAGCATGGATCAGTGAGCTATTGCCAAACACTTTCTTAGCCGCTAATAGCACTTTTTAGCCTTCTTTGTGGGGCTCATAGCAGGTAGGCTATTTAAAAACAGCAACGGGCGAAGCAGACGCGTCTTACTCTCGCTCGCCAGATGCCTTTCTCTCCTGAAAATCCGTTATCAAACGCTTTCTTCACAGAATGGACTTTTTAAGACGGTAAGATCAACATTTTCCAGATATGTCTATCATCCTGTCACCTACTAAAAAAAAAAATAACGATGTTATAAAGAGATATTTTTCTTTTTCGATTTTGCAAGCGTAAATTGGAGTCAAGTGTAAACTCTTTGTAGTGGACAAAGGGCGAAGTTGTCCGTATTGGATGAGAGGGGGAGATGGGAACTGAAACTCCTCTCTGTTTACTAGCTGCGGGTGAGTTGTCAGAAACTGCCTCTTCCACTAAAGTCCGCGCCTTCGCCTTGCGTTCTTGCCGTCTCCTCTCGCATCTGACCGCAAAGGGAATAGCATCAAGACATCGGAAGGGGGCAACTGGGAGTCGTAGCGTTCAATAAAACCAGAATGTCCAGAATCTCTTGAATGTCCGCGCGTCGAGCTCACATGGGCAGATTGAAAGAGAAGAGCAGTCTTTCACGGATCCGGGATGTTTTTGCCCAATCTCACTCACTCGTGTGTGCATGCCGTTAGATCCGCCCAAGCATCTGTCCGTCTAACCATTGGTGCATCCATCAGTGTCACACACACACACACACACACACACACACACAGACACACACACGCCGCACGGAGTCGCTTTAACTACAGGCAGCTTCTCTTCTTCATCAAACCACTGATAAAGCAAGATTAGAGTGTTTAGTGGGGGTTGCTTTCCGATGTTATAGGCTATCCTAAAATAAATAATGAATTATCAAATTAGGCTAATGGTGCATCGGAAAGCTACAACGAGTAGTGCATGACGATGTATTTTCAAACTTTAGTGGACGAATGTTTCCCCCTATTACCCACACGTTAGTCTATATTAATGCTACAACTATTTAATAATAGCCTACAGACGAGTAATGGCAGCGCATCACTGTTTACAAATATATAACATTTTCTGAAAGATTTTCTCAAAGTAATTCACAAACGAATTGATGCAAAGCATGCCCTGCTCTTCATTTATTTTGTTATTATTTAAGTTGTTAATATTTTTGTCTTTTTGGCAGTTGTAAAGTCTGAGTGAAGTGAATGTATGTGTCTTGTATTGAGGTGAATTTCTTTGATTTGCTTTAAATTACCGCGAGAATGCATGAAATATATTCTGAAGTGTGGTGTTTATTTTAGGAGCATATTTCACTGGTTGCCTGCAGTGTACAAGCATGTGGCTACTAGCGAAACTACTTTAAATGCATCATCAAAGTTTCTTGAGAACCGCGAATTTCATTTGACTTATTTAAAGTTATAATGTCTGTAAAAGTAAAATAAGCACAAAGTAATAAACTGTGCTAATGTGGATGTGTTTTAGTCTCTAAGACTATCAAACACCTATTAAACAGGTAAAGCTCTCCTTCAAATATGTAGCCTACTTTGCATGAGCGTAGATAGATGCATATATCTAAATTGAAAAATATATACAACTAACGGAGACAAGAAAATTGCATCTATGTAATAACTTCAAATAATTTTGTGAGTGTGTGCGCACGTGTGTGGAACAGAACAGCTGCATGAGTGAATATGAACGTGAGTGCGCAGCAGATTGTAACCGCCCCCTTTTATGTGCTTATCCTAAAATCCCCCAAAATGTACTATTCTAAATTACGTCGACTTAGGAAGTTTTACAGTGTTATTTCTGTCAAAAAATTACAGCACTAACTGTGATTGTGCTCAGTTATCCAAAGAGAAGAAAAGGTACGTCATTGTCTGTTTCACTTTATTTTCTGTGGGTTTCTCCATGTGTGTATCCTTCATGCGTTTAATAGTATGTTTTGTCTGTATCTTTTTGTCTATTAAACTCTTAAAATATCAAATAACATCTGTTTTTAATGTCAAAATTACAGACATCTCTTTAACTTGAATCATAGGCCTAACAAATCATCACAGCTTAAAAAGTCTTAAAGTATTATTTTTAAACGTACACATTATTATTATTATTATTATTATTATTAACAATTCTCAATCTTCCAGATTTAGGAATATTCAGGCTTGTGATTTATTGTTGAGGGAGAAGAGAGTGGCATTGTCAAACAGAGTTTCTAAGACTGTAAATGAACTTGGACATCATTCTTAAAACAGGAGATAAACTTTATACTTTAATGAATCCTTCGCTATTAAAATATGCTTGTCTTAATTTCTGTGAATGTTTGTTTCATTTTGTTTTATAATTACAGTAGGCATTTCTGACACAATTTATAGAGAAAGACTATTTTTATCATAAACAACGAGTTATTTAGTAACACTTGGAGGCTCATTTTAATTGCCACATTCGCTGAAGAAAACAGGGACGCTGATGTGTTTTATTTGCCGCAATAGCAT
This sequence comes from Sinocyclocheilus anshuiensis, assembly GCF_001515605.1. NCBI lineage: Eukaryota > Metazoa > Chordata > Actinopteri > Cypriniformes > Cyprinidae > Sinocyclocheilus > Sinocyclocheilus anshuiensis. Next base: position 98,944 of record NW_015542361.1, on the reverse strand, counting down.
GGCTCATGGTGGCTTTGTTAAACATTCCTGGTTTATAAACTGCTGTTGGTTCAGTTTAAATAAGTAACTGTTCATTCAAATGTCCAGTCGAATATGAAGAAATGAATGCAAGTGTAATCTGAGCAGGAACACACGCTGTGAAAATACTGTCTAATTCTCCAAAAAGTCAGTAAACGTTGAAATTCAGAAAAAGAAAAAGCACCACGTGATAGTACGGAGAAAAAAAAAAAACATTAAAAAGTCTAAACTATGCACTCTTTGTTCTTTGCCTCCTCATATTAGTGCAGCTCTCACGAACCGCAGATATCTGAGAGTTCGTTTCTACCTTTAAACTGAGAGCAAAGTCTGAAATAGCCTCAGTGGATACGAGTCAAGCTTGAGCAGCTTTACCCCAACATGACTTTAATCTTAGAGGTATATTTATTCTATATGTTTTATAGTCTAAACTAATACTTTATTGGAAACTTTCAGCCTATTTTAATTACACAGATGTCTAAATACGGGAGATTTATGAATTTAATTTCTCCAGGCTAATCCAGATTTTAGCCTCGGCTCTATTTCATTCAGTCTTGGTTTCCAAAAGTGTCCGACGCAAGCACGAAATTAGAAACGAGCAAGTAAACATGGGGTAAAGTGCTGTGTTTATTGCGCACTTTTTACAGGCATGTGAATATCTGTTCGGTTTTCGTTCCCCTCATTCGTCTACACATATTTTGTTAGAAAAAAGGGAAAGCATTCAATTTAATCCAAGCAATCGTAATCACTGCCATGCACATAGCTGCATAGTGAAGACTACGCAGTTTCATTTCATTCTTTTTGCGCAAAATTTTGAGAGATGAAATAAAAAATGTTAACAGCGTATAAGAACTTCAATCAATTCAGCCCCTTCTTAAAGTTGCAAAAATAATTAATTATTAAAATTAATTACACAAGCTGACACGACAGATCCACTGGAGGGATCACAATTTATATAGTATCTCAGTACGATCATATAAAGGAGTCCCGAGTAACTAACGTTGACAAACGATATGAGGACCATGATTTCTAGTCCTGCTCTACTGAATGACTGTTAAGTTTAGTTAGTCTGTTTGTTATGTGAAATCCAGGCTGAGTCATTTGTGGTTATTTTGAGTAGCTGTTAATTTAATTAGCATTAGTTGTCCCATAAGTGATGTCATTATGTTTGAGGCATTTTACATTGAGGTAGAATAGCAGGATTTGGGTGTTTCTACAAGTAAGAGTATCAGGTGCACAGGTTTATCCTCTGGTGCAGATTGAACCTCTCTTAAAATTCTAAAGGAAAACAAAATTGTGTGAGTGTGTTGTGTAGGAATTTATGTTATTTTTGTTTCAGTTTAAGCCATGAACAACTAAGACTTATGGTTGATTACTTTGCAGTATATGTGTGTGTGTGTGTGTGTGTGTGTGTGTGTGTGTGACAAACGATATGAGGACCATGATTTCTAGTCCTGCTCTACTGAATGACTGTTAAGTTTAGTTAGTCTGTTTGTTATGTGAAATCCAGGCTGAGTCATTTGTGGTTATTTTGAGTAGCTGTTAATTTAATTAGCATTAGTTGTCCCATAAGTGATGTCATTATGTTTGAGGCATTTTACATTGAGGTAGAATAGCAGGATTTGGGTGTTTCTACAAGTAAGAGTATCAGGTGCACAGGTTTATCCTCTGGTGCAGATTGAACCTCTCTTAAAATTCTAAAGGAAAACAAAATTGTGTGAGTGTGTTGTGTAGGAATTTATGTTATTTTTGTTTCAGTTTAAGCCATGAACAACTAAGACTTATGGTTGATTACTTTGCAGTATATGTGTGTGTGTGTGTGTGTGTGTGTGTGTGTGTGTGTGCGTGTGTGCACGCATAAAATATAAAACATTTGCCATGTTACCCTAAGTAAATTGCTTAAATTAATATTCTATATTCTTTATTATTTTTTATTCTTTATTATAAAAAAAAAAAGTAGAAATAAATAATTGCCGAAGATCCTTGATAATGCATGTTACTACTGTGGCCTGTGTTACTGATGCCAATGTTGATTATTTATATTGTTATCATAGTGACAGCAGGTTTATATGGAGCAGAGGCACAACTGGATGTTGTATGTGATCGATATATGAGTGGAGAGCATTAGTCATCAGTCAGAGGAGGAGAGGTGAAGTTAAAGTGGAAATTGAGGTTTATTGGCCAAGAAAGACAGCTCTAACAAAGGATTTGTTTTCCTGAGTTGCTCCCAGCATTAACAATATAAAATACACCATTATAATATAACACAGCACAACATACACAGGTTAGGCCCAGGGGAGCAGCAGGAACTCATTGTTTCAAGGAACATATCTTATGAATAAAGGTTAATATCTGGTGACACCACCCATGAGACTACAGGAGACCCAGCTGTGCTATAGGCCGGGGTCGGTCTGATCTTGCAAGACCCACAAAGCACAAGCTCAGCTTGGTACCCAGCTAATTTTTTAGTGGTTTGAAGAGGGCAAGTGTCTTTACCGTTATATCCCTACCTTCTGAAAACAATGGTTAGGACTAGATCCTAGCCAGCTATAAGAAGCATGTGTCGTAATTAGAACTAGAGGAGATTTCCCGCTTCTGGAGCTCACGCTCTCCTGCACTGCGCATCTTCACGGCACGCTTGTTCCTAGTAGTGTGTGTAAAGCGGCAAGGCATCAGAGAGATCTCCTTAAGAGAGGCAAAACATTTACTCAGTGACAGGCAGCAATTGTCTATTCTAGATATGGCAGATCCCACCTTTTTTCTTTTTCTATATCATTCAACTGTAGCGGTTTTACATTACGCTTGCTTTCTGTTCTGCTCAACATTCTCATTCAAAATGAATGGTGTGTAAAAAAAAAAAAAAAGTAAATTGTGTACACATTTATAGTTTCAATGTATCTTTGATTCATAATTATTAGTTTAATATTTTAATTTATTCTGTTTGTTTATGCAATCTTGCCAGATATAAATCATAATGTACCACAATCATAAAGTAATTAATTATTAGTAAATAATAATAATAATAAAATATTTTGAATGAAAAAACAGTGTTTTTGATAATCAATTTGCATTATTATTCTAGGTGTAAAAAGTGTTTGTCTAAATTGCAAGAATTTGCCTCAAGTCTTATCTCACTTGGGGTATCATATGAGCAGTGTGTGTATACGATGTGGTAACTATCCCACGTTTAGAACTGGTTCACAATGCATCTAGTTTGGCTCACAATTGTTGTTCTGCCCTGAAATTTAAAGTGCTCTCAGAGGAAGAAAAGGACTGCTGGCCTCTTCAGAGAGGTACAATATTTCCTCTGCCGCTTTCCACTGATGTGTCTCATACTCTGGTATGTCATTCTTCCTCAGAAGAGGAACCTTAAGTATTTGGGGCTGCTCTTCTCTCT
>NW_015542361.1:94889-95185 GCF_001515605.1 Sinocyclocheilus anshuiensis | reverse complement strand
CAGAAAAATTAAAACATTACTCAGTTCTATCAGCTGTAGCTCATGTTGTGGTCATCAAAGCCAAAACTGTACAATCAGGTGCAGGTTAGATTGGAAGAAGAAATTATGTTATGTTTGATGTTAGGATCAATGACAAATAAGAATATCCACAATAAAGGAAAGAAAGGGGAAAAAAAATATATATATATATATATATATATATATGATATTTGTAAATAGTGAATTTATATTTTTATGTGAATAAAAAAGAAACTAATTAATTTGCATTTAAATGCATTTTTGCTTTTAATTAATAA
>NW_015542361.1:94612-94866 GCF_001515605.1 Sinocyclocheilus anshuiensis | reverse complement strand
ACTCACTCATCTCATTTCAAACCTGTTTTTTTTTTCTTCCTCTGTGTACTTTCTTTATTTTGAGAAATGTCTCTGTTTTTGTCCATACAGCGAAACCTTCTTTAAATCTTTTTTTGTGTTATGCCATGCTGGTTTGGACCAACATCAGGATGAGTAAATGATGACAACATATTATTTTTTTCTCTTTAAAACACTTGTCAAATTCTTAGATTAGAATGCTGGTTACATTTGGTTTTCAAAAGTAATAAAATTTT
>NW_015542361.1:92771-94231 GCF_001515605.1 Sinocyclocheilus anshuiensis | reverse complement strand
AAAACAACAGTCTTATTTTGAAATAGAAATCTTCTGTAACATTATAAATATCACTTTTTTATTTAATTTAATACATCCTTGCTAAATAAAACTATAGCTTTTTTAATTAAATGTAATAACTGAATTTAAAATATTTACTAAACAAAAATCTTACAGACGCCAAACATTTCAACGGCAGTATATATATATATATATATATATATATATACAGTATATAATTATTATTATTATTATTTTAGATAGATAGATAAATAGAAATAGATAGAAAATTATAAACAAGTAGGCCATTATAATCTATTTTTTTTCTTCTTTAAACTCACAACAATTAGGCTACATACTTGGAAATCAGTTCAAATCACATTCTTTAGCTCAATAGTTTTCTAGTTTGATCTTAGCTCCAGTATTCACTGCATGCAGTGTTTTGATCTTGAAAGTATTTTCTGCAGATTATCATTGTCGAAACGGACAGTGATTGAAGCTTCTGAGTAAGATAAAGATTTGTGATGTCTGTTTATGCTGAAGATATATGATGGGTGACTGTGATTATACAATGAATGTGCAGATGTGGGTGAAGAGCTTGATTATGAGTGAATGTTTGACTTTGATGTAGTGGTGAAAGAATGACCAAGTAAAAGAAAACAACTTTCAGTTTAATGGGCTCGTGGAACTCCGTCTGATTGGACAGAATGACGTAAAGCAGGCATGAGTCAGTCGTGATTGAAGGAACATGTGAGTGTGTGTGTGTGTGAGGGACACAGAGCGGTTGGGGTGGAGGTACTAGTATCAGCTCACAAGAAAGACTGATTGTTAGTGTGTGAGAGTGTGCATGATGAGTAGTGTGGGTGTCTGTGTGTACACGCGTCCATGTGTCTATTTGAGTGTGACCGTAGAGAATGTCTGTGTGTGTGTGTGTGTGTGTGTGTGTGTGTGTGTGTGCGCAAAACGGCACATTTTCATTCATTTTGTGAGTGTGCGTAAGCCTGCATGTGATTGCCTTGCACCTCTGTGTGCGGGACCTGATCAACAGCGCTGTATGGTAAACAGGAACGTTTTCCCTGGAAGGAGGAATTTCCCCCAGCAGCCCCCTATAGCAGTAATGGTGGTGGTAATGAGCTGCAGCTGTCAGAGCTCTTTCCGCCTCTCGTCCCTGATTCATGTTCCTGCCGCACAGCATCTACAACTGGAACAAATGTTTACCCCAATGAAAACCAGACAAACACGGCCGGCCTGGCTCACAGCTCCTAACGGAATAACTAATAGCCCCGGCTCTGTTTTAGCACTAATAATGATGCAAGTGGGCTCTGAAATGCAGACCTACAAGGTCAACAAAACTGACCATCAAACAAGGCCATTGTAATTTAAGACTCAGGCATCGCTGAGGTTTAATTGACCAAAATGTTAGATTGTTTATATAATTTACCACTTGTTTTGGTGTAACAGAAGATGTTTTGGGAAGAGCG
>NW_015542361.1:91115-92064 GCF_001515605.1 Sinocyclocheilus anshuiensis | reverse complement strand
TTAATCTTACAGATCTTCTTTATGCACCAAGAGCTTGTAACACTTCAAAGAGAAAGGAAAAATTTAAATCGCATCATATGACAGCGATTTAGCAGAATGCATTTCTTCACAATGCACCCGTACATTGTTAGTGAAATCCAGCCGTTCCAACCAAGGCATATGTGTGTTTTTATAGAGCAGATGGAGCTTGACTCATTCTGGCTTCCTGACTGGGTTTCCTCCCAGTATTCTGCTCCCATGAGGTTGATATTACTAGAGAGCGCAATCTGTATCCATTGGAATGAGTGTCATGATTCAGGGATCGGGGTGAGTCACTGATTGTGACTGAGTTGGAGCGGGATAATCCGAAATGTGTTTTCATAACTTTTTATAACTTGCTGTCATTATACTGCTGTTTAAATATAGCTGCTGTCTTTTTTCATTCCGCTTGGCCATTTTTCCCCTTTGTGTATGACATTCTTACATCGTTTTTTATTGTGGCTGTTTTCCCTTCTTCTATTCATAATAAAGATTTGAATGCATTAAGTGATGTAGAGAGATAAAGCGCCTTAGAGTGTGTTTGTGTGTTTACCCCATGCGGCCATTAATGCTACGGCTGTGTGCCAGCGATGACATTAATCCATTAATCACATTTTATTTTTTTTATTTTTTTATTTGTGCAGGCCTGCTTTATTAATTAGATGTGATGTAATGCTGATACAACCTCTCTCTGTCAGACTTCCTTCCTCATTATGCACAAAAACTCCCATCAACCACCTGTCAAAAGACCCCACCCTGGAAACTGTAATAAAAGACCTAGTGACTGTGACACAAGGAGGAGGGGGAGATTAGAAGTTCTGGAACAAAATAATAAGGTTTACAAACTAGCAAAGATAGCTGGGGAAAAAAATCAAAGCTCAGCCGCATCAGAGCCACATCTGGCCTAAAAGATCAACCTCTCTTCCTCTTT